>NC_091339.1:12120583-12218083 GCF_038502225.1 Cherax quadricarinatus | reverse complement strand
ATACCTAGCCAAGCACGTAAAGAAACTAGAGAAAGTGCAAAGGTTTGCAACAAGACTAGTCCCAGAGCTAAGAGGTATGTCCTACGAGGAGGGGTTAAGGGAAACAATCTGCTTGACTTAGTTCTTGCCAACAAAGATTCACTAATTAATAATCTTGAGGTTAATGATGAGCTTGGGGAAAGTGATCACAAATCACATAGTTTCAATATATCATGGAATTACCCAGATAACTGCAATCAAATCTCTGTCCCAGATTTTCGCTTGGCCGACTTCATGGGGCTGAAAAATTACCTTGGTGGGCTAAACTGGGATGTCCTGACTATGGGTCAGATAGGTGATCTTGATTGCCAATATGACGTTTTTCAGAGCATAGTTCTAGCTGCCCAGACAACTTTTGTTCCGATTAGGGAAATTAGATCTAACAAAAATGATCCCAAATGGATGAACAATAGATTAAAACATCTCATTGGTCAAAAGAGAGGCATGTATAGGCGTATCAAAAGAGGGGATGTGCAGTTAAGAAATCAATATATTCAATTAAAGAGAGAAATAAAGAAAGGAATAAGAAAAGCAAAAAGGGATTATGAGGCTAAGGTCGCAAGGGATTCAAAGACTAACCCAAAAGGTTTCTTTCAGGTATACAGAAGTAAGATTAGGGACAAGATTGGCCCACTTAAGAGTAACTCTGGTCAGATCACTGACAGTGATAAGGATATGTGTGAAATTCTAAATACCTACTTCCTCTCAGTTTTCACCCAGGAAAATACTAGCGATATTCCTGAAATAATATATTATGTAGAACAGGATAAACTATGTACGATTGCGGTAACTAGTGACATGGTCCTCAGACAAATAAAGAAACTAAAACCTAACAAATCCCCAGGCCCTGATGAACTGTTTGCAAGGGTGTTAAAGGAATGTAAAGAGGAACTTAGCATACCTTTGGCTAATCTTTCTAACATATCACTACAAACTGGCATAGTGCCTGATAGTGGAAAATGGCAAATGTAATACCTATTTACAAGGCAGGTGACAGATCATTGGCTTCGAACTATAGACCAATAAGCCTTACCTCCATAGTGGGAAAATTTATGGAATCAATAATTGCCGAAGCAATTCGTAGCCATCTTGATAGGAACGGATTGATTAATGAATCTCAACACGGTTTTACTAAGGGGCGTTCCTGTCTTACGAATTTACTAACTTTTTTCACTAAGGTGTTTTAGGAGGTAGATCCTGGTAATGAATATGATATTGTGTATATGGACTTCAGTAAAGCTTTCGATAGAGTTCCACACCAGAGGCTATTGAGGAAACTTAAGGCACATGGAATAGGAGGAGAAATTTTTTCCTGGGTAGAGGCATGGCTGACAAGTAGACAACAGAGAGTTTGCATAAATGGGCAGAAATCAGAATGGGGGCACGTCACAAGCGGTGTTCCTCAGGGGTCAGTGTTGTGCCCCTTGTTCACAATTTACATAAACGACATAGATGAGGGAATAAATAGCGACATAAGCAAATTTGTTGATGACACCAAAATAGGCCGTCCAATTCATTATAATGAGGACACTAGAGCACTCCAGGATGATTTGAATAGACTGATGGAATGGTCGGAGAAGTGGCAGATGCAGTTTAATATTGACAAATGCAAAGTTCTAAATGTTGGACAGTTAAATAACCATGCCACATATAAACTAAATACTGTAGATCTTAATACTACTGATTGCGAAAAGGATTTAGGAGTTCTGGTTAGCGGTAATCTAAAACCAAGACAACAGTGCATTAGTGTTCGCAATAAAGCTAACAGAATTCTTGGCTTCATATCTAGAAGTATGAATAATAGAAGTCCTCAAGTTGTTCTTCAACTCTATATATCCTTGGTTAGGCCTCATTTAGACTATGTTGCTCAGTTCTGGTCACCGTATTACAGAATGGATATAAATGTTCTGGAAAACGTACAGAGGAGGATGACAAAGTTGATCCCATGTATCAGAAATCTTCCCTATGAGGATAGATTGAGGGCCCTGAATCTGCACTCTCTCGAAAGGCGTAGAATTAGGGGGATATGATCGAGGTGTATAAATGGAAAACAGGAATAAATAAAGGCGATGTAAATAGCGTGCTGAAAATTTCCGGCCAGGACAGGACTCGCAGCAATGGTTTCTAGTTGGAAAAATTCAGATTCAGGAAGGATATAGGAAAGCACTGGTTAGTAGAGTTGTGGATGAGTGGAACAAACTCCCGAGTACAGTTATTCAGGCTAA
Organism: Cherax quadricarinatus; assembly: GCF_038502225.1. Lineage (NCBI taxonomy): Eukaryota > Metazoa > Arthropoda > Malacostraca > Decapoda > Parastacidae > Cherax > Cherax quadricarinatus. Next base: position 12,215,819 of record NC_091339.1, on the reverse strand, counting down.
AACGTTGTGTAGTTTTAAAAATAGGTTAGATAAATACGGGAGTTGGTGTGGATGGGTGTGAGTTGGACCTGACTAGCTTGTGCTTCTGGGTCTGGTGCAGTGCTCCATCCTTGAGTGGTGATGACCAGACTGGGTGAGTCATTGGGCTAATCCGGGGGGAGGGGTCATGGGTCTAATCTGGGGGGAGGGACATGGACCTGCTCCTGATGGGTCAGTAGGTCTGTTGCAGTGTTCCTTCTTTCTTATGTTCTTATGTTATTATGAAATCAACCTGACGACACTGGAGGACAGGAGAGATAGGGGGGACATGATAACGACATAAAAAATACTGAGAGGAATTGACAAGGTGGACAAAGACAGAATGTTCCAGAGATGGGATACAGTTGGAAGTTGAAGACACAGATGAATCACAGGGATGTTAGGTAGTATTTCTTCAGCCACAGAGTAGTCAGGAAGTGGAATAGTTTGTGAAGTGATGTAGTGGAGGCAGGATCCATACATAGCTTTAAGCAGAGGTATGATAAAGCTCACGGTTCAGGGAGAGTGACCTAGTAGCGACCAGTGAAGAGGCGGGGCCAGGAGCTTGAACTCGACCCCTGCAATCTCAACTAGGTGAGTACAACTAGGTGAGTACACACACACACACACACACACACACACATACACACACACATGCACACACACACACACACACACACACACACACACACACACACACACACACACTCACACACACACACACACACACACACACACACACACACATCAAGTATGAGAGTCCCCTAGGAGCTAGCGACCACGTGGTTCTGTGCTTTGAATACATAGTAGAGCTGCAAGTGGAGAGAATAACAGGAGTAGAATGGGAAAAACCTGACTATAAAAGAGGGGACTACATAGGGTTGAAGAACTTCCTGCGGGAGGTCCAGTGGGACAGAGAACTGGCAGGAAAGCCAGTAAATGAAATGATGGAATATGTAGCAACAAAATGCAAGGAGGCAGTGGAAAGGTTCATTCCCAAGGGCAACAGTAACAACGGGAAGACCAGAACAAGCCCCTGGTTCACCCGACGGTGTAAGGAGGCAAAAACAAAGTGCAATAGAGAATGGAAAAAGTACAGAAGGCAGAGAACACTCGAAAATAGGGAGATCAGTCGCAGAGCCAGGAATGAGTACGCACAGGTAAGGAGGGAGGCCCAGCGACAGTATGAAAATGACATAGCATCGAGAATCAAGACTGACCCGAAACTGTTGTATAGCCACATCAGGAGGAAGACAACAGTCAAAGACCAGGTGATCAGATTAAGGACAGAAGGTGGAGAACTCACAAGAAATGATCAGGAGGTATGTGAGGAGCTGAACAGGAGATTTAAGGAAGTTTTTACAGTAGAGACAGGAAGGGCTGTGGGAAGACAGAACAGAAGGGAACATCAAGAGGGAATATACCAACAAGTGTTGGATGACATACGAACAACTGAGGAGGAGGTGAAGAAGCTCTTAAGTGACCTTGACACCTCAAAGGCGATGGGACCGGACAACATCTCCCCATGGGTCCTTAGAGAAGGAGCAGAGATGCTGTGTGTGCCTCTAACCACAATCTCCAACACATCCCTTGAAACTGGGCAACTACCTGAGAAATGGAAGACAGCTAATGTAGTCCCCATATTTAAGAAAGGAAACAGAAACGAGGCACTAAACTACAGACCTGTGTCTCTGACATGTATCGTGTGCAAGGTCATGGAGAAGATTATCAGGAGGAGAGTGGTCGAACACCTGGAAAGGAACAAGATTATAAATGAAAACCAGCATGGGTTCATGGAAGGCAAATCTTGTATCACAAACCTCCTGGAGTTTTATGACAAGGTAACAGAAGTAAGACACGAGAGAGAGGGTTGGGTAGATTGCGTTTTCCTAGACTGCAGGAAGGCCTTTGACACAGTTCCCCACAAGAGATTAGTGCAGAAGCTGGAGGATCAGGCACACGTAAAAGGAAGGGCACTGCAATGGATAAGGGAATACCTGACAGGGAGGCAGCAACGAGTCATGGTACGTGAAGAGGTATCACAGTGGGCGCCTGTTACGAGCGGGGTCCCACAGGGGTCAGTTCTAGGACCAGTGCTATTTTTGATATATGTGAACGACATGATGGAAGGAATAGACTCTGAAGTGTCCCTGTTCGCAGATGACGTGAAGCTGATGAGAAGAATTAAATCGGACGAGGATGAGGCAGGACTGCAAAGAGACCTGGAGAGGCTGGACATGTGGTCCAGTAACTGGCTTCTCGAATTCAATCCAGCCAAATGCAAAGTCATGAAGATTGGGGAGGGGCAAAGAAGACCGCAGACAGAGTATAGGCTAGGTGGACAAAGACTACAGACCTCACTCAGGGAGAAAGACCTTGGGGTGACCATAACACCGAGCACATCACCGGAGGCACACATCAACCAAATAACCGCTGCAGCATACGGGCGCCTGGCAAACCTGAGAATAGCGTTCCGATACCTTAATAAGGAATCGTTCAAGACACTGTACACTGTGTATGTTAGGCCCATACTGGAGTATGCAGCACCAGTCTGGAACCCACACCTGGTCAAGCACGTCAAGAAGTTAGAGAAAGTACAAAGGTTTGCAACAAGGCTAGTCCCAGAGCTCAAGGGAATGTCGTACAAGGAAAGGTTAAGGGAAATCGGACTGACGACACTGGAGGACAGAAGGGTCAGGGGAGACATGATAACGACATACAAGATACTGCGGGGAATAGACAAGGTGGACAGAGATAGGATGTTCCAGAGAGGGGACACAGGGACAAGGGGTCACAACTGGAAGCTGAAGACTCAGACGAGTCACAGGGACGTTAGGAAGTATTTCTTCAGTCATAGAGTAGTCAGCAAGTGGAATAGCCTAGCAAGTGAAGTAGTGGAGGCAGGAACCATACATAGTTTTAAGAAGAGGTATGACAAAGCTCAGGAAGCAGAGATAGAGAGGATCCAGTAGCGATCAGTGAAGAGGCGGGGCCAGGAGCTGAGTCTCGACCCCTGCAACCACAATTAGGTGAATACAATTAGGTGAGTACACACGAGCTGAGTCTCGACCCCTGCAACCACAGTTAGGTGAGTACACGCAGTAACTATCTTGACAAGTAGTCTCACTAGGTACACTGAAGGCTTTAAATACAGGTGAGAAAAAATAATGTATTACTTTACATTTAAAGGTAAAGTGCCATGAAATATTGACAGGTAACAAATGTAAGAATAGCATACACTAGTAATTTTTCACAGGTACAAATACAATCGACAGAAAGCCGGGTAGTCAAGTGATTTTCTTTATATTTCCAGTTCCACGAATTCCCTACCTTAGGGTATGGTATGGCGAGAGGCAGGCAAAAGACGTCGGAAACTGTATTCTTCTGTAACAAGTGTGTCAACACACACAAAGAACACACCATAATCACACATGCACACACACACACACCAGATTATTTAAATGTGCACGTACATTGCCCTCACTACTTGTTTGAGTTCCTGTTTAGCACTTGATCCATTACTGCTTCTGATTGAATGCTCACTTTCACTGGGGATTGTTGTTCCATTTTGTATATTTCCACTCATTGTTGTCCCTTCTGAACGTGTAGCTGATAAGAAATGTCTTATCTCCTTTTATTCTCCTCGTTTTTGTTCACTCAGTGTCTTATGTTCTTGCGATAGCTGTTCAGAAATCATATAAGAGTTTTCTTCCTTTCTGTTGTCTGAATCACGTAGAATGTGTCTGTTCATTTATAACAGCATCCTTCACTGTCTCGTTTTTAATATTGCCTCATCTTATTATTATGGTTGAGAGGATGTTTTGCCTTTTTGTTCAAAGTTTCTCATTTAGTGACACACCTGTACCAGCACTCGTCTAGCTTTCTGGACCTCCTCTCTTAGTGTGACTTTATCTTCACTTAGGTCTTGATTCTTCATCTCTGACTCTTCCTGAATTACTGTAACTTTTTTCTTCCATCTCCCAGTTCATTTTACATTACAAACCTTTAATTAGTATATTTAAAATCATCCATCTTTCCTACCCAATCTCAACATTCATATCATCCACCTATGGCGATTATTGCTGTTGTGTGTCCTATTTTTCTCATCCATCCCTTTAATTTTTTCCTGTCTCTTGCTACCGTTATAACACGCGTTTCCTTAAAAAATCTTCGCCCACCTAGTTCAAAAACCTCGTATGGCAATAATTTTGCTCTTACTGTAGGTGAAGTCTCAGCTAGTTATTATCTATTACTTCTGTTACTCCACAACATAACCAGTTAAGTTTATTGATGTCTCCAGTTCGGTATGATGTTCCTCCTCTTTTGTTGTTTATGGCGCCTCAGGCCTTCTGTTTCACTTAGAGGAGCGGGGAGGCACATACACCAACCAACACATCCATGATGAGGTTCAAAATTTCAGTGGTTAACTTCGATGTTTCTCAAGTCAGCTAGCCGTTGTGCGAACTCGTACGCCTGTCCAACATATATTGTACAAGAATGATATACAGTACCGACAAGATAAAATATTGACAGGTAACAAATGTAAGAATACCAGACACTAATAATTTTTCACAGGTACACCTACTTCTAGGTTGAGGGACTGATTACCTCATCTTCTGTACATAGTTCTACTGTCTTCAAGTTATGTCCTAGAATTTGTATTGATAAAGCCATTGGATGGCGAAACGTCTACAATAAAGATACCCAGATGTTTCACATGTGTCTTAATTTCTGTCCAACATATGCAAGCAGGAGTATTACAGTGTTCTTATTTTATTGTGATACTATTGTTTCATTTGCTTTATTTTATTTTACTTCCAGCTCTAGTTCTTATTATTAATATTTCATTAACTTCACAAATTCACTCCTTTTTTTCCCTTAAACTCTCTTAACAAATCCAATTATTTCAAAATAAACACGAAGTGCAATAATGTTATTGTTATTCCGCTTCTCTAACACGAAATGTTTCACAATCCAGAACGATTTACACGTTGTTTTACACGTTGTTTTACACGTTGTTTTACACGTTGTTTTACACGTTGTTTTACACGTTTTACACGTTGTTTTACACGTTGTTTTACACGTTTTACACGTTGTTTTACACGTTGTTTTACACGTTGTTTTACACGTTTTACACGTTGTTTTACACGTTGTTTTACACGTTGTTTTACACGTTGTTTTACACGTTTTACACGTTTTACACGTTGTTTTACACGTTTTACACGTTTTACACGTTGTTTTACACGTTGTTTTACACGTTGTTTTACACGTTGTTTTACACGTTGTTTTACACGTTGTTTTACACGTTGTTTTACACGTTGTTTTACACGTTTTACACGTTGTTTTACACGTTGTTTTACACGTTGTTTTACACGTTGTTTTACACGTTGTTTTACATGTTGTTTTACACGTTGTTTTACACGTTGTTTTACACGTTGTTTTACACGTTGTTTTACACGTTTTTACACGTTGTTTTACACGTTGTTTTACACGTTGTTTTACACGTTGTTTTACACGTTGTTTTACACGTTGTTTTACACGTTGTTTTACACGTTGTTTTACACGTTGTTTTACACGTTGTTTTACACGTTGTTTTACACGTTGTTTTACACGTTGTTTTACACGTTGTTTTACGCGTTGTTTTACATGTTGTTTTACACGTTGCTTTACACGTTGTTTTACACGTTGTTTTACACGTTGTTTTACACGTTGTTTTACACGTTGTTTTACATGTTTTACACGTTTTACACGTTTTACACGTTGTTTTACACGTTTTTACACGTTGTTTTACACGTTGTTTTACGTTGTTTTACACGTTGTTTTACACGTTGTTTGCTTAAATACTCGTTTGTACTACATGAAAAATATGAATTAAGCACGTCTGTTATAGTTGATCGGTCCCTGTGTATATGTACTCACCTAATTGTGGATGCAGGGCTCGATTCATAGCTCCTGTCCCCGCCTCTCCACTGGCCGCTACTAGGTGCACTCTCTTTCCCTTCTCTGTTAGCTTTATCATACCTTTTCTTAAAGCTATGTATGGATCCTGCCTCCACTACATCACTTTCCAGACTGTTCCATTTCCTGATATTTTTATGTACTCACTTATTTGTGGTTGCAGGGGTCGATTCATAGCTCATGGCCCCGCTTCTTCACTGGTCCTCTCTCCCTGCTCCATGAGCTTTTCAAACTCCGTCTTAAAACTATGTATGGTTCCTGCCTCCACTACGTCACTTCCTGACAACTCTATAACTGAAGTAATATTTCCTAACATCCCTTTGACTCATCGGTGTGTGTGTGTATACTTACCTATATGTAGTTGCAGGAGTAGAGTTACAGCTCCTGGCCCCGCCTCTTCGCTGGCCGCTACTAGGTCATTCTCTCCCCTCTTCTAGAGGCTTATGATACCTCTTATTAAAGCTATGTATGGAATTTGCCTCCACTACTCAGTCTGCAAATTAGTCCACTTCCTGAAAACTCTAAGACTAAAGAAATACTTACTAAAATCTCTATGACTCATCTGGGTTTTCAACTTTCAGTTGTGGGCCCTTGTTCCTGTGTCCCATCTCTGAAATATTCGAGCCCTGTCCACGTTGTCAATTCCTCTCAGTAATTTACAGATCGTTATCATGTCTTCCCTATCCCTCCTATCCTCCAGCGTCATCAGGTTGAGTTCCCTTAACCTCTCCTCATAAGACATAACCCATTAGCTCCTGGACTAGTTTTGTTGCAAACTTTTCCACTTTCTCCAATTTCTTGACGTGTTTGACTTGTGTGGATTTCATACGGGTGCTGCATACTCCAGTATGGGCCTGACGTACACGGTGTACAGTGTCGTGAATGACTTTACGTAAATGTCGAAATTCTATTATCAGGTTTGCCAGTTGCCTATATGCTGCAGCAGTTTTTGGATTGATGTGCACCTCAGGGGACATGCTTAGTATAATGCTTTTCCCAAGATCCTTTTCTTTAAGTGAAGTTTGCAACATTTGATCCTCTAGCCTGTACTCCGTCTGCGGTCTTCTTTGTCCTTCCCCAATCTTGACGATTTTGCACTTGCTGGGGTTAAACTCCATTTGTCGGACCAGACTTGCAGCCTATCCAGATCTCCTTGTAATCTTACCTAATCCTTGCCTGCTTGTATTCTCCTCGTCAATTTCACATCATATTTTATTCACATATGCAAGAAATAGCATCCGACCTAGGACTGACCCTTGTGGAACCCCAATCGACACATGCACCAACCCTAGCACTTTATCTCGTACCAGCACTCGTTGTTTCCTTCCTGTCAGCTATTCCCTGATCCATTGCAATACTTTCCCTGCTATTCCTGCCTGCTCCTCTAATTTTTGAACCAGTCTTGTGTAGTATTGTGTTAAAAGCCTTCTTACAGTCCAAAAAGATGCAATCTACCCATTCCTACCTCTCTTTGTTTTACTTCTGTCACCTTATCGTAGAACTCAAGCAGATTTGTAGATTTGTGATTCGTGACACTACATATGCTGTCTTCCACACCCCAGGCAGTTGAACAGTTTAGATAAATTTATTGAAGACTGCTGCTAGCAGCACACACAGTTCCTCTGATCCACTCTCAGAACCCATTGGGATATATTATCTAGGCCCACCGCCTTCGAGGTATCTAGTTCACCTAGCAGTTTCTTCACCCCCTCCTGGTTTTGCATATTTTGTCCAGCAGTTACTTGTACACCCTACCACCTAGGTTTGCTGGAAGTATTTCTGTCTCTACTGTGAATACTTCTCTCAGTTTTTTGTTAAGTTCTTCAAATACTTCCTGGTCACTCTTTGTGAGCTCCCTCCTTCTTTCCTTAGCATGATTACCTGGTCCTCCTAATGTGACTGCATAACAACTTTGGTTGAGATTTGGCTTTTGATGCTATGTCATTCTCATATTACCTTTGGGCCTCTCTCCTTATCCCTGCATATTCGTTTCTGGTTCTTCTGCTCAGCTCCTTGTTTTCTTGAGTCCTATGCCTTATATACTTTTTCCATGCTCTAACACACTTGGCGTTGGCCTCTTTACACCTCCAGTTAAACTATGAGCTCACTCTGGTCTTAACATAAACTTCTCCTCTGCCTTCCTGCACCTTGTGGTCACTAGCTTCATCATTTCATTTACTGTCTATCCGTCTAGTTCTCTTTTCCACTGTACCTCATGCAAGAGTCTCCTCATGCCTGTGTAGTTCTTTTTATGTAATTTAGCTTCACCCATCCTTCTCGTGGTGCTGTCTTCTCCACAGATAACTCTGCATGACGTTCAAAACTCTGAATTTCGTGATCATTAGTCCCAAGGGGTGTTTCCTGTGTCATATCGCCTATGTCCAAACTGTTCAAGGTGAATATGAGATCCAGCCTTCATGCAACATCCTCTCCTTTCTCTGGTTTTATCCCTAACATGCTGGCGCATGACGTTTTCCAATACTATCTCTAGCATCTTAACTCTCTACGTTTCTGGTCCCCCATTTGGCTCTAGATTTTCCAAGTCAATCTCCTTATGATTGAAATCCCCCATAAAGAGTAATTTTGCCCAACCCATGTGGGACCTCCTGGCCACTTCTGCTAATGTATCCACCATTGCTCTATTGCACACATCATATATACTCTAAAGGTTAATGATGAGCTTGGGGAAAGTGATCACAAATCACTTAGTTTCAATATATCATGGAATTACCCAGATAACTGCAATCAAATCTCTGTCCCAGACTTTCGCTTGGCCGATTTCATGGAACTGAAAAATTACCTGGGTGGGCTAAATTGGGATGTCCTGACTATGGGTCAGGTAGGTGATCTTGGTTGCCAATATGACATTTTTCAGAGCATAGTTCTAGCTGCCCAGACAACTTTTGTTCCGAGTAGGGAAATTAGATCTAACAAAAATGATCCCAAATGGATGAACAATAGATTAAAACATCTCATTGGTCAAAAGAGAGGCATATACAGGCGTATCAAAAGAGGGGATGGGCAGTTAAGAAATCAATATATTCAGTTAAAGAGAAAAATAAAAAAAGGAATAAGAAAAGCAAAAAAGGATTATGAGGCTAAGGTCGCAAAAGATTCAAAGGTATACAGAAGATTAGAAGTAAGATTAGGGACAAGATAGGCCCACTTAAGAGTAACTCTGGTCAGATCACTGACAGTGATAAGGATATGTGTGAAATTTTCATTACCTACTTCCTCTCAGTTTTTACCCAGGAAAATACTAGCGAAATTCCAGAAATAATAGATTATGTAGAACAGGATGATAATAAACTATGTACGATTGCAGTAACTAGTGACATGGTCCTCAGACAAATAGAGAAATTAAAACCTAACGAATCCCCAGGCCCTGATGAACTGTTTGTAAGGGCGTTAAAGGAATGTAAAAAGGTACTTAGCATACCTTTGGCTAATCTTTTCAACATATCACTACAAACTGGCATAGTGCCTGATAAGCGGAAAATGGCAAATATTATACCTATTTACAAGGCAAGTGACAGGTCCTTGGCTTTGAACTATAGACCAATAAGCCATACCTCCATAGTGGGAAAATTTATGGAATTAATAATTTCCGAAGCAATTCGTAGCCATCTTGATAGGCATAAATTGTTTAATGAATCTCAACACGGTAAAGGGGTGTTCCTGTCTTACGAATACCTGAGAGGTATTACTTGATCCATTGCAGTTCCTTCCCTGTTATCCCTGCCTAGTCATTCAGCTTTTGCACTAATCTCTAGTGTGGATCTGTGTGAAAAGCCTTCTTACAGTCTAAGAAAATCAATCTACTCTCCCCTCTCTCTCTTGTCTTACTGCTGTTATAGAACTCAGTAAGTTTGTGATACAGGATTTCCCGTCCCTGAAATCGTGCTGGCTCTCGTTGATGACCTCATTCCTTTCTAGGTGTTATACAACTCCTGATAATCTTCTTCATGACTGCATATACTATATTTGTCATTGACACTGGACTGTAGTTTAATGCTTCGTGTTTGTCTCCTTTTTTAAAAACTGGGATTGCATTTGCTCTCATCCATACCTCAGGAAGTCGCCCTGTTTCGATAGATGCTTTGAATATTGGGATACACATAGCACCTTTGCTCCCTCTCTCAGAACCCATGGAGAGATGTTATCCAGCCCCATCGCCGTTGAGGTATCTAGCTCACTATGCAGCCTCTTCACTTCCTCCTCAGTTATATGTATTGTGTCCAACACTTGACTGTGTACCTCACCTCTCTGTCTTTCTGGAGTTTCTTCTGTTTCCTCATTGAACACTTCTTTGAATCTCAAGTTGAATTCCTCACATACTTTCCAGTCATTTCTTGCGATCTCTCCTCCTTCCTTCCTCAGCCTGATTATCTGGTCCTTGATAGTTGTTTTCCTCCTGATGTGGCTGTACAACAGCTTAGGGTCAGATTTGGCTTTCGCTGCTATGTCATTTTCATATTGTCGTTGGGCCCCCCTTCTTACCAATGCATATTCATTTCTGACTCAACGATTTCTCTCCTTATTCTCCTGTGTCCTTTTATATTTCTTCCATTCTCTAGCACACCTGGTTTTGGCCTCTGTACACCTTAGGATGAAGCAAGGGCTCATCCTGGCTTTCTTGTTATTTCTGTTACCCTTGGGTACAAACCTCTCCTCAGCTTCCTTGCATATTATTGCCACATATCCCATTATCTTGTTTACTGACTTCCCTACCAGTTCTTTGTCCCACTGATCCTCATGTAGGAAATTCTTCTTGCCTGCATAGTCCCCTCTCTTGTAGTTTGGCTTCATTCATCCTGCCCTTCCTGATTCCATCTCCACTTTTAACTCTACTGTGGATTCAAAGCTCAGAACCACATGATCATTGGCCCCGTGGGGTCTCTCATATGTGATGTCCTCAATGTATGCACTACTCAAGGTGAATACTAGGTCCAGTCTTGCTGATTCATCCTCTCCTCTCTCCCTGGTAGTGTCCTTTACATATTGGTACATGAGGTTTTCCAGTACCATCTCCATCATCTTAGCCCTCCACGTTTCTGGCCCCCATGTGGCTCCAGGTTCTCCCAGTTGATTTCCTTGTGGTTGAAGTCACCCATAATCAGTAGCTTGGCCCTGCTCAAATGAGCCCTTCTGGCCACCTCAGCTAGTGTGTCAACCATCGCTATATTATTCTCATCACACTTCCACCTTGGCTTCGTAATGTTCTGAAGTGTTCCAATTATGTAGTCTCTTGCTTCTTCTGTCTCCTCTCTCCAGCTCATCAAAATCCCATAAATTTTTGATGAGCAGTGGCACTCCTCCACCCCCTCTGTTTCCTCTGTCTTTCATCAGGATCTGATATCCTGTTGGAAAGATGGTATCTGTTATCATTCCTGTGTGCTTGGTTTCTGGTAGAGCTATGATGTCCTTTGATGCCTCTTTGACTCTTTCATGTCATTCCTCCCACTTATTCGTTATTCCATCAGCGCTGGTGTGCCATACCTTCAGTTTCCTCTCCAACACTGTGTTCTGGGGGGTCTGTGAGGGTGGGGGACCTGGCGGTGTGCAGTGGGATTCTACGTCATAGTGTGGGGTGGGGGCTGTAAGTGTGGATTGTGGTTTGTGTTGGGATAGCATGTTTGGTTGTGGGATTCTAGGGGTGGTTCTGTGTGTGCTTGTGCTTGTTACTCTGCCCTGCTCTAGTTACCCTCTGCTGATTCTGTCCTTGTCTCTCTTCCTACCCCCTTTCACTTCTGTGTCCTTTCCCTCAGCTGCTGTTTTGTTTTTGTTCTGACTCGGTCTAGGAACATCCTCTTGTAAGTTGATGATTCCTTCAGCCATGTTTTCTCTTGCAGGATCCTGTTTTGCACATTTCTGTTTTGAAAATCAGCTTGACCACTTCAAGTATCCCCCTGTTCTCTGAAAATTTACTATCTCAGTCATGTCCTCTCCTATTTCTTTGATGATGATGTTTTCAAACTCCTGTTTTTCTTTCTGCTGTCTTTCATTGTGCATCCTCAGCTCGCTCTCCTGAAGCCCATGAATAAACACTGACCTTTCTCTCTCTCTCATCCTCCCATTGTCTTTCACTCTGTGCATTTGGGTCCCATTTGTACATGGTCATTGTTTCCCTGATTTTTCCTGTAGCTCTTGGTGGCATGGTCGTGCTTCTGCATAGGACCTAACCCCCTCTCCACCTTCTTCCCCCCTCTCTTACTGTTATCCTTGCTCCCAACTGCTCTCCCCCTTCATTCCTCAGCCATGCTTGGTAAGCCATGGCTCCATCCTTTCCATTGGGCTCTTCGTTCAGCAGTGGTGTACCTGCTTGAGATGCTATGTCACCTCTTGGCAATAGCCCTGTAACTCACTTCAGAGTATTTACCTCATATTCAAGGGTCTTTATCCTGGCTTCTATGGCTTCAGCTTGTTTCCCATTTCTTCTTTGCCTCCATCCTCTTCTCCATTTTTGCAGAAAACTCACCTAGTTTATTCTCCCACTCTTGCTCCATCCTTTTACATTGCTCTTCCATCCATTCTTCCCTACCAGAACCATTTTCCTCTGGTCATCTGAGCCTTTGACTTCCCTTCTGAGCCACCATCTTTTTTTATTTGTTAGGTGTTATAATGTGGATGTGTGGTGTTTGTGTGTATGTGTTTTGAAAGGTGGGGAAATAGTAAGGGGGAGAGAAGAGAAAAGAGAAGAGGGAGAGACGGGGACAGGGATAGTGATGGGGGTGGAGAAAGATTGGGAAGGGGGCTAGAAAGAAAGGGTGGAAGGGAGAGAGGGAGGAAGGAAAAGAGAGGGAAATGGGGGCAGGGAGTGAGAGGAAGAGAAGAGAAGAGAGAGAGAGAGAGAGAGAGAGAGAATAAGACAGGGAAAGAGAAGGAGAGAGAAAGAGAAAGAGATATGGAGGGGAGAGTGTAAAGAAACGAGTAAGTAGATGTTATCTAGTCACATTGAGGTGTCAATTGGCTGTGTGTGTGTATTAGTTACCATTTTGTCCTAGGCACATGTCGATTAGACACTAGGCCTGTGTGTGTGTGTGTGTGTGTGTGTGTGTGTGTGTGTGTGTGTGTGTGTGTGTGGTGTGTGTGTGGTGTGTGTGTGGTGTGTGTGTGTGTGTGTGTGTGTGTGTGGTGTGTGTGTGGTGTGTGTGTGTGTGTGTGTGTATGTGTGTGTGTGTGTGTGTGTGTGTGTTGTGTGTGTGTGTGTGTGTGTGTGTGTGTGTGTGTGTGTGTGTGTGTGTGTGTGTGTGTGTGCGTGTGCATATGTGCGTGTTCGTGTGTGTGTGGTGGTGGGGGGAGTATGAGGGAGAGAGATGGTTAGAGGGAGGGAGGGGGTGGAATGATGGAGGTCGACAGTGCAAAAGAGAGTGAGAAAGAAAGGTGGGAAGGGAGGGAGGAAGGAGGGGAAAAAGCGAAAGAGCGGAATGGGTGGGAGGGAGTGGGAGAGAAAAGGTCCCGATGAGAGAGAGAGAGGGAAAGGAAGAGAGGGAGGCTAGGGAGGGAGAGATAGAAGAAGAGTTTCTGGACCAGGCCTTCTGACTGTCCAGTAATATAACGCACTGTGTGCATTATGTTATTGTCAGTTCCAAAAGCCTTCTTGTCCTGCTCCTTCACTTATTTAGAAACTATGTTAATGTGTATGTTTGTATGACCTTTGCACCTGTGTGCCCGCTCACTGGTGTGTGTGTCGACGTAGCATGTGGTACTACCACTTTCCTTTCCAGCTTCTCTTCTTTATTAAATGTTAAGTGTTCTATGTATGATATTCAGCTCTCCAGAGTAGGGTTTATGACCTTCAGCCACCAATGATGCAGGACCAGATGCCAATCTCATATGCAACTACAAAAAGGTGATTTGTACATTATGTCTGGCAGAGGTGTCATCTGGGATCCCTGCTCAGTTGCGGCAGCTCTCCTGGCTCCATGCTTCCCCTTCCTTTCTTCTCTGTATTTGTTATATTCACATTAACTGTTCTTCAAATTCTGCTCTAGGATTTCTCTGTGCTATCAGGTGAACAGTCGAATAATGGATATTTTCCCTTTTTCCTTTTCTTTCCTTTCCCCTCACTCTATGATTGTTTTATTATTCACTAACTCATATATCCTTACCTCTTATCTCTTTGCTTAGGTTACACTTATTCTGGTTATATTTGCTGATATTGTCTTGTGACAGCACTACCTACACCCACACTAGGCCTTCTGCGTCTCTCTCTCTCTCTCTCTCTCTCTCTCTCTCTCTCTCTCTCTCTCTCTCTCTCTCTCTCTCTCTCTCTCTCTCTCTCTCATGGCTCTGATTTCACTTTCAAATTGTTTTATTTAAATTGTAATCTTCCCCTCCCTTTTCCGATTTGGGGCAGCTCGTATATCACTTCTCAGGTTGTCGGTGTTCACTAACACTGACAACTTTCGAAGATCCCTGTAATGACTTTGATGGGCCAAAAAACACTAAAGATTCACGAGCCCTATATAATGTTGTTGCTCCCACCGTGTGTGTGTGTGTGTGTGTGTGTGTGTGTGTGTGTGTGTGTGTGTGTACTCACCTATTTGTGGTTGCAGGGGTCGAGTCCTAGCTCCTGGCCCCGCCTCTTCACCGGTTGCTACTAGACCCTCTCTCTCCCCGCTCCATGAGCTTTATCAAACCTCGTCTTAAAACTGTGTATGGTTCCTGCCTCCACTACGTCATTTTCTAGGCTATTCCACTGCCTTACAACTCTATGACTGAAGAAATACTTCCTACTATCTCTCTGACTCATTTGTGTCTTCAACTTCCAATTGTGGCCTCTTGTTTCTGTGTCCCCTCCCTGGAACATCCTGTCCTTGTCCACCTTGTCTATTCCACGCAGTATTTTATATGTCGTTATCATGTCTCCCCTTACCCTCCTGTCCTCCAGTGTCGTCAGGCCGATTTCCCTTAATCTTTCTTCATAGGACATTCCCCTTAGCTCTGGAACTAACCTTGTTGCAAACCTTTGTACTTTCTCTAGTTTCTTGACGTGCTTTATCAAGTGCGGGTTCCAAACAGGTGCTGCATACTCCAGTATGGGCCTGACATACACGGTGTACAGTGTCTTGAATGATTCCTTACTAAGGTGTCGGAATGCTGTTCTCAGGTTTGCCAGGCGCCCATATGCTGCAGCAGTTATCTGATTGATGTGTGCTTCCGGAGACATGCTCGGTGTTATACTCACCCCAAGATCTTTCTCCTTGAGTGAGGTTTGCAGTCTTTGGCCACCTAGCCTATACTCTGTCTGTGGTCTTCTGTGCCCTTCCCCTATCTTCATGACTTTGCATTTGGCAGGATTAAATTCGAGAAGCCATTTGCTGGACCAGGTGTCCAGTCTGTCCAGGTCTCTTTGAAGTCCTGCCTGGTCCTCATCAGATTTAATTCTCCTCATTAACTTCACATCATCTGCAAACAGGGACACTTCTGAGTCTAACCCTTCCGTCATGTCGTTCACATATACCAAAAATAGCACTGGTCCTAGGACCGACCCCTGTGGGACCCCGCTCGTCACATGTGCCCACTGTGATACATCATTACGTACCATGACTCGTTGTTGCCTCCCTGTCAGGTATTCTCTGATCCATTGCAGTGCCCTTCCTGTTATATGCGCCTGATGCTCTAGCTTCTGCACTAATCTCTTGTGAGGAACTGTGTCAAAGGCCTTCTTGCAGTCCAAGAAGATGCAATCAACCCACCCCTCTCTCTCTTGTCTTACTTCTGTTATTTTATCATAAAACTCTAGAAGGTTTGTGACACAGGATTTGCCTTCCGTGAATCCGTGCTGGTTGGCATTTATACTCCTGTTCCGTTCCAGGTGCTCCACCACTCTCCTCCTGATAATCTTCTCCATAATTTTGCATACTATACACGTCAATGACACAGGTCTATAGTTTAGTGCCTCTTTTCTGTCTCCTTTTTTAAAGATGGGAACTACATTTGCCGTCTTCCATACCTCAGGTAGTTGCCCAGTTTCCAGGGATGTGTTGAAGATTGTGGTAAGTGGCACGCACAACATATCTGCTCCCTCTCTAAGGACCCACGGGGAGATGTTGTCTGGTCCCATTGCCTTTGAGGTATCGATGTCCCTTAGCAGTTTCTTCACCTCCTCCTCATCTGTATGTATGTCGTCCAACACTTGTTGGTGTATTCCTTGCTGGTGTCCCCATCTGGTCTGTCCCCCCAGAGTCCTTCCTGTCTCTACTGTAAATACTTCCTTAAATCTCGTGTTGAGCTCCTCACATACCTCTTGATCGTTTCTTGTGAGTTCTCCACCTTCTTTCCTCAGCCTTATCACCTGGTCCTTGACTGTTGTCTTCCTCCTAATGTGGCTATACAGCAGTTTCGGGTCAGATTTGACTTTCGATGCTATGTCGTTTTCATACTGTCGCTGGGCCTCCCTCCTTATCTGTGCATACTCGTTTCTGGCTCTTCTACTAATCTCCTTGTTTTCCTGGGTCCTATGCCTCCTGTACCTTTTCCATTCTCTGTTGCACTTAGTTTTTGCCTCCCTACACCTTCGGGTAAACCAAGGACTCGTTTTGTTCTTCCTATTTCCGTTTCCCTTGGGAACAAAACTTTCCTCTGCCTCCTTGCACTTTGTTGCCACATATTCCATCATCTCGTTTACTGATTTTCCTACCATTTCTCTGTCCCACTGAACCTCCTGCAGGAAGTTTCTCATACCTGTGTAGTCCCCCCTTTTATAGTTTGGCCTGTCCCCTTCAGTTCCTGTTACCTTCTCCACTTGTAACTCTACTATATAGTTAAAACTCAGAACCACATGATCGCTAGCTCCAAGGGGCCTCTCATAAGTGATGTCCTCAATGTCTGAACTGCTCAGGGTGAACACAAGATCCAGTCTTGCTGGCTCATCCTCCCCTCTCTCTCTGGTTGTGTCCCTGACATGTTGATGCATGAGGTTTTCAAGTACCACATCCATCATCTTGGCTCTCCATGTTTCGGGACCCCCATGTGGCTCCAGGTTTTCCCAGTCGATCTCCCTGTGGTTGAAATCGCCCATTACCAGTAACTTTGCTCTGCTCGAGTGAGCTCTTCTTGCCACCTCAGCCAGTGTGTCCACCATCACCCTGTTGTTTTCTTCGTACTCCTCTCTTGGCCTCCTGCAGTTCTGTGGTGGGTTATACATCACTCCAATGACTACTTTATGTTCTCCGGACTGAATTGTACCTACAATGTAGTCCCTTTCTCCAATCATGTCCATGCCTTCAATTTCCTCAAATCTCCATCGGTGTTTTATGAGCAGTGCAACCCCTCCTCCCCCTCTACTCCTTCTATCTTTCCTCAGGATCTGATATCCTGTTGGGAAGATTGTGTCTGTTATTGTCTCAGCGAGTGTACTCACCTAGTTGTACTCACCTAGTTGAGGTTGCGGGGGTCGAGTCCGAGCTCCTGGCCCCGCCTCTTCACTGATCGCTACTAGGTCACTCTCCCTGAGCCGTGAGCTTTATCGTACCTCTGCTTAAAGCTATGTATGGATCCTGCCTCCACTACATCGCTTCCCAAACTATTCCACTTACTGACTACTCTGTGGCTGAAGAAATACTTCCTAACATCCCTGTGATTCATCTGTGTCTTTAGCTTCCAACTGTGTCCCCTTGTTACTGTGTCCAATCTCTGGAACATCCTGTTTTTGTCCACCTTGTCAATTCCTCTCAGTATTTTGTATGTCGTTATCATGTCCCCCCTATCTCTCCTGTCCTCCAGTGTCGTCAGGTTGATTTCCCTTAACCTCTCCTCGTAGGACATACCTCTTAGCTCTGGGACTAGTCTTGTTGCAAACCTTTGCACTTTCTCTAGTTTCTTTACGTGCTTGGCTAGGTGTGGGTTCCAAACTGGTGCCGCATACTCCAATATGGGCCTAACGTATACGGTGTACAGGGTCCTGAACGATTCCTTATTAAGATGTCGGAATGCTGTTCTGAGGTTTGCTAGGCGCCCATATGCTGCAGCAGTTATTTGGTTGATGTGCGCTTCAGGAGATGTGCCTGGTGTTATACTCACCCCAAGATCTTTTTCCTTGAGTGAGGTTTGTAGTCTCTGACCCCCTAGACTGTACTCCGTCTGCGGCCTTCTTTGCCCTTCCCCAATCTTCATGACTTTGCACTTGGTGGGATTGAACTCCAGGAGCCAATTGCTGGACCAGTTCTGCAGCCTGTCCAGATCCCTTTGTAGTTCTGCCTGGTCTTCGATCGAGTGTATTCTTCTCATCAACTTCACGTCATCTGCAAACAGGGACACCTCAGAGTCTATTCCTTCCGTCATGTCGTTCACAAATACCAGAAACAGCACTGGTCCTAGGACTGACCCCTGCGGGACCCCGCTGGTCACAGGTGCCCACTCTGACACCTCGCCACGTACCATGACTCGCTGCTGTCTTCCTGACAAGTATTCCCTGATCCATTGTAGTGCCTTCCCTGTTATCCCTGCTTGGTCCTCCAGTTTTTGCACCAATCTCTTGTGTGGAACTGTGTCAAACGCCTTCTTGCAGTCCAAGAAAATGCAATCCACCCACCCCTCTCTCTCTTGTCTTACTGCTGTCACCATGTCATAGAACTCCAGTAGGTTTGTGACACAGGATTTCCCGTCCCTGAAACCATGCTGGCTGCTGTTGATGAGATCATTCCTTTCTAGGTGTTCCACCACTCTTCTCCTGATAATCTTCTCCATGATTTTGCATACTATACATGTCAGTGACACTGGTCTGTAGTTTAATGCTTCATGTCTGTCTCCTTTTTTAAAGATTGGGACTACATTTGCTGTCTTCCATGCCTCAGGCAATCTCCCGGTTTCGATAGATGTATTGAATATTGTTGTTAGGGGTACACATAGCGCCTCTGCTCCCTCTCTCAATACCCATGTGTGTGTGTGTGTGTGTGTGTGTGTTTGTGTGTGTGTTTGTGCGTGTGTGTTTGTGTGTGTGTTTGTGTGTGTGTGTGTGTGTGTGTGTGTGTGTGTGTGTGTGTGTGCGTGTGTGTGTGTATGTGTGTGTGCGTGTGTGTGTGTGTGTGTGTGTACTCATCTAACTGTACTCACCAAATTGTGGTTGTGGGACATAGCTCTTGGCCCCTCCTCTTCAGTGATCAAATGTCTCCCTGCTTCATGACCTTTACCATACCATATTGTGGAAATAAATGGTGGAAATGGTGGAAATAAATGGTAAAAAATACCGACACAATGGAAATATAAACACATATGCAGTATAATGTGATCCTTCATTGACAACGTTTCTCCCACACAGTGGGCTTTTTCAAGTCACAAACAGATCTACCTGGGGTGGAAGGTACGTGAGTATTTATAGTCAGTTTCAGAATGCTGGGTCAGGTGGAGAATGCTGCATCTGAAGATTTACCGAGTGGGGTTATAGAGTCTAAAATCTTGGGTAGCTTGGAAGGGAGATTGGATAAGTATGTGAGAAGACCTTCTGCAGTGTTCCTCCATTCTTATGTTCTTATGTGGGATAGTGATGAAGAAGTTTCTTGGCAAGTGGTTCAGCTATGTTATAGAAGCCATTATTCTGGTTGAAGTTGTTGGATATAGAAATAAGCGATGATTCCAGGATTCTTCGGTATTAACTGTTGTCTTGAGTTTCTGTAGTTTATTAAATGGTTGTGTGAATTACGGTGTTGTACACAGGCATTCCTTGGATCGTCAGACCTGCTTGCGTATTGGTGTTCTGAAATACGTGTTTGGAGGTCTTTTGATGTTTCGCCCACGTATAATTTGCTGCAGTCATTACCCTTCTTCAACATCAACATCAGGAACAAGAAACTCTCCAGCCTTGACGTAACTTCCCTATTCACCAAAGTACCTACCACTCAAACCATCGATCTCTTGTGCAGGAAAATTGACGATTCACTTGATCTTCCTATTCCAGTCAGCGATTTCATCGACCTTGTTGAACTATGTGTTGGCTTTACGTGTTTCTCTTTCGAAAATCACCTTTTTCAGCAGACTTTTGGACTACCCATTGGTTCGTCACTCAATGCCGCCCTGGCGAATCTATACATGGAACATCTGGAAGCCGAGCGTTTCTCCACCATTATTCCTTCGTCTGTCACTTGGCTCCGTTATGTTGACGACATTATCCTCATAACGCCCAGACGCTTCAACGTTCAAGCTCTCCAAGAGAAGCTCAACCAGGTCGAACCCTCAATCCAGTTCACACTTGAAGAATAAGTCGACAACATTCGTCCTTTCCTTGATGCTCTTCTCTGCAAAGCTGACCATGAACTTCGTTTTAAAGTCTATCGAAACCCCACCAACCAAAACGATCTTCTCCACTTCTACTCTCACCACGACACTAAAATTAAACGTGGTGTAATTATAGGCTTTTTCCTGCGTGCACTCAGAATCTGCAGCAATGAGTTCCTTGAGGAAGAATGCACTATAATTGAACAAGTATTTTCCAAACTTCACTATCCTCGTCACTTCATCAGAGACTGCAGACGACGGGCATTAAACATCTTCAACACACACAGAGAAGACACTGCTGAGATGAGATACATAGTCCTCCCCACCAGCTCCATTGCCAAACACGTTTCCAACATCTTTTCCAATACCTCATTCCAAGTATCTGCCTATACAACCACAACCATCAAGAACATTACCAGTAATAGACAGGACAAGCTTCCATCCTCTGCAGGGGTATACATAATCCCTTGCAATGACTGCAACAAATTATACGTGGGCGAAACATCAAGAGACCTCCAAACACGTATTTCAGAACACTAATACGCAAGCAGGACTGACGATACAAGGAATGCCTGTGTACAACATCGCAATTCACACAACCATTTAATTAACTACAGAAACTCAAGACTTATAGCCACAGAAGACAACACTCAATACCGAAGAATCCTGGAATCATCGCTTATCTCTATAACCAACAATTTCAACCAAAACAATGGCTTCTATAACATAGCTGAACCACTTGCCAAGGAGTAGGTGCGAAGAGCACCATAGTCGTGGTGCTCTTCGCACCTACTCCTAGGTTGAGGGACTGATTACCTCATCTTCTGTATATAGTCCTACTGTCTTCAAGTTATGTCCTAGAATTTGTATTGATAAAGCCACTGGATGGCGAAACGTCTACGATAAAGATACCCAGATGTTGCACATGTGTCTTAATTTCATCTTGTCGGTATTATATACCATTATTGCACATCTTGTCAGACACTGCAACATCATGGAATCATGATTCTGAGGACATGTACATAACCTTCACGATTACGACAACTACTGCTACAACTAACCCATCTCTTTGGGAAGGACCTACTTCCACTGGGGAATCCCGCCTACCTGTGACTATGCCCTTGTCTGCTACACCTGACGTTACTATATAAGCGCCAGGCTCCTTGCTTCTGCTTCAGAATATCCACGACTATGGTGCTCTTCGCACCTACTCCTAGGTTGAGGGACTGATTGCCTCATCTTCTGTATATAGTCCTACTGTCTTCAAGTTATGTCCTAGAATTTGTATTGATAAAGCCACTGGATGCCGAAACGTCTACAATAAAGATACCCAGATGTTGCACATGTGTCTTAATTTCATCATGTCGGTATTATATACCATTATTGCACAATTCTTGGAGTCTTTAGCCCCCTAGCCTGTACTCAGTCTGCATTCTTATTTTCCCTTCCCAGATCTTCATGGTTTTGTACTTCGTGGGTTTAAATTCCAAGAGCCAGTTGCTGGACCAGGCTTGAAAACTGTCCGGATCCCTTTGTAGTCCTGCCTGATCCTCATCTAGTTGAATTCTCCTCATTAGCTTCTCATTGTCTGCAAACAGGGACAACACTTCTTAGTCTATTACTTCTGTCATGTCATTCACACTTACCAGAAACAGCACCGACCCAATCTGTCATCGGCGGCCACTCTGACACATCGTTACGTACCATGACTCGTTGTTGCCTCCCTGTCAGGTATTCTGTGACCCATTGACTGTATAGTCCTTGTGGCTTAGCGCTTCTTTTCGATTATAATAATAATGTGACCCATTGCCTTGCCTTTCCAGTTATGCGTACCTGATCCTACAGCTTTTGCACTACTCTCTTGTGTGGAACTGTGTCGAAAGCCTTCTTGCAGTCCAAGATAATGCAGTCTCCAAACCCCTCTCTCTCTCTTGTCTAAATTGTCACCTTGTCATAAAACTCCAGAAGGTTTGTGACAAAAGATTTCCCTTCCCTGAAACAGTGCTGGTTGTCTTGTATAAGCTTGTTTCTTTCTAGGTGATTCATCATTCTTCTACTGATAATCTTCTCCATGACTTTGCTCACTATACATGTCGGTAACACTAATCTGTAGTTTAATGCCATATGTCTGTCATCTTTCTTAAAAATTGAGACTACATTTGTTGTCTTCCACACCTCAGGAAGTTGCCTATTTTCGATGGACATGTTGAAAATTGTTGTCTGTGGTACACACAGTTCCTCTGTTTACTCTCTCGGGACACACAGAGAGATGTCCAGTCCCACCGCCTTTGAGGTAACTAGTTCACCTAGCAGCATTTTCACCTCCTCTTAGGTTGTGCGTATTGTGTCCAGCATTTGTTGGCGTACCCCACCATTTTGGCTTTCCAGAGTCCTTTCTGTCTTCATTGAAAATACTTCCTTAAACCTCATGTTGAGCTTTTTGCATATTTTTAGATCGCTTCTTGTGAACTTCCTTCCTCAGCCTGATTACCTGGTCTTGACGGTTGTTTTCCTTCTGATGTGGCTCTACAACTGCTTTGGGTCAGACTTCTCTTTCGATGCTAAGTCGTTTTCGTATTGCTGCTGGGCCTCCCTCTATATCTGTGCATATTCGTTTCTGGCTCTATGACTAATCTCTCTATTTCCCTGGGTCCATTGTCTATTGTACCTTGTCCACTCCTTAGCACACATAGTTTTGGCCTCTCTATAGCATTAGGTGAACCAAGGGCTCATTCTGGTCTTCCCATTATTTCTGTTGCCCTTGGGAACGAACCTCTCTTCTGCCTCCTTGCAATTTGTTGTCAAGTATTCCATCATTTCATTTACTGATTTTCCCATCAGTTCTCATTCCACACTGAACCTCATGCAAGAAATTCCTCATGTCTGTGTAGCCCTCTCCCTTTTGTAGTTTTGTTTGTTCCATCTACTCCTCCTGCTTCCCTCTGCACTTGCAACTTATCTATGTATTCGAAGCTCAGGACCACGTGATCACTAACTCCGAGGGGCCTCTCGTATGTGATGTCCCCAATGTCTGAATTACTCAAGGTGAATATGAAGTCCAGCCTTGGTGGCTCATCCTCTCCTGTCTCTCTGTTAGTTTCCCTAACATGTTGGTGCAAGAGGTTTCCCAGTACCACCTCCATCATCTTAGCTCTCCATGTTTCAGGTTTCCTGTGTGGCTCCAGGTTTTACCAGTCAATCTCATTTTGATAGAAATCACCCACAACTAGTAACTTTTCCCTACCCATGTGGGTCCTAGCCTCTTCAGTTAGTGTGTCCACCACTGCTCTGTTGCTCTCATCATATTCTTTCCTTGCCCTACTGCTATTCTGTGATGGGTTGTACATCAGTGCAATCACCACCTTTGGACCCTCCCTTCTAAACTGTTTCTACTGTATAGTCTTTAGCTTTAATTTCGTCCATTCCATCCATTTCCTCGAATCTCCAACGGTTTTTGATGAGTAGTGCAACTCCTACTCCCCCTCTGCTTTGTCCTTGCTCAGGATCTGATATTTGGATGGAAGGCTCGCATCTGTTATCATACCTATGAGCTTCATTTCTGTGAGTTTATGATGTCTCCATGATTCTTTCATGCCACTTCTCACATTTATTTCTTATTCCATCTACATTGGTGTACCAAACTTTCAGCTTCTTTTCTAATACTGTGGTCTGGGGGATTTGCTGGAGTTGAGGAAGCAGGAGACTTGGCAAAATACTATGGGAGGCTTCTGTGAAGGTGTGTTTTTTTTTTTGGGGGGAGGGGGGGGAGGGGGGGCAGGTTACAGAGTGTGGCATGTGTTGGGTTTGTTTGATTGCAGTTGTGGTTGAGGGTCTTCTGTGGGTGGTTCTGAGGGAGGTTGTGTTGCCCTTGGGTTCCCTGGCCCATCTCCATCTTTGACTCTCTTTCCTGCTCCTTGTGTCTTTGTGTGCTCTGTTTCTTCCTTTCCTTCTCGTGTTCTCTCGCAGTTGAGGTCCGCCCACTGATAATTTTGTAAGCCTCTTAGTCTTGCTTTCTTCTGAAAGATCCTGTTTCACACCGTTTCTGACTTGAAAATCAATTTGGTTGGACGATTTAGTCCCCTTGAGAAACCCATTATTCTCAGAAAATTTGTCAACTGCATCATGTCTTCCTCTCCTATATCCATGATATTTTAATCTCTCCTCCTCGTGTCGTATTACTTTGTAATACGATGCGTATTTCATGTTCCTATTTAAGTATTTCCATTGTACGTGTGTGTGTGTGTGTGTGTGTGTGTGTGTGTGTGTGTGTGTGTGTGTGTGTGTGTGTGTGTCTATGAGTGTGTGTGTGTGTGTGTGTGTCTATGAGTGTGTGTGTGTGTGTCTATGAGTGTGTGTGTGTGTGTGTCTATGAGTGTGTGTACATACTCACCTATTCGTACTCACCAATTTGTGGTTGCAGGGCTCAAGTCACAGCTCATGGCCCAGCCTCTTTGCTGGCTATGTATGTGTATTCACCCCTATGTTCTCACCTATATTCCACTTCCTGACAGCTCTATGATTGAAGAAATGCTCCCTAACATCGCTATGACTTATCTGAGGTTTCAAGTTCCAAATGTGACCCCTTGTTGTGGTCCATCTATAAAACATTATGTGTCTATCTACACTGTTAATTCCTCTCAGTATTTCATGTCTTTTACATCTTAACCCAGTCTTTCCTGTCCTCCAGTGTCCTCCTCATAGGATATACCTCTCAGTTCTGGTATTATTCTTCTTGCATACCTTTGCACTTTTTCTAATTTCTTAACGTGTATGAGCAGGTGTAGGTTCCATAATGGTGCTGCGTACTCCATAATGAGTCTGACGTACACGGTGTACAGTGTCGTGAATGACTCCTTGGTTAGATGTGTAAATGCTATTCTTAGGTTTGCCAGTCGCCCTTTATGCTGCAACAGTTATTTGCTTGATGTACTCGTCAGTACATGTGCTCGGTATTATACTCACTCCAAATTTGCAGAGATTTGCAGTCTTTGCCCCCCATCCCCAACTTTACTTTGTCTGTTGTCCTCTTTGACCTTCCCCAGTCTTCATGACTTGGTGCAGTTAAACTGCAGGAGCCAGTTGTTGGATCAGGCTTAAAACCTTTCAAGATCCCTATGTTTTTTTACCTGATCCTCATCCACTTGAATTCTCCGCAATATATTAATGTCGTCTAGAAACAGGGAAACCTCTGAATCTATCACTTTCGTCATATCATTCACATATACCAGAAGCAGCACCGGCCCTAGGACTGACTCTTGTGGAACCCCTATCGTTACAGGCACCCACTCTGAAACTTCGTCAAGTACCATCGCTCGTTTCCTTCCTATCAGATATTCTTTTATCCATTGCAGTGCGTTTCCTGTTATTCCTGCCTGCTCCTCTGGCTTTTGTACTAATCTCTTTTACCAAACTATGTCAGAAGCGTTCCTACAGTCCAAGAAAAATGCACTATACTCACTCCTTTTTCTCCTGTCTTACTTATGTCACCTTGTAAAATTCCAGTTGCTTTGTAACACAGGATTTCTTTTCCCTGAAACCGTGCTGGCTATCGTGTTGAAGCTCATTGTTTTCTAGGTGCTCCACCATTCTTCTCATGATAAGCTTCTCCATGACTGCATACTGTATGTGTCAGTGACATTAGTCTGTAGTTTCGTTCTACCTGCTTGTCTACTTAAAGACTGACTGCACTTGCTGCCTTCCATACCTCAGGTAGTCGCCCTATTTTGAAAGATGTGTTGTAGATTTTTGTTAGTGGCACACAAAGTGCCTCTACTCTCTCCTTCCTCAGCCTGATTCCCTGTTCCTAACTTGTTGTTTTCCTCCTGATGTAGCAGTACAACAGCTTTGGGTAAGATTTGGCTTTCGATGCTGTCATTCTCTTAATTAATGCCGCTGGGCCTTCATCCTTATGCATGAATATCATTTCTGGATCTCGGCTAATCTCCTTAGTTTCCTGGGTACTTTGTCTTTTATAATCTTTTCATTCTCTAGAGCACTGAGTTTTGACTTGTCTACACCTTTGGGTGAACCAAGGGTTCATTCTGGTCTTCCCATTGATTCTGTTGTTCTTAGGTACGATCCTCTCCTCCGCCTGGTTGTATTTTATGGTCATATATTCCATCATTTCATTCATTGTTTTTCCCATCAGTTCTCTTTCCCACTGTACCTCATGCAGGAAATCCCTAATACCTGTCTAGTTTTCTCTTTTATAGTTTGACTTCTCCCATCCTTATCGTGCTGCTTTCTTCTCCACTTATAGCTCTAGAATGTATTCGAAACTCATGACAACGTGATCACTATCTCCAAAGGGCCTTTCATATGTGATGTCCCAATGTCTGAACTACTCAAGATAAACTTGAGGTCCAGCCTTGCTGATTCACCCTCTTCTCTCTCTCTGAAAGTGTCCCTAACATGTTGATACATGAAGTCGTCCAGTACCAACTCATCCATGTTTCTGTTCCCCCGTTTGGCTCCAAGTTTTCTCAGTCAATTCCCTTGTGACAGAAATCCCCCTACAACTAGTAACTTTTTATTACCCATGAGCGTACTTATGGCAACCTTAGTTAGTGTATCATCCATTGTTATGGTGTGTGTGTGTTGTGGTTGCAGGGGTCGAGTCATAGCTCCTGGCCCCGCCTCTTCATTGGCCGCTACTGGGTCACTCTCCCCGCACCATGAGCTTTATCATACCTCTGCTTAAATCTATGAAAGGATCCAGCCTCCACTATATCGCATCCCAAACTATTCCACTTCCTGACTATTCTGTGACTGAAGAAATACTTCCAAACATCCCTGTGATTCATCTGTGTCTCCTTGTTGCTGTGTCCCATCTTTTGTCCAGTACTCTCAGTATTTTACATATCGTTATCATGTTCCCCCTATCTCTCCTGTCCTCCAGTCTCGTCAGGTCGATTTCCCTTAACTTCTCGTGGGACATACCCCTTAGCTCTGGGACTAGTCTTGTTGCGAACCTTTGCACTTTCTCTTATGTTCTAGTTTCTTTATGTGATTGGCTAGATGTGGGTTCCAAACTAGTGCCGCATGCTCCAATATAGGCCTAACGTACACAGTGTACAGGGTCCTGTGTGTGTGTGTGTGTGTGTGTGTGTGTGTGTGTGTGTGTGTGTGTGTGTGTGTGTGTGTGTGTGTGTATTCGCCTAACTGTACTCACTTAAATGTGGTTCCAGGGGTCGAGACTCAGCTCCTGGCCCCGCCTCTTTACTGATCGCTACTAGGTCCTCTCTCTGCCTGTTCCATGAGCTTAATCATATCTCGTCTTAAAGCTATGTATGGTTCCTCCCTCCACCACATCACTTTTCCATTTCCTGACAACTCTATAACTGAAGAAATACTTCCTAACATCCCTTTGGCTCATCTGAGTCTTCAACTTCCAATTGTGACCACTTGTTTCTGTGTCCCTTCTCAGGAACATCCTGTCTCTATCTACCTTATCTATTCCGCGCAGTGTTTTGTACGTCGTTATCATGTGTGTGTACTCACCTAGTTGTACTCACCTAGTTAAGGTTGCAGGGGTCGAGTCCTAGCTCTTGGCCCTGCCTCTTCACTGGTCGCTACTAGGTCACTCTCCCTGAACCGTGAGCTTTATCATACCTCTGCTTAAAGCTATGTATGGATCCTGCCTCCACTACATCGATTCCCAAACTATTCCACTTCATGACTACTCTGTGGCTGAAGAAATACTTCCTAACATCCCTGTGATTCATCTGCGTCTTCAACTTCCAACTGTGTCCCTTTGTTGCTGTGTCCCATCTCTGGAACTTCCTGTCTTTGTCCACCTTGTCAATTCCTCTCAGTATTTTGTATGTCGTTATCATGTCCCCCCTATCTCTCCTGTCCTTCAGTGTCGTCAGGTCGATTTCCCTTAACCTCTCCTCGTAGGACATACCTCTTAGCTCTGGGACTAGTCTTGTTGCAAACCTTTTCACTTTCTCTAGTTTCTTTACGTGCCTTGCTAGGTGTGGGTTTCAAACTGGTGTCGCATACTCCAATATGGGCCTAATGTACTCGGTGTACAGGGTCCTGAACGATTCCTTATTAAGATGTCGGAATGCTGTTCTGAGGTTTGCTAGGCGCCCATATGCTGCAGCAGTTATTTGGTTGATGTGCGCTTCAGGAGATGTGCCTGGTGTTATACTCACCCCAAGATCTTTTTCCATGAGTGAGGTTTGTTGTCTCTGGCCTCCTAGACTGTACTCCTTCTGCGGTCTTCTTTGCCCTTCCCCAATCTTCATGACTTTCCACTTGGTGGGGTTGAACTCCAGGAGCCAATTGCTGGACCAGGTCTGCAGCCTGTCCAGATCCCTTTGTAGTTCTGCCTGGTCTTCGATCGAGTGAATTCTTCTCATCAACTTCACGTCATCTGCAAACAGGGACACCTCAGAGTCTATTCCTTCCGTCATGTCGTTCACAAATACCAGAAACAGCACTGGTCCTAGGACTGACCCCTGCGGGACCCCGCTGGTCACAGGTGCCCACTCTGACACCTCGCCACGTACCATGACTCGCTGCTGTCTTCCTGACAAGTATTCCCTGATCCATTGTAGTGCCTTCCCTGTTATCCCTGCTTGGCCCTCCAATTTTTGCACTAATCTCTTGTGTGGAACTGTGTCAAACGCCTTCTTGCAGTCCAAGAAAATGCAATCCACCCACCCCTCTCTCTCTTGTCTTACTGCTGCCACCATGTCATAGAACTCCAGTAGGTTTGTGACACAGGATTTCCCGCCCCTGAAACCATGTGTGTTTAAGTGTGTGTGTGTGTGTGTGTGTGTGTGTGTGTGTGTGTGTGTGTGTGTGTGTGTGTGTGTGTGTGTGTGTGAGCGTGAGCGTGAGTGACTTGTCAGCTGTGTGCACTGACCGCAGGTTGCGACGAGGCTTGTGCACGGACCAACACCCTGAGTAAAGGGGAACTTTGTATGGGTCTCAAACTACGTAAAGGTGTCACTTACGCATCAATCTGCAAATATTTTATAGAGATATCAAATTCCCTGAATACATTTCCGCCTTTAACCAGTTTTATTGAGTCTTCAATGGATTTTATTTAATTGATCATGCATATAGTATTATTTTTATTTAGTAATGTAAAGTTTAATGAATAATGAATAATTTGAACTTATGATACCAAGGTTTACTTGAAATAACCAAGTATACTGAACACTGAAACTAACCAGGCGTACTGCACATTCAAGTTCACATGAGCACCAGACATTAAGACAACCAGGTGTGTTGTACTCTTAAGATAAAATGGTGTATTGTACACATAATTAAAGAATACTTGTTGTAAACTAAAAATAACCAGATGTAGCGAATACATAAATTAGGTTTTCCGTAAAGTGAAACTTATGGTACACTTTTGAAAAAGCCATGTTCAATAGAGCAGAAATAACATGAATATTACATATATATATATATATATATATATATATATATATATATATATATATATATATATATATATATATATATATATATATATATATATATATATATATATATATATATATGTCGTGCCGAATAGGCAGAACTTGCGATCTTGGCTTAAATAGCAACGCTCATCTTGCCATATAAGACAAGCGAAAATTTGTATATTCAATAATTTCGCCAAAATCATTCTGAACCTAACGAAAAAAAATATATTTCACTCTGTTTGTTTAGTATTAAATTATTGTAAACAAATCTAAAATATATTTAGTTGGGTTAGGCTAAAATAAGTTACTCCTGTTATAATAAGGTTAGGTAAGTTTTCTAAAATTCTTTTGGTGCAAAATTATAAATTTTTACATTAATATTAATGAAGAAAAATATATCTTTAAACGTATAAGAGAAAATTTTAGAAAGGCCTTAACTTTAAATGAGTTTTTGCTAATTGACCAGTTTTACGTATTCGGCACGACATTATATATATATATATATATATATATATATATATATATATATATATATATATATATATATATATCGTGCCGAATAGGCAGAACTTGCTATTTTGGCTTAAATAGCAACGTTCATCTTGCCATTTAGGACAAGTGAAAATTTGTGTATGCAATAATTTCGCCAAAATCATTTTGAACCTAACGAAAAAAATATATTTGATTGTGTTTGTTTAGTATTAAATTATTGCAAAGGTATTTAAAATATATTTAGTTGGGTTACGCTAAAATAAATTGCTCTTCTTATAATAAGGTTAGGTAAGTTTTCTAAGATACTTTTGGTTCAAAATTAAAAAAATTTACATTAACATTAATAAAAAAATATATCTTTAAACGTATAAGAGAAAATTTCAGAAAGGACTTAATTTTAAATGAGTTCTTGCTAATTGACCAGTTTTACATATTCGGCACGACATATATATATATATATATATATATATATATATATATATATATATATATATATATATATATATATATATATATATATATATATATATATATATATATATATATATACATGTATATATACCATATATATGTACCACCTCTATTTATATAGTATATAATGTCGCGTAGTATAGGTAAAACTGGTCAATTAGCAAGAACTGTCATATCTAAAACTGTCTTTTATACTTTTAAAGAATTTTTTTCATATGTGTTTATGTAAAAACTAATAATTTTGTACCAAAAGGACCTTAGTAAGCTTACCTAATCTTATTATAACAAGCGCAATTTGATTTGGCCTAGCCAACTAATTATATTTTAGATAAATTTAGAATAATTTAATTAACAAATACAATATATTTTTTTTTTTGCTTAGGTTAAGATTTTGGCTTTAATAACAACGCTCTTCTTGCCGAATATGGCAAGAGAAAATTTGTGTATGTAATAATTTTGTAAAAATCTTTCTGAACCTAACGAGAAAATAAATTTTATTTTGTTTGTTTATTATTAAATTTTTTAAACTTATCTAAAATATATTTAGTTGGATTAGGCTAAATGGGGAAGTGGAAAAGAATCTTTCCTCCGTAAGCCATGCATGTCGTATGAGGCGACTAAAATGCCGGGAGCAATGGGCTTGTAACCCCTTCTTCTGTAGACATTTACTAAAAAAGAGAAGAAGAAAAACTTTATAAAACTGCGATGCTTGAATGTGCGTGGATATAGTGCGGATGACAAGAAACAGATGATTGCTGATATTATGAATGAAAAGAAGCTGGATGTCCTGGCCCTAAGCGAAACAAAGCTGAAGGGGGTAGGGGAGTTTCGGTGGGGGGAAATAAATGGGATTAAATCTGGAGGCTCTGAGAGAGTTAGAGCAAAGGAAGGGGTAGCAGTTATGTTGAAGGATCAGTTATGGAAGGAGAAAAGAGAATATGAATGTGTAAATTCAAGAATTATGTGGATTAAAGTAAAGGTTGGATGCAAAAAGTGGGTCATAATAAGCGTGTATGCACCTGGAGAAGAGAGGAATGTAGAGGAGAGAGAGAGATTTTGGGAGACGTTAAGTGAATGTATAGGAGCCTTTGAACCAAGTGAGAGAGTAATTGTGGTAGGGGACTTGAATGCTGAAGTAGGAGAAACTTTTAGAGAGGGTGTGGTAGGTAAGTTTGGCGTGCCAGGTGTAAATGATAATGGGAGCCCTTTGATTGAACTTTGTATAGAAAGGGGTTTAGTTATAGGTAATACATATTTTAAGAAAAAGAGGATAAATAAGTATACAAGATATGATGTAGGGCGAAATGACAGTAGTTTGTTGGATTATGTATTGGTAGATAAAAGACTGTTGAGTAGACTTCAGGATGTACATGTTTATAGAGGGGCCACAGATATATCAGATCACTTTCTAGTTGTAGCTACACTGAGAGTAAAAGGTAGATGGGATACAAGGAGAATAGAAGCATCAGGGAAGAGAGAGGTGAAGGTTTATAAACTAAAAGAGGAGGCAGTTAGGGTAAGATATAAACAGCTATTGGAGGATAGATGGGCTAATGAGAGCATAGGCAATGGGGTCGAAGAGGTATGGGGTAGGTTTAAAAAAGTAGTGTTGGAGTGTTCAGCAGAAGTTTGTGGTTACAGGAAGGTGGGTGCGGGAGGGAAGAGGAGCGATTGGTGGAATGATGATGTAAAGAGAGTAGTAATGAAGAAAAAGTTAGCATATAAGAAGTTTTTACGAAGTAGAAGTGATGCAAGGGGGGAAGAGTATATGGAGAAAAAGAGAGATGTTAAGAGAGTGGTGAAGCAATGTAAAAAGAGAGCAAATGAGAGAGTGGGTGAGATGTTATCAACAAATTTTGTTGAACATAAGAAAAAGATTTGGAGTGAGATTAACAAGTTAAGGAAGCCTAGAGAACAAATGAATTTGTCAGTTAAAAATAGGAGAGGAGAGTTATTAAATGGAGAGTTAGAGGTATTGGGAAGATGGAGGGAATATTTTGAGGAATTGTTAAATGTTAATGAAGATAGAGAAGCTATGATTTCGTGTATAGGGCAAGGAGGAATAACATCTTGTAGGAGTGAGGAAGAGCCAGTTGTGAGTGTGGGGGAAGTTCGTGAGGCAGTAGGTAAAATGAAAGGGGGTAAGGCAGCCGGGATTGATGGGATAAAGATAGAAATGTTAAAAGCAGGTGGGGATATAGTTTTGGAGTGGTTGGTGCAATTATTTAATAAATGTATGGAAGAGGGTAAGGTACCTAGGGATTGGCAGAGAGCATGCATAGTTCCTTTGTATAAAGACAAAGGGGACAAAAGAGAGTGCAAAAATTATAGGGGAATAAGTTTGTTGAGTATACCTGGTAAAGTGTATGGTAGAGTTATTATTGAAAGAATTAAGAGTAAGACGGAGAATAGGATAGCAGATGAACAAGGAGGCTTTAGGAAAGGTAGGGGGTGTGTGGACCAGGTGTTTACAGTGAAACATATAAGTGAACAGTATTTAGATAAGGCTAAAGAGGTCTTTGTGACATTTATGGATTTGGAAAAGGCGTATGACAGGGTGGATATGGCAGATGTTGCAGGTGTATGGTGTAGGAGGTAGGTTACTGAAAGAAGTGAAGAGTTTTTACGAGGTTAGTGAGGCTCAAGTTCGAGTATGTAGGAAAGAGGGAAATTATTTCCCAGTAAAAGCAGGCCTTAGACAAGGATGTGTGATGTCACCGTGGTTGTTTAATATATTTATAGATGGGGTTGTAAGAGAAGTAAATGCGAGGGTCTTGGCAAGAGGCGTGGAGTTAAAAGATAAATAATCACATAAAGTGGGAGTTGTCACAATTGCTCTTTGCTAATGACACTGTGCTCTTGGGAGATTCTGAAGAGAAGTTGCAGAGGTTGGTGGATGAATTTGGTAGGGTATGCAAAAGAAGAAAATTAAAAGTGAATACAGGAAAGAGTAAGGTTATGAGGATAACAAAAAGATTAGGTTATGAAAGATTGGATATTAGATTGGAGGGAGAGAGTATGGAGGAGGTGAATGCATTCAGATATTTGGGAGTGGACGTGTCAGCGGATGGGTCTATGAAAGATGAGGTGAATCATAGAATTGATGAGGGGAAAAGGGTGAGTGGTGCACTTAGGAGTCTGTGGAATGTATGAGAGTATAGTTTTACCAACGTTCTTATATGGGTGTGAAGCATGAGTGATGAATGTTGCAGCGAGGAGAAGGCTGGAGGCAGTGGAGATGTCATGTCTGAGGGCAATGTGTGGTGTGAATATAATGCAGAGAATTCGTAGTTTGGAAGTTAGGAGGAAGTGCGGGATTACCAAAACTGTTGTCCAGAGGGCTGAGGAAGGGTTGTTGAGGTGGTTCGGACATGTAGAGAGAATGGAGCGAAACAGAATGACTTCAAGAGTGTATCAGTCTGTAGTGGAAGGAAGGCGGGGTAGGGGTCGGCCTAGGAAAGGTTGGAGGGAGGGGGTAAAGGAGGTTTTGTGTGCAAGAGGCTTGGACTTCCAGCAGGCATGCATGAGCGTGTTTGATAGGAGTGAATGGAGACAAATTGTTTTTAATACTTGACGTGCTGTTGGAGTGTGAGCAAAGTAACATTTATGAAGGGGTTCTGGGAAACCGGCAGGCCGGACTTGAGTCCTGGAGATGGGAAGTACAGTGCCTGCACTCTGAAGGAGGGGTGTTAATGTTGCAGTTTAAAAACTGTAGTGTAAAGCACCCTTCTGGCAAGACAGTGATGAAGTGAATGATGGTGAAAGTTTTTCTTTTTCGGGCCACCCTGCCTTGGTGGGAATCGGCCAGTGTGATAATAATAAAAAAAATAGGCTAAATTAAATTTGAGCGTGTTATAATGAGGTTAAGTAAGTTTTCTAAGGTTCTTTTGGTACAAAATTATTAATTTTTACATTAACATAAATGGAAAAAACTATATATATCTTTAAATGTATATGAGAAATTTATAGATAGGACATAATAGTAGTACTGAAGGCAGCTCAGTGGCTCATTCTACAGAGTGGCTCATTCCTGAGTGGCTCCTCCTGAAAAGGGCTGCAGCTCAGTGGCTCAGTCAACAGAGTGGCTCATTCCTGAGTGGCTCCTCCTGAAAAGGGCTGCAGCTCAGTGGCTCATTCTACAGAGCAGTCCATTCCTGAGTGGCTCCTTTTCACACCTATATGCTAATGACCTTGACCTCGCCCTCGAGACCACCTCACCCTCGAGACCACCTCACCCTCGAGACCACCTCGCCCTCGAGACCACCTCGCCCTCGAGACCACCTCACCCTCAACCCCCAACCCACGCCCCCCACCCACGACCCCCACCCGCACCCCCACGCCCCACACCCGCCCCTCGCGCCCGCCCGCGCCCCTCGCGCCCCTCCGTCGCGCCCGCCCGCGCCCCTCGCGCCCCTCCGTCGCGCCCGCCCGCGACTTCTGCTGTGCCTTCTGCAGCGTCGTCCGGATCGCCCCCGCTCCCCGAATTTTTTTCCGATTTTTTTCGATTTTTTTTTGAATTTCATTTTCTTGTGGTCTCCATCTCCTCGGATCAAGTTTTTAAGGTTCCCCCTCCCACTTTCACCCCCATCCCAAGTATTTCTCCTCCACTTCCTCGAATCAAGTTTTTTGGATTCCCCCCTCTGGGTATAAGCATTCAAAATGGACTCCCATGGATCAAGGTTTTCTCGATAATACAAAGACTCCATCTCCTTGGATCAAGTTTTGGGTACCCCTCCTTCCACCTTCCAAATATTCCTGCTCCATCTCCTTGGATCAAGGTTTTCTTCTCCATCTCCTCGGATCGAGTTTTTGGATTCCCCCTCTGGGGGTAAGCATTTCAAATGAACTCCTCCTATGGGGCATGGTACTTTCTCTTACTACAGGTTTAAACATGTGTGACGTCACCCCACCTGTGTTTACTCGGCGGTCAGTGACGTCACGTGATGACCTCACACATACAAGCTGAATCTTGTCGACTTCCCCCTATGTCAGTGACGTCACGTGATGACCCCACACACAGGCTGAATCTTGTCGAGCAGACATTTACTTAAAATGCAGGATAACACTATTTATTATGCAACCAATGCATTTCATATACAACATAGGGAAAACATTTTCACTCTTAACCCAGGATAACCCAAATAATTCCACATTTTTTCGTTAATACCCACAACAATTCACAATTTCTTTACAAAAGATTCACTCTCCTCAAGTCTAGATAATTTTCTCGTTTTAACTATTTCATCAGAAAAAGTCCACCAAATCTTAACTGACCGATCTCAGATAACATCTCAGGTCACTCCCCCACGAAGTAACCTTCTCTCCTTACCCCTTCTCCCCGCCCTCCCAAACCCTCACACTCCCACCAACATCTCACAATTTTCACTCATAACCCACAATTTTTCTCGTTTTAACTATTTCATCAGAAAAAGTCACCACAACACTTACAACTTATAACCACTTTTCCATTAATTCACTAGTCACAATTTTTACATATTACAAAGTTAATACGCACACACACCTCACTTTACTTTGAACACCTTCAAAACACTCTCATAAATCATTTGAATACTCACAAAAATACCTTTGAACATTTCCAAACAACACTGAAACACTTCCAAAATATCATTTTGAGTACTCCCAAATACACCACTGAATACTACTAAAACACCACTGAATACAGTCAAAACACCACCAAAATCACCATAAACTAAGATCAACATAACAGACTAACAAGACGCTTTTAATTCATTTAAGTTAATAAGGGGACACAGTATAATTATGCCTTTAAGTCAAGAATGGGAAGATATTTAAGTTAACGAGAAGATTACTGATGTAACACTTGAGAGGCATATGTTTGGGATAGTGAAAAAAATATGTAACTTTTAGTTGGTTTATATCTTTTACAGGTGATGGTGCAAATTTCTCCCCATTATATGCTAATGAAATAAAAAAATATATTAAAATTTACAGGTACCGATGTGACGGGGCTTGGAAGAACAAGACTTAGAGGGGAGGATTTATGATGTTTAGAGCGTGTTGTTACACCAAGATTAATAATATATGATGTTTCATTCATTAAAAAGAGAAATGTTTAATAAAAAATTTTAAGACATGATGAAGTTTTAAATCAATCAAACCTTACCATGAAAAAAAGTATTGAGGTAGAATACAAATGTTATATTTCATTTAAGTTAATTTCATGGTGTCTGTCAGCCCTTTGACCTCGCCAAATTTTAGCA
Organism: Cherax quadricarinatus; assembly: GCF_038502225.1. NCBI lineage: Eukaryota > Metazoa > Arthropoda > Malacostraca > Decapoda > Parastacidae > Cherax > Cherax quadricarinatus. The sequence continues at coordinate 12,178,996 of NC_091339.1, read as the reverse complement.
CAAGAGGACACAGTTGGTCTGGAAAGAGATGATTATCTTAAATCTACCTTGGGTATGAACACCATTTCATGGCCTCGCTGGAGGGGATTGTACAAAAATCATGATGCAATACTTTGGAGGTAAGGCATATAAGCTCAAGGAGTCTCTCAGAGCGAGGAATGTGTTTCTATTCGGAAATCGAGTAAATATTTCTACCATTGAGTGTGTTTACCAACAAGAAAATAATGTTCGATTTTAAGATAAAGTTTTCAAAACTAATTTGGAAATATCCAAAAATAGAGTCGTTCAAAGTAATTCTGGAGTACTCTAATGTATTTTGGAAGTGTTCCAATATATTTTTGAATGTGCTCCAACGTAATTTGGAAATGTTCTAAATGTTATCCCAAGCAATTTTGTTCATATTACCGAAATTGAGGGAATGTGGCTAAAAATGTGATTTATATCATATCTTAGTTGGATGTGTTCGTGATATATTTATAAAAAATGAGTGTTTTCTAAAAATTTGTGACATGTTGTGAATATTACTGAGTCAAAATGCGGGTGACATTTTTTCTGATGAAATAGTTGAACTGAGAAAAATTGTGGGGTTATGAGTATAATATTAAACTATGTGGAGTTGAGGAGATAGATTTTATTAGAAATTTAGTGTAGAGAGGAAAGTGGGGATTTCTATAAAATGGATATTAGCTGGTAGTGTTGATCTTAGTTTGGGTAGTATTCAGTGGTGTTTTGGGGGTGTTCGAATGATATTTCTGGAGTATTCAATGGTAATTGATGGTGTTTTTGATAGTGTTCAAAGTAAAGTGAGTTGTCTGTTTGTGTGTGTGTGTGTGTTAGGTGGTTATAGAATTTTGTGAATATCTTGGTTACAGTGATTTTAGTGGATTTGAGATGGGTGATGAGATGCATTTGTGGATGTGAAATGTGATTTTTGTGTTTGTTCTGAAGAGGTGTGTTGGGAAACGGGTGAGTGGATGTGAAGAAATGTGAGTGAGATGGAGAGGGGTATGGGGAGGGATGTATTAGAAATTTAATGAAATATGGGGGGATTTTACTGAAAATAAAGGTAATGTGTGAATATTTTAAAAGAATTTATAGAAGTGAAAAGTTATGATACACTGGAAAAGATTGGAGGGTATAGAAACATGCGGCAGTAGTTGGGTAGTGAGATGATTAGTTGTTGTGAGTATATATTGTCAATTTATGTGGATACAATGAGATGGGTATGGAAATTGGTAAGTGATGAGGGATGTGGGTATTGTTGTCGAACTAGATATATCGAAAAAAAAAGATGTTATAAGTGGGTTGTTGTTGTGACTTTTTCTGATGAAATTAGTTAAAACGAGAAAAAATTGTGGGTTGTGGGTGTTGTGGGTTGTGGGTGTTGAGGGATGTGTGTGTTGTGGGATGTGGGTGTTATGTATTGTGGGCGTTGTTGTCGAACTAGAGATACCGAAAAAGTGGTTATAAGTTGTGGGTTGTTGTGACTTTTTCTGATGAAAATAGTTAAAACGAGAAAAAATTGTGGGTTGTGAGTGTTGTGGGATGTGGGTGTTGTGGGATATGGGTGTTGTGGGTTGTGAGTGTTGTTGTCGAACTAGAGATGCTGAAAAGTGTTTATAAGTTGTGGGTTGTTGTGACTTTTTCTGGTGCAATTAGTTAAAACGAGAAAAAAAAAATTGTGGGTTGTGGGTGTTGTGGGTGATGTGGGTTGTGTTCATGTTTTTTTTGCGTTCATGTTATATCTTAGTTGGAGGAGAGTGTACTCATAGAAATTGATAATTGTCTTGGTTATAGTGATTTGAGGGGATTTGTGTGAAAATGGGTGTTAGTCTGTTATGTTGATCTTAGTTTATGGTGATTTTGGTGGTGTTTTGACTGTATTCAGTGGTGTTTTAGTAGTATTCAGTGGTGTTTTAGTAGTATTCAGTGGTGTATTTGGGAGTACTCAAAATGATATTTTGGAAGTGTTTCAGTGTTGTTTGGAAATGTTCAAAGGTATTTTTGTGAGTATTCAAATGATTTATGAGAGTGTTTTGAAGGTGTTCAAAGTAAAGTGAGGTGTGTGCGCGTATTAACTTTGTAATATGTAAAAATTGTGACTAGTGAATTAATGGAAAAGTGGTTATAAGTTGTAAGTGTTGTGGCGACTTTTTCTGATGAAATAGTTAAAACGAGAAAAATTGTGGGTTATGAGTGAAAATTGTGAGATATTGGTGGGAGTGTGAGGGTTTGGGAGGGCGGGGAGAAGGGGTAAGGAGAGAAGGTTACTTCGTGGGGGAGTGACCTGAGATGTTATCTGAGATCGGTCAGTTAAGATTCGCTGGACTTTTTCTGATGAAATAGTTAAAACGAGAAAATTATCTAGACTTGAGGAGAGTGAATCTTTTGTAAAGAAATTGTGAATTGTTGTGGGTATTAACGAAAAAATGTGGAATTATTTGGGTTATCCTGGGTTAAGAGTGAAAATGTTTTCCCTATGTTGTATATGAAATGCATTGGTTGTATAATAAATAGTGTTATCCTGCATTTTAAGTAAATGTCTGCTCGACAAGATTCAGCCTGTGTGCGGGGTCATCACGTGACGTCACTGACATAGGGGGAAGTCGACAAGATTCAGCTTGTATGTGTGAGGTCATCACGTGACGTCACTGACCGCCGAGCAAACACAGGTGGGTTGACGTCACACATGTTTAGACCTGTAGTAAGAGAAAGTACCATGCCCCATAGGAGGAGTTCATTTGAAATGCTTACCCCCAGAGGGGGAATCCAAAAACTCGATCCGAGGAGATGGAGGAGAAAACCTTGATCCAAGGAGATGGAGCAGGAATATTTGGGGGGTGGAAGGAGGGGTACCCAAAAACTTGATCCAAGGAGATGGAGTCTTTGTATTATCGAGAAAACCTTGATCCATGGGAGTCCATTTTGAATGCTTATACCCAGAGGGGGGAATCCAAAAAACTTGATTCGAGGAAGTGGAGGAGAAATACTTGGGATGGGGGTGAAAGTGGGAGGGGGAATCCAAAAAACTTGATCCGAGGAGATCATAAGAAAATGAAATTTAAAAAAACAAAATTGGGATGGGGGTGAAAGTGGGAGAGGGAACCTTAAAAACTTGATCCGAGGAGATGGAGACCACAAGAAAATGAAATTCAAAAAAAATTCGAGAAAAATCGGAAAAAAATTCGGGGAGCGGGGGCGATCCAGACGACGCTGCAGAAGGCGCAGCAGAAGGCGCAGGCAGGTGCGACGGAGGGGCGCGAGGGGCGCAGGCAGGTGCGAGGGGCGGGCTTGGGGTGCGGGGGCATGGGTGGGGGTCGTGGGTGGGGGGCGTGGGTGGGGGGTTGAGGGTGAGGTGGTCTCGAGGGCGAGGTGGTCTCGAGGGCGAGGTGGTCTCGAGGGTGAGGTGGTCTCGAGGGTCAGGTGGTCTCGAGGGCGAGGTCAAGGTCATTAGCATATAGGTGTGAAAAGGAGCCACTCAGGAATGGACCGCTCCGTAGAATGAGACACTGAGCCGCAGCCCTTTTCAGGAGGAGCCACTCAGGAATGAGCCACTCTGTAGAATGAGCCACTGAGCCGCCTTCAGTACTACTCATAATTTTAAAAGAGTTTTTGCTAATTGGCCAGTTTTACTTATTCGGCAACACACACACACACACACACACACACACACAAACACAATTCTCTTCTCTTCACAGAGAAGAGAATTAACGCACTTTAGGGAAAACTCAAGGTCTATGTGTGTGTTAGAGTAAAAGGTAGATGGGATACAAGGAAAATGGAAGCATCAAGTAAGAGAGAGGTGAAGGTTTATAAACTAAAGGAGGAGGCAGTTAGGGTAAGATATCAACAAATATTGGAGGATAGATGGGCTAGCTAGATAGATAGGCAATGGAGTCGAAGATGTATGGTGTAGGTTTAAGAATATAGTGTTAGAGTGTTCAGCAGAAATTTGTAGTTACAGGAAATTGGGTGCGGGAGGGAAGAAGAGCGATCAGTGGAATGATGTTGAAACGTACAGAGGAGGATGACAAAGATGATCCCATGTATCAGAAATCTTCCCTATGAGGACTGACTGAGGGCCCTGAATCTGCACTCTCTAGAAAGGCGTAGAATTAATGGGGATACGATTGAGATGTATAAATGGAAAACAGGAGTTAATAAAGGGGACGTAAATAGCATGCTAAAAATATCTAACATGGACAGGACTCGCAGCAATGGCTTTAAATTTGAAAAATTCAGATTCAGGAAGGATACAGGAAAGCACTGGTTTGGTAATAGAGTTGTGGATGAGTGGAACAAACTCCCGAGTACCGTCATAGACTCTAAGACGTTGTGTAGTTTTAAAAATAGGTTGAATAAATACATGAGTGGGTGTGGGTGGGTGTGAGTTCGACCTGACTAGCTTGTGCTACTAGGTCGGATGCAGTGCTCCTTCCTTAAGTGACATGTCTGACCTCACTAGGTCAAGGCATTAACTTAAGCTGGTGGGAGAATTGGAGCCATCTCGCACAGACCAGTAGGCCTGTTGCAGTGTTCCTTCTTTCTTATGCTCTTATGAGGGCAAATATTCTATTAGTAGGATGGATTTGTTCTTATTTTCGTTTCTGCTTTGAGTGATCTTTTAGCATCGCAGGACGATGATTCCATGTCATGTGTGTCTTTGGATAAGGGTCGAGAGGTAATGCCATTGTTAGTGGATGATGATGACAAGAATGAGGACATGTGTGCCCCAGCAGGTCAGGGAGGTCATACTGTTGTTGTGGAAATCCACAGGGGGGCACTCCATGTAAGGATATCCCTGTAGACGCTGTTTCTCGGAAGCATACGGCGACCCTGTCTGACTCCGACGATGTCTTGACCCCTGGACAACATACAGGGAAAAAGTCGTGGTCGGAAATTGCTGGCTGGGGGTCGGGCGGTTCCATGATGGCAGGTAAAGTCAAAGAGATTGCAAAAAGGGGCAGGGGAGCACTGGGTGCCTAACAGCAAAATGGGAGTCAGGGAGTGGTGGCCCCAAGAGGAAAGCCGCCTTTGACACAAATAAGTGTGGTAACCATCAACGCCAATGGACTGATATCTGTACGGAAGTGTGTGGAAGTCCATGAGTGGTTGATCCGTTTTGATGTAGATGTGTGTTTTCTACAGGAACACAACCATAAGGCTGGAAGTTCGTTTGAGATAGAGGGTTATGTGACTCACGTCGGTTGAAAGGTGGAGTAGCTGTGTTAATAAAAGCGACCAGCCCGTTTATGATGAGGCATTGGGAAAGGGAGGGGAGAGGATGGGAAGGTGGTGGGGGACTAGGGTAGTAGGAGGGTGGGTTTTGTGGGTGTATATGGACCAGTAGAAAGTGACGTTAATGTTAAAAATACATTCGTCAGGGAGGTCTTAGTTTATCATTTGAGGTCTCTGCTGGAAACAAGTGGTGGGTAGGGACTGGAATTGTGTGGTCTGCCATAAAGATGTAGAACCGATGGGGATGGGATACTGTTCGGTTATTCTGGGAGATTTGTTGTTGGGGTTGATGGACATAGGGGAAGTTCTGAATGTGTGATTGAGTATACATTCGTGTGTAGGGGTTATGTGGCACGTTTAGATAGGTTGTATGTGTCCCGGCGAGTGGTCGTAACCAGGGTGCGTTCATTGGATGTCTTTTCCTCTAACCAAAGGGTGGTCCTTGTGGAGCTTGATTGGGGTGGTTTACCGAAGTGATATAGGGGATATTGTAAGTTAATTAAATACAAGGCTGCTTCAAAACACAGATGACAGGGCAATGTTCATGGGACTATGGGCATCTACAGGAGTTGGCTCCAGGGAGGGATGGGATTTAGTGAGATGGTGGGATGAGATCGCAAAGCCCCAAATCAAGTATTTTTATGTACATCGGTGTAGGGAGGCCAATCGCATGGCATATGGTGTACTGGGGTATCTGGAAGGCCAGCTGCGGGAAACGGTGGGTAGATGAGATTGAAGCCATCAAGGACCAGACTCGGGTTATGAAAAATAAGCGGTTCAATGGGGCATGCAATATGGGAGGGGTAGAGGAAGCTTTGTGGGGTGATAAGCCATCGGCTTGTATCTGACGAGGCCAGATGCAAAGGCATAAGGCGACAGAAATTATGAGTTTAGTGGTACACGGGGAGTTGGACGGGTATAGTGCGAGATAAGTGTTAACGACAACTGAGGGGATGAGTTTTTATGTAGATGCATGGAGTAGGCTACACATCTAGAGTAAAGGTGTGAGTGAGGAAGAAATTCAGTAATTGGGGAGGGGCATATACTGTGCATTGAATGATCATGATCAACATATCATGGGTAGGCCTATATTGGAAGCAGAGGTATGGGAGACACTACAAGGAATGAGTAAGGGGAAGGTGCCGGGCATTGATGGCATCCCTTGTGAATTCTATGTTCATCATTGGGCGGCAATGCAAGGTTTCATGGTTTGCTTACTCAACACCATGAAGGGGGGAGGAGTGTTAGGTAAGTCATAGTGTATGGCAGTTTTGGTCATGGATTGGAAATGTGATGCACAATTAGCAATCAGGGATTATTGTCCCACATCGTTGATGTGCTGTGACTACAAAAATATATGCGAAGATTTCGGTGAATAGGCTTAAGAAGGTTTTTAGCAAGGTGATACATGTGCGACAGTATGGTGTGCCAGGTAGGACGATGTATGAGGGTCATGGAGATATCTGGGATTTTGTCGAGGGATGTAAGGAGAAGGGCGAGGGGTGTTCTGGCTTTAGACTGGAGAGTGGTGTTTGATAGTGTGGAAAGAGAGGTCTTATGAAGGTTAATGAGGTGGCAGGGATTTGGGAATGAGGGTGTCACATGGGCCCGTTCTTTGTACAATGGTGCGGGTTTTAAAGTACAAAAAATGGGAGGTTGTTCACAATCGACATAAACGACATAAATGAGGGAATATATAGCGACATAAGTAAATTTGCTGATGGTGCCAAAATAGGCCGTCCAATTCATTCTAGTGAGGACATTAGAGCACTCCAGGATGATTGAATAGACTCATGCAGTGGTCAGAGAAGTGGCAGATGTAGTTTATTATAGATAAATGCAAAGTTCTAAATGTTGGACAGGAAAATAACTATGCCACATGTAAATTAAATAATATAGATCTTAATATTTCGGATTGCAAAAAAGGATTTTAGAGTTCTGGTTAATAGTAATCTAAAACAGAGACAACTGTGCATTAGTGCTCGCAATAAAGCTAACAGAACCCTTGGGTTCACAGCAAGAAGTATAAATAATAGAAGTCCTCAGGCTGTTCTTCAACTCTTTATATTTTTGGTTAGGCCTCATTTAGATTATGGTGCACAGTTTTGGTCAACGCATTACAGAATGGATATAAATGCACTGGAAAACGTACAGAGGAGGATGACAAAGATGATCCCATGTTGAAGAATTGAGACACTTATGCAACACATGGGAATCTTTATTGAAGAAACGTTTCGCCACACAGTGGCTTCATCAGTCCAATACAAAGTAGAAGTGGGTAAGGAGAGTAGTAGTTTGAGGTAATCAGTGCCTCAACCTGGATTCGATGTGTTCAGTCCATCACTCTTGTAGGAAGTGCAGCATAGGGCCAGAGAGGTGGCTTATATACTGCGGTGAGATGAGTTGAAGCAGGAGGAGGTGGGATCACAGTGGGACCTGCCACTAGTGTAAGTAGGTCGTCGTCCAAAGGTTGGGCAAGCGTTGAAGTCTTTGTACCAAGATCCCATGATGTTGCAGTGTCTGACAGATGTGATGAATGGTTTTGAAAACCGACAAGTTGAAGAATTGAGACACTTATGCAACACATGGGAATCTTTATTGAAGAAACGTTTCGCCACACAGTGGCTTCATCAGTCCAATACAAAGTAGAAGTGGGTAAGGAGAGTAGAAGTTTGAGGTAATCAGTCCCTCAACCTGGATTCGATGTGTTCAGTCCATCACTCTTGTAGGAAGTGCAGCATAGGGCCAGAGAGGTGGCTTATATACAGCGGTGAGATGAGTTGAAGCAGGAGGAGGTGGGATCACAGTGGGACCTGCCACTAGTGTAAGTAGGTCGTCGTCCAAAGGTTGGGCAAGCGTTGAAGTCTTTGTACCAAGATCCCATGATGTTGCAGTGTCTGTCGGTTTTCAAAACCATTCATCACATCTGTCAGACACTGCAACATCATGGGATCTTGGTACAAAGACTTCAACGCTTGCCCAACCTTTGGACGACGACCTACTTACACTAGTGGCAGGTCCCACTGTGATCCCACCTCCTCCTGCTTCAACTCATCTCACCGCAGTATATAAGCCACCTCTCTGGCCCTATGCTGCACTTCCTACAAGAGTGATGGACTGAACACATCGAATCCAGGTTGAGGGACTGATTACCTCAAACTTCTACTCTCCTTACCCACTTCTACTTTGTATTGGACTGATGAAGCCACTGTGTGGCGAAACGTTTCTTCAATAAAGATTCCCATGTGTTGCATAAGTGTCTCAATTCTTCAACTTGTCGGTTTTCAAAACCATTCATCACATCTGTCAGACACTGCAACATCATGGGATCTTGGTACAAAGACTTCAACGCTTGCCCAACCTTTGGACGACGACCTACTTACACTAGTGGCAGGTCCCACTGTGATCCCACCTCCTCCTGCTTCAACTCATCTCACCGCTGTATATAAGCCACCTCTCTGGCCCTATGCTGCACTTCCTACAAGAGTGATGGACTGAACACATCGAATCCAGGTTGAGGGACTGATTACCTCAAACTTCTACTCTCCTTACCCACTTCTACTTTGTATTGGACTGATGAAGCCACTGTGTGGCGAAACGTTTCTTCAATAAAGATTCCCATGTGTTGCATAAGTGTCTCAATTCTTCAACTTGTCGGTTTTCAAAACCATTCATCACATCTGTCAGACACTGCAACATCATGGGATCTTGGTACAAAGACTTCAACGCTTGCCCAACCTTTGGACGACGACCTACTTACACTAGTGGCAGGTCCCACTGTGATCCCACCTCCTCCTGCTTCAACTCATCTCACCGCAGTATATAAGCCACCTCTCTGGCCCTATGCTGCACTTCCTACAAGAGTGATGGACTGAACACATCGAATCCAGGTTGAGGGACTGATTACCTCAAACTACTACTCTCCTTACCCACTTCTACTTTGTATTGGACTGATGAAGCCACTGTGTGGCGAAACGTTTCTTCAATAAAGATTCCAATGTGTTGCATAAGTGTCTCAATTCTTCAACATGGGATCATCTTTGTCATCCTCCTCTGTACGTTTTCCAGTGCATTTATATCCATTCTGTAATGCGTTGACCAAAACTGTGCAGCATAATCTAAATGAGGCCTAACCAAAAATATAAAGAGTTGAAGAACAGCCTGAGGACTTCTATTATTTATACTTCTTGCTGTGAACCCAAGGGTTCTGTTAGCTTTATTGCGAGCACTAATGCACAGTTGTCTCTGTTTTAGATTACTATTAACCAGAACTCTAAAATCCTTTTTTGCAATCCGAAATATTAAGATCTATATTATTTAATTTACATGTGGCATAGTTATTTTCCTGTCCAACATTTAGAACTTTGCATTTATCTATAATAAACTACATCTGCCACTTCTCTGACCACTGCAAGAGTCTATTCAATCATCCTGGAGTGCTCTAATGTCCTCACTAGAATGAATTGGACGGCCTATTTTGGCACCATCAGCAAATTTACTTATGTCGCTATATATTCCCTCATTTATGTCGTTAATGTCGATTGTGAACAACCTCCCATTTTTTGTACTTTAAAACCCGCACCATTGTACAAAGAACGGGCCCATGTGACACCCTCATTCCCAAATCCCTGCCACCTCATTAACCTTCATAAGACCTCTCTTTCCACACTATCAAACACCACTCTCCAGTCTAAAGCCAGAACACCCCTCGCCCTTCTCCTTACATCCCTCGACAAAATCCCAGATATCTCCATGACCCTCATACATCGTCCTACCTGGCACACCATACTGTCGCACATGTATCACCTTGCTAAAAACCTTCTTAAGCCTATTCACCGAAATCTTCGCATATATTTTTGTAGTCACAGCACATCAACGATGTGGGACAATAATCCCTGATTGCTAATTGTGCATCACATTTCCAATCCATGACCAAAACTGCCATACACTATGACTTACCTAACACTCCTCCCCCCTTCATGGTGTTGAGTAAGCAAACCATGAAACCTTGCATTGCCTCCCAATGATGAACATAGAATTCACAAGGGATGCCATCAATGCCCGGCACCTTCCCCTTACTCATTCCTTGTAGTGTCTCCCATACCTCTGCTTCCAATATAGGCCTACCCATGATATGTTGATCATGATCATTCAATGCACAGTATATGCCCCTCCCCAATTACTGAATTTCTTCCTCACTCACACCTTTACTCTAGATGTGTAGCCTACTCCATGCATCTACATAAAAACTCATCCCCTCAGTTGTCGTTAACACTTATCTCGCACTATACCCGTCCAACTCCCCGTGTACCACTAAACTCATAATTTCTGTCGCCTTATGCCTTTGCATCTGGCCTCGTCAGATACAAGCCGATGGCTTATCACCCCACAAAGCTTCCTCTACCCCTCCCATATTGCATGCCCCATTGAACCGCTTATTTTTCATAACCCGAGTCTGGTCCTTGATGGCTTCAATCTCATCTACCCACCGTTTCCCGCAGCTGGCCTTCCAGATACCCCAGTACACCATATGCCATGCGATTGGCCTCCCTACACCGATGTACATAAAAATACTTGATTTGGGGCTTTGCGATCTCATCCCACCATCTCACTAAATCCCATCCCTCCCTGGAGCCAACTCCTGTAGATGCCCATAGTCCCATGAACATTGCCCTGTCATCTGTGTTTTGAAGCAGCCTTGTATTTAATTAACTTACAATATCCCCTATATCACTTCGGTAAACCACCCCAATCAAGCTCCACAAGGACCACCCTTTGGTTAGAGGAAAAGACATCCAATGAACGCACCCTGGTTACGACCACTCGCCGGGACACATACAACCTATCTAAACGTGCCACATAACCCCTACACACGAATGTATACTCAATCACACATTCAGAACTTCCCCTATGTCCATCAACCCCAACCCCAACAACAAATCTCCCAGAATAACCGAACAGTATCCCATCCCCATCGGTTCTACATCTTTATGGCAGACCACACAATTCCAGTCCCTACCCACCACTTATTTCCAGCAGAGACCTCAAATGATAAACTAAGACCTCCCTGACGAATGTATTTTTAACATTAACGTCACTTTCTACTGGTCCATATACACCCACAAAACCCACCCTCCTACTACCCTAGTCCCCCACCACCTTCCCATCCTCTCCCCTCCCTTTCCCAATGCCTCATCATAAACGGGCTGGTCGCTTTTATTAACACAGCTACTCCACCTTTCAACCGACGTGAGTCACATAACCCTCTATCTCAAACGAACTTCCAGCCTTATGGTTGTGTTCCTGTAGAAAACACACATCTACATCAAAACGGATCAACCACTCATGGACTTCCACACACTTCCGTACAGATATCAGTCCATTGGCGTTGATGGTTACCACACTTATTTGTGTCAAAGGCGGCTTTCCTCTTGGGGCCACCACTCCCTGACTCCCATTTTGCTGTTAGGCACCCAGTGCTCCCCTGCCCCTTTTTGCAATCTCTTTGACTTTACCTGCCATCATGGAACCGCCCGACCCCCAGCCAGCAATTTCCGACCACGACTTTTTCCCTGTATGTTGTCCAGGGGTCAAGACATCGTCGGAGTCAGACAGGGTCGCCGTATGCTTCCGAGAAACAGCGTCTACAGGGATATCCTTACATGGAGTGCCCCCCTGTGGATTTCCACAACAACAGTATGACCTCCCTGACCTGCTGGGGCACACATGTCCTCATTCTTGTCATCATCATCCACTAACAATGGCATTACCTCTCGACCCTTATCCAAAGACACACATGACATGGAATCATCGTCCTGCGATGCTAAAAGATCACTCAAAGCAGAAACGAAAATAAGAACAAATCCATCCTACTAATAGAATATTTGCCCTCATAAGAGCATAAGAAAGAAGGAACACTGCAACAGGCCTACTGGTCTGTGCGAGGTGGCTCCAATTCTCCCACCAGCTTAATTTAATGCCTTGACCTAGTGAGGTCAGACATGTCACTTAAGGAAGGAGCACTGCATCCGACCTAGTAGCACAAGCTAGTCAGGTCGAACTCACACCCACCCACACCCACTCATGTATTTATTCAACCTATTTTTAAAACTACACAACGTCTTAGAGTCTATGACGGTACTCGGGAGTTTGTTCCACTCATCCACAACTCTATTAACAAACCAGTGCTTTCCTGTATCCATCCTGAATCTGAATTTTTCAAATTTAAAGCCATTGCTGCGAGTCCTGTCCATGTTAGATATTTTTAGCATGCTATTTACGTCCCCTTTATTAACTCCTGTTTTCCATTTATACATCTCAATCGTATCCCCATTAATTCTACGCCTTTCTAGAGAGTGCAGATTCAGGGCCCTCAGTCAGTCCTCATAGGGAAGATTTCTGATGGGATCATCTTTGTCATCCTCCTCTGTACGTTTTCCAGTGCATTTATATCCATTCTGTAATGCGTTGACCAAAACTGTGCAGCATAATCTAAATGAGGCCTAACCAAAAATATAAAGAGTTGAAGAACAGCCTGAGGACTTCTATTATTTATACTTCTTGCTGTGAACCCAAGGGTTCTGTTAGCTTTATTGCGAGCACTAATGCACAGTTGTCTCTGTTTTAGATTGCTATTAACCAGAACTCTAAAATCCTTTTTTGCAATCCGAAATATTAAGATCTATATTATTTAATTTACATGTGGCATAGTTATTTTCCTGTCCAACATTTAGAACTTTGCATTTATCTATAATAAACTACATCTGCCACTTCTCTGACCACTGCATGAGTCTATTCAAATCATCCTGGAGTGCTCTAAAGTCCTCACTAGAATGAATTGGACGGCCTATTTTGGCACCATCAGCAAATTTACTTATGTCGCTATATATTCCCTCATTTATGTCGTTTATGTCGATTGTGAACAACAAGAGGCCCAACAGTAACCCCTGTGGAAAACCACTTGTGATGTGCCCCCATTCTGATTTCTCCCTATTTATGCAAACTATCTGCTGCCTATTCGTCAACCATGCCTCAGCCCAGGAAAAAAATTCTCCTCCTATTCCGTGTGCCTAAGGTTTCCTCAATAGCCTATGATGTGGAACTCTTTCGTAAGCCTTACTGAAGTCCATATACACAATATCATATTCAATACATGATCTACCTCCTCAGATACCTTAGTGAAGAAAGTTAGTAAATTTGCAAGAGAGGAATGCCCCTTTGTAAAACCGTGTTGAGATTCATTAATCAATTTATGCCTTTCGAGATGGCTACGAATTCCTTCGGCAATTATTGATTCAATAAATTTTCCCACTGTGGAGGTAAGGCTTATTGGTCTATAGTTCGAAGCTAAGGACCTGTCACTTGCCTTGTAAATAGGTACTATATTTGCCATTTTCCATTTATCAGGCACTATGCTAGTTTGCTATGATATGTTGAGAAGATTAACCAAAGGTATGCTAAGTTCCTCTTTACATTCCTTTAACACCCTTGCCAACAGTTCATCAGGGCCTTGGGATTTCTTAGGTTTTAATTTCTCTATTTATCTGAGAACCATGTCACTAGTTACCACAATCGTGCATAGTTTATTATCGTCCTGTTCTACATAATCTATTATTTCTGAAATTTCACTATTATTTTTCTGGGTAAAAACTGAGAGGAAGTAAGTACTGAAAATTTCACACATATCACTATCAGTGATCTGACCTGAGTTACTCTTAAGTGGGCCTATCTTTTCCCTAATCTTACTTCTGTATACCTGAAAGAACCCTTTTGGGTTAGTCTTCAAATCCCTTGTGACCTTAGTCTCATAATCCCTTTTTGCTTTTCTTATTCCTTTTTTTTATTTCTCTCTTTAATTGAATATATTGATTTCTTAACTGCCCATCCCCTCTTTTGATGCGCCTATATATGCCTCTCTTTTGACCAATGAGATGTTTTAATCTACTGTTCATCCATTTGGGATCATTTTTGTTAGATCTAATTTCCCTACTCGGAATAAAAATTGTCTGGGCAGCTAGAACTATGCTCTGAAAAACGTCATATTGGCAGCCAAGACCACCTACCTGACCCATAATCAGGATATCCCAATTTAGCCCACCCAGGTAATTTTTCAGTCCCATGAAATCGGCTAAGCGAAAGTCTGGGACAGAGATTTGATTGCAGTTATCTGGGTAACTCCATGATATATTGAAACTAAGCGATTCGTGATTGCTTTGCCCAAGCTCATCATTAACCCCAAGATTATTAACTAGTGATTCTTTGTTGGCAAGAACCAAGTTAAGTAGATTGTTTCCTCTAGTTGGTTCAGTCACAAACTGTTTTAAAAAGCAATCCTGAACCGAATCAAGAAAGTCACTAGACTCAAGATTTCCTGTCACATCGTTCCAATCAATTTGTCTAAAGTAAAAATCTCTCATTAACACAACATTTCATATCTAGATGCCTTATGAATTTCGTCCCATAACAGCTTACTGCACTCTCTATGAAGGTTTGGGGGCCTGTAAATCACACCCAAAATTAACTTTTCACGACCCTCGAGAAACTGAAGCCAAATAGATTCTGTGTCCTATGTTTCTAATGTTATATATTGTCTAACACAACAACTTCCAATATCTCTGACATACATCGCCCCTCCACCACCCTTCCTGTTGACCCTATCAGTATGGAATAGTTTATAACCCTGTATGTTGCATTCAGAAGGCATTTCTCTATCTTTCAAGTTGAACCAGGTCTCTGTTATAGCAATAATATCTATATTACCTGCACTTGCAAGTAATCTTAGCTCGTCTGTCTTATTTCTTAGACTCCTGTTATTTGTATAGTAAACCTTAAGGGAGCTGGTTACTCGTTGCCCTCTACTATCTCTCTTTGTTTGTTGATCAATTGCTTTGCCTTTACTAGCAACTTTATTTTGAATATTGTCTTTTAAACATCCCTGAGGTATACTGGTTATATTTGCTAAACATATCCCTCAGGTATCCTGGTTATATCTGCTCATGTATCCTCCACCAAAGGCATACCACTGTCCATATGCCCCATAGCGACAGGTGGGGTATTTTCAGGCAGGGACACACAGGAAGGTTCCTGTAGTTGTGGCCAGCTTCACCTCAGAAATTTATGACGTCGGGTGCATCGATTCCGACACCAACAGTTTCTTCGGAGCCTGTTGTGGCACCTCGCAGTCCGTACGTTACCACGCTCCCTGGGCGGCTGTCGCCTAACGCATTGTGCCGCCATGTGGTCCAAGACACCACAGAGGCGGTAAGTTCGTCGTTGACCAGGATATGTAATGTACACCTGGGTGAGAAAGTCCTCGAGGTGCATGTAAGAAGATATCGGCATGCGCAAGGACATTTTCAGAGAATACGACCCCTCCTGTAGACCAGCATAGAGGCCTTCCGACCACCTGCTCATATTGGCCAGGTGTATAGTCCCAAAACTCTCAAACGCCTCACGTATATCAGCTTCGTCGACCTCAAAAGGGACGTTTCTGACACTTACCCACATATAGTGTCTTGAAACATCATGCAACAGTACTGTCATGGCTGGGGTAACTCGCATACCTATATCTTGTTACTGGGCCACAATTTGCTCCTACGTTTCTGTGTCACTAAACTTGATGAAGATCAGGGAGACACCATTCAAGGCCATTCCACACAGAGATTCCTGCTGGATTTCATATGTATCTCTGATGATCGCTGGCAATAATACGTGGAGCGATGCACTGTTTACAGAACCTCTTGTCAGCTCAACACACACAGAATTGACGCACCAGCGAACAGCAGTCGTCATTGTTGTTAATCCAAAAAACCTGCCACCAGGTGTCAGGACGGAGCAAGTGTAGCAGCAGTCAAGCGCACGTCCGCTCTCCACGGAGGTCGAGCAACGAATGTTTTCTTAGTTATCTCTGTATTAGGACTGAAGAAACCACTCGTGGCGAAACATTTCCTTTAATAAATGTTCTTTTTTTAAATGTAGCATTCTTTTTTCTTATAAACTTTATTGCTGATAAAGCTATCAGCGTTTTTGGGGAAATTTGCGCCCATGCCCTCACCCTTCCTAATTATTGCAGGTTCACTCTTGGAGAGATATCCTTAAGACCCTATTTATATCTTCGCTGAATGTCGTCTAACGAGTTTATATCCATTCTGTAATATAGAAACCAGAGCTGACCTTCATAATGTAGGCGAGGCCTTACTAATAATATAAAACTGTAGAATAACCACTGGACTTCTGTTGCTCACACCTTACCGTATAGCAAGTGTAAGGAAGATGAGAACGAACGAACGAACGAAAGTTCAGGTAAGATCCCAAATGGGATGAGCGGGGAAGACGGGACAGACGAAGAATAGTGCTGGAGAGGAGTGTTCTTAGTCGTAGAAATAGAGCCAGGGCTTAACCCAGCAGCAAAGGCGATCGTGGGACAGATATTGAAAAGAGAAATTCTGGTTCTTCTGTTGGGACTCCGGTGGGGTGAGCTGGGAGTAAGGGACTTGCGACGTTTAGAGCTAGAGAGGAGTGCAGAACTGAGTCATGTCTTAACCCAAAAAAGCTAAGGCGAACGTGGGTCAGAGAATGGTACTTGTCTTAGAAGGTACCTGTCAGCGGATCCAAGGTTATTTGTAAGTAGGGTTAGGAGCAGGATCATGCAAGGAGTAGAAAAGGTTGTGTTGGTTTGTGGGTCTGCGAATGTCTTCGTCAAGGAGAGAGGTCCAGTAGTCATGTCGTGTCTCAAGTTTGTCTATCTGTCTGTCACTGAGCCTCTTCCAGTACAGATTCAGCGCAGGGACGTCTAACTGGGCATGGAGAGACTCGCTTGTGGCGAAGTCCTCCCATCTGACATCAAGCACCCAGCGCAGCGCCTTGTTCTGGACACGCTGCAGTTTAAGTAAGTTTGTTTTTGCTGCAAGAGAGAGGGCTAGAGGAGAGTAAGTTATCAGAGGACGTATTAGGGATTTGTAGAGGTGTAGTTTGGTGCGTTGAGAGGCATGTTTCAGCTTGTAGAGGTCCGCAAGGGCCTTACTAGCTATTGCATGCCTTGAGTGAATGTGTCCGTGTAAACGAAGAAGGTAGTCAAGATTAACGCCAAGGACAGTGACAGATTGTGTGATAGGGAAGTAAGTGCGGGTGTCAGCTGTTCTGAGTTCGACAGGTAATGGAGGATCACGTTTCCTGTAGTTAAAATACGTAATGCTGGATTTTGCTGCATTGGTTTTGATCCTCCATTTTTGTTCCCAGATGGCTATCCTGTCAACCTCATTTTGTGTTCTGTGTGAGTGTATCTATATTGGCATGAGTGATAAGTTGTGTAATGTCGTCTGCATAGGCTAGTGTGATGGAGTTGTGGTATACAGGTGTTGGAATGTCGTTAGTGTATAAAATGTAGAGGGTAGGGGAAAGGACAGATCCCTGGGGTACTCCAGCATTTAGTGTGAAGTAGTCAGAGTAACAGCCTTGGAATTTGATTCTCATGGTACGGCCGTCTAGGAAGTTGCAGAGGAGTTTACGAGTATTGAGAGGCAGGTTGAAGTTAGTGCAGAGTTTGTACTTGAGCCCCTCGTGCCACACAGTGTCAAAAGCTTTTTCAACGTCTTTTGCAACCAGGGCTGTCCTGTTTCTTTGTTTTGTGTTTATGTGGATATAGTTGAGAATGATGTTAATGGCATCCTGTGTGGATCTGTGTGTTCTGAAGCCAAACTGGCCATCTGAAAGTAGAGAATTATGTTCCAGGTATCTGCGAAGGCGATGATTAATGAGTTTTTCAAAGAGTTTTCCTAAAGTTTCGAGGAGGCTGATAGGGCGATAGTTTCTAGGGTCAGAGTGGTCTTTATTGGGTTTAGGAAGGAGGATAGCAGTAGCAGCTTTGAAGAGGGAAGGGAAGTATCCAGAGGCAAGGGAGGCATTGAGGAGGTTTGTGTAGGCAGTAATGATAGAGTCAGGAAGGTGTTTCAGGATAATATGGTTTAGGCCAGAGGCACCAGGAGCCTTTGGAGGAAGGTGTCTGAGGAGAGTTTTAATGTCTGTGTTGGTGAAAGGAGTGTCGAGTTCTTGGGAGGAGGTAAGAGTGTCTAGATGTATGTGGCTGTCTGGTGTTGTTTCTTGTGTGTGTGCAGTGTTCCAGTGTTCTATGTTCTGAATGTGTTGAATAACGTTAGGGCGAGGTGGGTGAGGGTGGAAGATGTTCTCCCAGATGTGTTTAAAGATGTTGGTAGCAGCCTGTGGGGGTCTGAGATGTGTGTGTTGTTGTGGGTGATGTGTTTGAATTTGTTGGTGGGAGTAGTGCCTCTGATTTTTTTGATAAAGTTCCAGAAGGCTTTAGTGTTTTTAACACGCTGCCTGTCCGCTTGTTGTATTAGTCGTGACCAGTGATTGTTGTGGTCTTGGTCTAGGCTGTGTAAAATGTTGTTTCTAAGGTAAGTGAGATCTAATCGGACTTGATTAAATCTATGTGTGTTGTAGAGGAAGCGGTTGTGGTGGCAGATAATTAGTCTTCTTGTTCTGAGTGATGGTTTGAAGGAATAACGAGTGGTGTGAGTTTTTTTTGGTATTGCGATGTTGGCTGCTTGTGTAATGGTGTCCTGGATGAGATCAAGTTGAGTATCGATGTCAGAGATAGGTTTGTTGTTGTAGTCATAGGTGAGGTTAATATTGTCTATGTGTTGTTTGAAAGCATCCCAGTCAGCGTTCTTGTAGGAGAATGAAGGTGTGGTTGGAATGAGGATAGGGTTGGAGGAGATGTGTAAGATGACTGGGATGTGATCAGAGCCTGTAATAGGGCCAGGTGAGATGTAATGTTGAAATAGAGAGCTGGCTCGGTTTGCCAGAATGATGTCTGGTTTGCCTTGGCCCGTGTGGTTGAAGAAGGTATTGAAGTCTGGGCCAAGATGAATTAGGTGTTTATGGTTTGTGAAGTTGAGTAATTGGTGACCAAGTTGGTTGTTACTGGTGTGATGAAAGGCAGTGTGTTTGGCATTCATGTCAGCTAGTAGGTAAGTTGGTGTGTTGGTGTAGTTGAAGACTAAGGAGAGGTCGTGTATGTTGAGAGTAGTGTTTGGGCGAGCATAGGTGGTGAAAAAGATAAAGGGGCCAAGGTGGGTGTGTATTCTGACCGCAAGACAGTGTTGGTGAATAAAAGGGATTGGGAGAAATTCATGTTTTATGTTGGAATTGACAAGGATGGCAACCCCATCGTGGGGATCATAGGGGGACTGTAGTGCAGTATAACCATAATGGCGGATACATTGAGGGGCTTTGAGGCAGGTACTGTTTAGCAAAACAATATCTGGCCTCTCTGCTTCAAGGAGCTCGGCCAGTAGGTGTCTAATTGTAAAGTAAGAACGTACGTTGAACTGAATCACCTTAAACGTGATTTAATGGTTTCGTCTTAGCAAAGTTAATGTCGGGGGAGGAGTTTGGATTAAAGCCCGTGATAGTGGTGCCATCAGTGGATGTGTGTTTGTAGGTGCTACGGACCCGTTTCCTGGAGGGGGAGGAAGAGATGGATCTGTTTTTATGTTCTTTGGTCTGTCCGTCAGAAGTTGGGGCAGGTTTAGGTTTGAGTGGATTTTGTCTGGAGGAGGTGGAGTTGGACCTGGATGAGGTTTTGGTTGTGGTGGAGTGGGTGAAGGTGGATGCAGAGGAAGTGGAAGTTTTGGTAAGCTGTGAGGAAGTGGAAGCTTTGGAAGGGGATGAAGTGGGTAAGGAAGTGGGGGGAGGGGTGGTCGTAGCAGTAGCAGTAGGGGTGTTGGTGGGAGGTGTAGAAGTAGTGAAGAGAGGTAGTGGAGGAGGAGAGCTGGTGGGAGTAGGAAGTGGGGGGGTGGGAGAGAGGAAGGAGGGAGAGGTTGTAGGAGGCTTGGAAGAGAAGCAGGAAGGAGGGATAATTAAAGAGGGAAGATTGTTAGCAGACAAGATTAGGTTAAGGACATGTGAGTAGTCTGATTGGTAAGCTTGTGAGATTACCATTGCAGAGTGGGCAGCAGTGGCAAGTTGACAGTTAGTTTTGTAGTCTAGTGTGGGTGTAGAAGGAGAAGTGCTTGTAGTTTGTGTGTTGGTGTTTGATGTGTGTAGAGTAGAAGAGGTAGACCAAGTGCGTGGGGAGGCCCAGGCATTGGGGGTAGGGGAGGGAGGTGTGGAAGGGGAGGGAGGTAAGGAAGGGGAGGGAGGAGCAGGGAAGGGGTTGGGGAGGGAGGGAGGTTGGCTTGCTCTGAGGGAGGAGAGAATGTGCTTTCTAGAAGGGCAGGAATTTGCAACTGCAGTGTGTGACCCGCCGCAGTTAGAACATTTAAGGGGGTGGTTGCAAGTATTCCAGAAGTGGCCAGTTGCTGAACATCTGGAGCAGACTTGTGTAGATGTGCATGTGTTTTTGTCGTGGCCGAATTTGTAGCATTTAAGACATTGTGTGATTGGGTGGAAGTTCGGAGTGAAGAGAGCGTTTGGAGGAATGCGGATGGTCTTGGCAAAGATTCCTTGACTGAAGAGTGTAGAGGCGTCAGCAGGAGTAGAACAGCGTATTTTGAGAATGGTAGAGTTTTCTGGTCTGTAAATATCGTCAACAGAGACTTTGTTCTTAGTACTGATATCTTTTATTAAGTCTTCTTTGTCTGTGTCATAGGCTGTCAGGAGAGAGTAGTCTACGTGTTTAGCAATGACTGTGCTTTTGGCACGGTGCTCAGGAGTCCAAATAATGGTGAAGCCTGCGTTGAGAAGTTTTTGTCTGGTATCGCTTGAGGTGTACGCTTCGTAGGAATGTTTGTCAAGAAGGAGTTTGAAGCCTGAGTTGGTTTTGAAGACTTTAAGTTGAGGTGCACCAGTGATCTGATATAATAAATTTTCCGGACAGATAGTGGCATCAGGATTAGAAAATTTGAGGTTTAGCGAGAAGGAATTGGATTTAGAAGAAGCAGAGGCAGGTGTGGGAGGTTGGGGGAGAGTGGAAGGGGGGTGGGAGGTGGAAGGCAACGAAGGCATCGTCTAATTACGAAAAGATGTAATTGGAGGTGACAATCGGCCAAAAAGTGAGAGTACTCAGCTAGGCAAGTACGTGTAAGTAGACACACGTACTTGCCTGGCGCAGGACACTGAGGAGGTGAACTGTAGCTTGATGGAGCACTGTATATCCTGAGTGGTGGCGAGACTGGCTGTATGGCGTGCAGTCAACAGGCGAAGAGAATTCAGGCAGCAAGAGGCTTCCTGCCCTTCGGTCGGCAACCACCGACGCACCAATCCTGATGGTGGAGAGGAAGACGAAGGTCCAGCAAGCACTACTCAAAGCACTACTCAACACGGGGTAATTTCGAGAGAGGCGAGATCGTCGATGTGTTAGGTAAGCACACGTCACCACTCGAGCTAAGTCGACTGACACTTCAACTTGTAGAATGTGACCAGGTCTCTGTTATAGCAATAATATCTATATTACCTGCACTTGCAAGTAATCTTAGCTCGTCTGTCTTATTTCTTAGACTCCTGCTATTTGTATAGTAAACCTTAAGGGAGCTGGTTACTCGTTGCCCTCTACTATCTCTCTTTGTTTGTTGATCAATTGCTTTGCCTTTACTTGCAACTTTATTTTGAATATTGTCTTTTAAACATCCCTGAAGTATACTGGTTATATTTGCTAAACATATCCCTCAGGTATCCTGGTTATATCTGCTCATGTATCCTCCACCAAAGGCATACCACTGTCCATATGCCCCATAGCGACAGGTGGGGTATTTTCAGGCAGGGACACACAGGAAGGTTCCTGTAGTTGTGGCCAGCTTCACCTCAGAAATTTATGACGTCGGGTGCATCGATTCCGACACCAACAGTTTCTTCTGAGCCTGTTGTGGCACCTCGCAGTCCGTACGTTACCACGCTCCCTGGGCGGCTGTCGCCTAACGCATTGTGCCGCCATGTGGTCCAAGACACCACAGAGGCGGTAAGTTCGTCGTTGACCAGGATATGTAATGTACACCTGGGTGAGAAAGTCCTCGAGGTGCATGTAAGAAGATATCGGCATGCGCAAGGACATTTTCAGAGAATACGACCCCTCCTGTAGACCAGCATAGAGGCCTTCCGACCACCTGCTCATATTGGCCAGGTGTATAGTCCCAAAACTCTCAAACGCCTCACGTATATCAGCTTCGTCGACCTCAAAAGGGACGTTTCTGACACTTACCCACATATAGTGTCTTGAAACATCATGCAACAGTACTGTCATGGCTGGGGTAACTCGCATACCTATATCTTGTTACTGGGCCACAATTTGCTCCTACGTTTCTGTGTCACTAAACTTGATGAAGATCAGGGAGACACCATTCAAGGCCATTCCACACAGAGATTCCTGCTGGATTTCATATGTATCTCTGATGATCGCTGGCAATAATACGTGGAGCGATGCACTGTTTACAGAACCTCTTGTCAGCTCAACACACACAGAATTGACGCACCAGCGAACAGCAGTCGTCATTGTTGTTAATCCAAAAAACCTGCCACCAGGTGTCAGGACGGAGCAAGTGTAGCAGCAATCAAGCGCACGTCCGCTCTCCACGGAGGTCGAGCAACGAATGTTTTCTTAGTTATCTCTGTATTAGGACTGAAGAAACCACTCGTGGCGAAACATTTCCTTTAATAAATGTTCTTTTTTTAAATGTAGCATTCTTTTTTCTTATAAACTTTATTGCTGATAAAGCTATCAGCGTTTTTGGGGAAATTTGCGCCCATGCCCTCACCCTTCCTAATTATTGCAGGTTCACTCTTGGAGAGATATCCTTAAGACCCTATTTATATCTTCGCTGAATGTCGTCTAACGAGTTTATATCCATTCTGTAATATAGAAACCAGAGCTGACCTTCATAATGTAGGCGAGGCCTTACTAATAATATAAAACTGTAGAATAACCACTGGACTTCTGTTGCTTACACCTTACCGTATAGCAAGTGTAAGGAAGATGAGGCAAGAGAAGCACATTTTTATACATTAAACCCTGAGGTGACACCTCACTCAGAGTAGATGACAACACCTAATGCAAACAGGTTCCACTCAAGCCGAACTCACGCATACATTACTCCAAATACAAGTTAAATTTGTGCTACGGGCCACCTAGTTCTCTCACCGTGTTACTATCAATGCTCAATAATACTACAAGTCTCAGATGACCATCAGCATAGTGCTAAAGCTTTGACGTTACCAGAAACACGGTAAGAGAACTCCGATGGCTAGTAGCGAAAATTATTACTAGCTTGGTACTAGAGACTCATGTAACATAAGAATATAAGAATGCAGGAGCACTGCAGAAGGCCTACTTGCCCATACAAGGCAAGTCCTTTTCAAAACCACCACTACCCAAAGCTACCAAAGAATTTACTCCCATGCCCACGACACCAATCACACCCAGGCCTTCCACTCATATATTTGTCCAATCTCTCTTTAAAGCTACCTAAGGTTCTAGCCTCGATTACCCTACTCAAAAGACTGTTTCACGCATCCACAACTCTGAATATCAGTATCTACCTATGTCCTTTCTAAATTTAAATTTATCCAACTTAAATCCGTTATTTCTCTTTCTTACCTAATTTGATATCCTCAGCATTTTATTAATATTACCTTTGTTTATGCCCATCATCCACTTATACACTTCGATATCTCTGCTCAATCTACGCCTCTCCAGGCTCTAAGTCTATTTTCAAACGGGAAATTCCTTATAATGTAAATCATTTTCGTCATCCTTCTCTGCATGTTCTGCAATGAATCTATATCCATCCTGTAGTAAGGAGATCAAAACTGAGAGGCATAATCTAATCGAGGCCTCACTAGTGATGTATAGAGCTGTAAAACAACTGTTGGACTCCTGTTACTTATACTTCTTGATATAAATCCAAGTAATCTGTTTACCTTACTGCGAACACTTAGGCACTCTTGGCTTTAGATTTTTGCTTACCATGACTCCCATGTATTTTTCACATTCTTTGTGTTCAAACTCTACATCACCTAGTTTATAAATTCGAGAGTTATTTTCCTTCCCATGGACCTTCCCATGTCCACATTGAACTGCATCTGCAACTTTTCAGTCAAGTCATTAATTTCTCCAAATCCTCCTGGGGTTCATTGGTATCTTTCTCAGAATCAATCATTCGGCCTATTTTTGTATCATTAGCAAATTTACTCATGATACTTGCAATTCGTTCATCAAGGTCAACACTGTAAATTGTGAACAACAGTGGGCCTAAAACCGATCCTTGTGGGAAACCACTAGTGACCGGTACCCATTCAGATTTAATCCTACTGATGAAAACTCTGTTTTCTACTGGTAAGAAATGCCTCGATCCATGTTAGAACTTTACCTCCTATGTCATGAGCTGTCACTTTTCTTAAAGACTCTTCTGTGAGGTACTCTATCGATGGCTTTTCTGAAATACAAATAAACAACATGATATTCTTTATCGTTGTCTGTTGCCTCAAATGCATCATTAAAGAACGTCAGTAAATTTGTCAGGCAGGAACGACCTCTCGTGAGTCCTTGCTGAGACTCGTTATTCAAATTAAGCTCGTCAAGGTGAGTTTTAATAATATTAGCTATAATTGATTCTGATAATTTGCCTACTATAGACGTCAGGCTTATTGGACGGTAATTTGATGGAATGGACTTATCCCCTGATTTAAATACAGAAATAATTATATTAGCCATCTTCCACATCTCTGGGACATCTCCACTGTGGATTGATGCATTAAACACGCTCGTTAATGGCTGACTAGCTTCCAACTTGTATATCTTGATTACCGTAGAAAATAATTCATCGCGGCCCAGGAACTTATTTTCTTTCACTTTATCTACCTGCTAATCATGTCCCTCGTGATATTAATATTACTTAAATTGTTCTCTTTAGGAAGTGAATAGTTGTTAATTGCTGGGATGTAATTTATGTCTTCTTGTGTGAAGACTGACAAGAAATAACCATTAATTAGAGAACACATTTCTTGTTTATTATCTTCATTATCTTTCAGCTGTCCATCCACCAATTCTCAGCCGTTCTACTTTTCCCTCACCTTCCTCCTGTACACTTGAAAGAACCCTTTTGGATTAGTCTTTCATTCATTACAGCCTTAATTGCATAGCGATGTTGAGCCTTTCTAATCCCCGTTTTTACTTCTCTTTTAAACTGAACGTATTGGTATGTAAGGTTAACCTCTCTTTTGGTGTGCCTTTAAGTTCCTCTTTTCTCTCCTAATAGATATTTTAGTCTTTTATTCATCTATCTGCGATTTTATTTAACCTCACTTCTCTCTGGGAGAATATATATACTCTGAGCATGTTGTACATTATTAAAGAAATAGTCATCAATGCAGATCCCTTCATTATCGTATGATCATTGTCAGTAAAATTATTAGCTATATTACCCCAATCTAGATTAGACCTGTGTCTATTATAAAGGGCAGAACGAAAATTAGGGTCTTTAACTGTATTATTCTTATTCTACGGTGATCTTCAGAATATTTACAAGAGTTTCTTAATTTGATAAAAGTGGGTTGAGCAAATTGTTATCTCTTTTTGGCTCTGTTACACACTATTTCAGACAGCAGTTCTGAACTACTTTCAGGAAGTCGCTGTACTTCAGATTAAGAAGTCCAGTCAATTTGACCAAAGTTAAAATCTCCTACTACCGCATTATCGAGTCTAGAAACTCTAACAATTTAGTCCCAAAGAAATCTCTATCATTTTCGGTAAATTACATCTAAGATTAATTTTTTTGACTTTCTAGAAATTCTACCCAAACAGATTCTGTGACTAATCCATCTATTTTTATATGTTTTTATGCCACAATTTATATTTTATCGTAAATATAATGCTACCCTAACCCCTTCCCGTTATATCTACCTACATGGAACAACTTAAACTTTTGAATATGGCACTCGGCAATCATATACCGACTTTTTAAATTGCCATGTTTCCGTTATTGCAATAACCTCAGGTTTTCCAACACAGGCTGCTAAATGTAATTCATTAGTTTTATTCCAAGCACTTCGACTATTAGTATAAAATACGTTATTTTTTTTCCTTCTGGACTTTTTTCATTGTCAGCTTTGCTTTTCCAAAATTTCTGTGATCATCATTACCCAGTGCTATTGATGACTGTTATTCTAAAGATGCTTGATATAAGAGTTTACTAAATCATCATTTCCACACATTTTCCGTTCCCATACCCATACCTCTAATCTTATAAATCCCTAACAGCACCCTCAACTAAACTAGAGAGAATACTCACACCTGCCCAGGAAAAATGAACCCCAACCCTGACAAACATGTCATTTCTCCGACAGAAGTGGTCCAGTTGTTAATGAATAGTTTGAATTTTCCTTACAGTGTTTGCCCAGCCAATAATTTATATCACTTGATCTGGATAGCCATTCAATTACGACACCCCTTCTAGGCAAAATGTCATATAATAGGGCGCCCTCCATTTTTCCTAATTATGTCTACTGTTGTCCTATACCTTCTATCTCACTTCTATGCTTGCCTACATCATTGCCTCCAGCACTGAGGCAGATAATAGGACTGATCCCATTACCAATCATGTCAAGCTGTTTAACAATATCCTCCATCCCAGCCCGAGCTCCTACTCCTATCCTTCAAGCAGGAGGCCCTATCCATCTACCGAATCTGACTGTCTTAGTAGTTGAGTCATATTCGTCAGGTAGCACTAAGAATGGGTTTGAAGTTACCACAGCAGTCTCCTGGCTCTTCGTCATTTCTACCGCTCCATCCGTCCTCTTGATTCTCAGCTTCATTCCATGCTGCCTAGCCACTGTCAAGTATCATTTCTTGACCTGGGGATTCACAGCTGTATAATACTACGAATCCTCTTGTTTTCCTCAATCACTGTATCTCGTGCCTAGCCACCCTCAGCTCCTCCTATAGCTGCTGGTCGAGTTGCTCGATAGAGGGCATTGTTGGTTAGTTTAACAGAGTATGTCTTCACAGTAGGAAGTTCATGTCATATAAAGTAAACAATTCTCTGAACGTTACTGTTTGGCAGCCTGAATCCTCTAGCACCGTTCTACCGGTCACAAGAATCTTAAACACCATGCTACAAGTCACGTTTAAACTCAACATTTGCGCTACTGGCCATAGGAGTTCTCTTATTGATCACCTCAAAGCTTTAGCATCTTGTTGTTGGTCAAGTGAGTGTTCTAGTACCATGAAAATCGTCAACTGAATGCTCTAGAGCAGAGTGCTATTAGTCACCTCAGCCGTGTTGAGCACCATGCTGCTGGTCTGAGTGTTCAACAACCATCTTACGGGTCACCAATATATGAATTATGGAGTTATGGAAGTTATCAACTAATATTTATTAACGTTTGATATAGAAGTGGGAGAGAATATCCCCAACGTAATTGATATATAAAACAAATGTTCCCTGGAGCTGTGGATGAACCCCCTGCCAGCACATCTAGGGGAGGGCACACCAACACACAGTATAAAGCTTATGTTTTCATAAAAAGTATAATTCCTATGCATTTTACATATGAATCTCGTCCCTCGTTGCGAAGAAAAACAAAAATGTCAGTAAAAGCAAACTTTTAGTTACAAAATATCTATCAGAAGTTGGCTCACGCTGAAGCATTCAGCCCCTTATATAAAAGTGGTTTATATATTTACCAGATAATAAAATAAAATCAATATATATTTAATTCTACTTATGTAGTAATAAAATTAAATCTCTCTCTCTCTCTCTCTCTCTCTCTCTCTCTCTCTCTCTCTCTCTCTCTCTCTCTCTCTCTGTCTTTCTTTTGGGTGACCCAAAGAAAGACAGAGAGAAAGACAAAAATTTCACTATCAGTCAACACTTTCACCATCATTCACCATTCACACATAATCATATACATGCAGAGGCGCCCAGATACGACACCTTAGATAGCCATTCCATACTGCCAATATCCCAAACCCTTCTTTTAAAGTGCAGGCATTGTACTTCCCATTTCCAGGACTAAAGTCCGGCTAACCGGTTTCCCTGAATCCCTTCACAAAATATTACCCTGCTCACACTCCAACAACTCGTCAGGTCCCAAAAACCACTCGCCTCCATTCACTTCTAACACGCTCACGCGCGCTTGCTGGAAATGTGTGTTTGTGTGTGTATATAGATATATATATATATATATATATATATATATATATATATATATATATATATATATATATATATATATATATATATATATATATATATATATATGCAAAACAACCACTCTGAAAGAATAGAGAAATTCCAAGCGCTTTCGTGACTACTCACATTATCATAGTTCCATGACAATGTGAGTAGTCACGAAAGCGCTTGGAATTTCTCTATTCTTTCAGAGTGGTTGTTTTGCATATTTTGAAATCACCTGTTTACTGTGATCTTATTGCATATATATATATATATATATATATATATATATATATATATATATATATATATATATATATATATATATATATATATATATATATATATATGTCGTGCCGAATAGGCAGAATTTGCGATCTTGGCTTAAATAGCAACGTTCATCTTGCCATATAGGACAAGTGAAAATTTGTGTATGCAATAATTTCGCCAAAATCATTCTGAACCTAACGAAAAAAATATATTTCACTGTGTTTGTTTAGTATTAAATTACTGTAAACAAATCTAAAACATATTTAGTTGGGTTAGGCTAGAATAAATTGTTCTTGTTATAATAAGGTTAGGTAAGTTTTCTAAGATTCTTTTGGTGTAAAATTAAAAATATTTATATTAACATTAATGAGAAAAATATATCTTTAAACGTAAAAGAAAAATTTTTAGAACGGACTTAATTTTAAATGAGTTCTTGCTAATTGACCAGTTTTACATATTCGGCACGACATATATATTGTGTGTGATAAAGAATCACACACAAAGTGGGAGTTGTCACAGCTGCTCTTTGCTGATGACACTGTGCTCTTGGGAGATTCTGAAGAGAAGTTGCAGAGATTGGTGGATGAATTTGGTAGGGTGTGCAAAAGAAGAAAATTAAAGGTGAATACAGGAAAGAGTAAGGTTATGAGGATAACAAAAAGATTAGGTGATGAAAGATTGAATATCAGATTGGAGGGAGAGAGTATGGAGGAGGTGAACGTATTCAGATATTGGGGAGTGGACGTGTCAGCGGATGGGTCTATGAAAGATGAGGTGAATCATAGAATTGATGAGGGAAAAAGAGTGAGTGGTGCACTTAGGAGTCTGTGGAGACAAAGAACTTTGTCCTTGGAGGCAAAGAGGGGAATGTATGAGAGTATAGTTTTACCAACGCTCTTATATGGGTGTGAAGCGTGGGTGATGAATGTTGCAGCGAGGAGAAGGCTGGAGGCAGTGGAGATGTCATGTCTGAGGGCAATGTGTGGTGTGAATATAATGCAGAGAATTCGTAGTTTGGAAGTTAGGAGGAGGTGCGGGATTACCAAAACTGTTGTCCAGAGGGCTGAGGAAGGGTTGTTGAGGTGGTTCGGACATGTAGAGAGAATGGAGCGAAACAGAATGACTTCAAGAGTGTATCAGTCTGTAGTGGAAGGAAGGCGGGGTAGGGGTCGGCCTAGGAAGGGTTGGAGGGAGGGGGTAAAGGAGGTTTTGTGTGCGAGGGGCTTGGACTTCCAGCAGGCATGCGTGAGCGTGTTTGATAGGAGTGAATGGAGACAAATGGTTTTTAATACTTGACGTGCTGTTGGAGTGTGAGCAAAGTAACATTTATGAAGGGATTCAGGGAAACCGGCAGGCCGGACTTGAGTCCTGGAGATGGGAAGTACAGTGCCTGCACTCTGAAGGAGGGGTGTTAATGTTGCAGTTTAAAAACTGTAGTGTAAAGCACCCTTCTGGCAAGACAGTGATGGAGTGAATGATGGTGAAAGTTTTTCTTTTTCGGGCCACCCTGCCTTGGTGGGAATCGGCCAGTGTGATAATAAAAAAATTAAAATATATATATATATATATATATATATATATATATATATATATATATATATATATATATATTTATATATATATATATATATATATATATATATATATATATATATGTCGCGCCGAATAGGCATAGCTTGCGATCTTGGCTTAAATAGCAAGGCTCATCTTGCCATATAGGACAAGCGAAAATTTGTGTATGCAATAATTTCGCCAAAATCATTTTCAACCTAACAAAAAATATATATTTCACTGTGTTTGTTTAGTATTAAATTATTGTAAACAAATCTAAAATATATTTAGTTGGGTTAGGCTAAAATTGCTCTTGTTATAATAAGGTTAGGTAAGTTTTCTAAGATTCTTTTGGAGCAAAATCAAATTTTTTTACTTTAACATTAATGAAAAAAATATATATTTAAACGTATAAGAGAAAATTTTAGAAAGGACTTAATTATAAATGAGTTCTTGCTAATTGACCAGTTTTACATATTCGGCACGATATATATATATATATATATATATATATATATATATATATATATATATATATATATATATATATATATATATATATATATACATATATATGCAAAACAACCACTCTGAAAGAATAGAGAAATTCCAAGCGCTTTCGTGACTGCTCACATTATCAAGGAACTATGAAAGTAAAGCATCCAAGGAAGGTATATAAGGGGTCTGGCCAACACCTCACTGTCAGATCCCACAACGGTTAAACACCTGACGCGCGCCGGCCCAACTGGACAGGTCCTTTGCACAACCACCAACAAACTATTCTACCCAAGAAAATTTAAAAATTATTATTTGTCCAGTGTATTATTAAATTCTTCCCAAATTCTATTAATTATAAATGGATCTAATTTATATAAACCAAAGGAAATATTCATATTATTGTCAAAACTGCTTTTTATGAAACAAGATTCAATTATATTCCTGTCGACCATGGACTTGCTTGATACTACTTTCTCAACTTTTTGAAAATCAATTGGATGGTTAAAATCTCTTACATGAATAAATAGAGCATTGGAATCTTGTCCAGTTCTAATGCTATATTTATGTTGTTTTAATCTTAGTTCAAGATTTTTACCAGTTTGACCGTAATAAACTTTATCGCAAATTTTACAAGGAATCTTATAGACACATCCATCAGCATTTTGGGGGGAATTCTTTATCAAAAGTTTTTTTTACTGTATCAAGATTTTTGAATACAACTTTAATATTAAAAGTCTTAAGAAGAGAAGGCATATCAACCAAGTTTTCATGGTAAGGGAGAACCAACATATTTTTAGTTGAATAAGGCTGGTTGTCCTTCTTTGGATTGTAAAAAGTATTTCTAGCAACTTTAAAAGATTTATCAATTACATTTCTTGGGTATTTTAAATCATTACCTATTTCATAAATTTTGGATATTTCCTCATCTATGAACTCAGGACTACAAATTCGTAAAGCTCTCAAAAACATTGATGAGAAAACAGACAGTTTGATTCTATCTTGATGCGAGGAATAATAGTGGACATAGGAACAGTTATTTGTAGGTTTTCTGTAAATTATAATTTTGAATTCATTATTACCCTTAATAATTAAAACATCTAGAAAAGGTAATGAGTTATTTTCTTCAAACTCAACAGTAAAGTTTATGGAATGGGCTAAGCTATTTAATTTCCCAAAGAAATGGTGTATATCTACAATTTTGGGCATAAGACACAAAATATCATCAACATATCTGAACCATTTAGCTCTATTAGGGAGGATTGTGTTAAGCAATCTTGTTTCAAAAAATTCCATGTATAGGTTACTAAAAACAGGTGAAAGAGGATTTCCCATTGCCATACCAAACTTCTGAGTGTAAAACTTATCATTAAATACAAATTTTGCATCAACAATGCAAAGTTTAATAAGTTTAATTATAGTAGGAACTGGCAATGGTAAATCATAGTTAACGAGTTCTTCAGATAAGAAACTTAATAAATCATCAACAGGAACTTTCGTAAACAAGGAAGTAACATCAAAACTAACCATGTTAAAATCATTTAAGTCAGTCAAGGAGCTTAATTTATCAACCAAGTCTATGTTGTTTTTAACATTAAAGTTAGAAATTTTGCCAACAATAGGGCTCAAAATATCAACAAGTCATTTGGATAATTTATATGAAACTGACCCTATGGAGCTAATAATTGGTCTGACTGGATTCCCTGGTTTGTGTGTTTTTATTAGTCCATACATGTAAGGTAAAGATGGATTAGTGGAAGTAAATTGTTTGAATAATTCATCTTTGCCTTTCAGTAGAAGTTTTATTGTTTTATTGAAATTGCTGTTAACGGTTTCTAGGGGATTTTTTCTAACAGCAATTTCAATAGAACAATAAAACTTCTACTGAAAGGCAAAGATGAATTAGTCAAACAATTTACTTCCACTAATCCATCTTTACCTTACATGTATGGACTAATAGAAACACACAAACCAGGGAATCCAGTCAGACCAATTATTAGCTCCATAGGGTCAGTTTCATATAAATTATCCAAATGGCTTGTTGATATTTTGAGCCGTATTGTTGGCAAAATTTCCAACTTTAATGTTAAAAACAACATAGACTTAGTTGATAAATTAAGCTCCTTGACAGACGTAAATGATTTTAACATGGTTAGTTTTGATGTTACTTCCTTGTTTACGAAAGTTCCTGTTGATGATTTATTAAGTTTCTTATCTGAAGAACTCGTTAACTATGATTCACCATTGCCAGTTCCTACTATCATTAAACTTATTAAACTTTGCATTGTTGAAGCAAAATTTGTATTTAATGATAAGTTTTACACTCAGAAGTTTGGTATGGCAATGGGAAATCCTCTTTCACCTGTTCTTAGTAACCTATACATGGAATTTTTTGAAATAAGATTGCTTAACACAATCCTCCCTAATAGAGCTAAATGGTTCAGATATGTTGATGATATTTTGTGTCTTATGCCGAAAAATGTAGATATACACCATTTCCTTGGAAAATTAAATAGCTTAGCCCATTCCATAAACTTTACTGTTGAGTTTCAAAAAAATAACTCATTACCTTTTCTAGATGTTTTAATTATTAAGGGTAATAATGAATTCAAATTTAAAATTTACAGAAAACCTACAAATAACTGTTCCTATGTCCACTATCATTCTTCGCATCAAAATAGAGTCAAACCGTCTGTTTTCTCATCAATGTTTTTGAGAGCTTTACGAATTTGTAGTCCTGAGTTCATAGATGAGGAAATATCCAAAATTTATGAAATAGGTAATGATTTAAAATACCCAAGAAATGTAATTGATAAATCTTTTAAAGTTGCTAGAAATACTTTTTACAATCCAAAAAGGGACAACCAGCCTTATTCAACTAAAAATATGTTGGTTCTCCCTTACCATGAAAACTTGGTTGATATGCCTTCTCTTCTTAAGATTTTTAATATTAAAGTTGTATTCAAAAATCTTGATACAGTAAAAAAAACTTTTGATAAAGAATTCCCCCCAAAATGCTGATGGATGTGTCTATAAGATTCCTTGTAAAATTTGCGATAAAGTTTATTACGGTCAAACTGGTAAAGATCTCGAACTAAGATTAAAACAACATAAATATAGCATTAGAACTGGACAAGATTCCTATGCTCTATTTATTCATGTAAGAGATTTTAACCATCCAATTGATTTTCAAAAAGTTGAGAAAGTAGTATCAAGCAAGTCCATGGTCGACAGGAATATAATTGAATCTTGTTTCATAAAAAGCAGTTTTGACAATAATATGAATATTTCCTTTGGTTTATATAAATTAGATCCATTTATAATTAATAGAATTTGGGAAGAATTTAATAATACACTGGACAAATAATAATTTTTAAAAATTTTCTTGGGTAGAATAGTTTGTTGGTGGTTGTGCAAAGGACCTGTCCAGTTGGGCCGGCGCGCGTCAGGTGTTTAACCGTTGTGGGATCTGATAGTGAGGTGTTGGCCAGACCCCTTATATACCTTCCTTGGATGCTTTACTTTCATAGTTGGTATAAACCTTGGTAATAAATACCGACAAGTTGGTTTAGAAAGACACGTAAGCCAACACTATAACATTAGTATGTTAGAAGTGGTCAAGGTCCCAGGACCGAAACGTTTTCTAATAAATATGTTATAGTGTTTGCTTATGTGTCTTTCTAAACCAACTTTCATAGTTTCTTGATAATGTGAGTAGTCACGAAAGCGCTTGGAATTTCTCTATTCTTTCAGAGTGGTTGTTTTGCATATTCTGAAATCGCCTGTTTAGTGTGATCTTATTGCATATTTATATATAATATATATATATATATATATATATATATATATATATATATATATATATATATATATATATATATATATATATATATATATGTATGTATGTATGTATGTAAGAGGATAAGAAAGACAAAACAAGAACAATGGGAGGTCTTGTCTAGGGCTTAAGAAATTTTTATATTTTTACATAGAAGTACAACAGGACTGCTGATCTTCAGCCAAGCAATCTTCAACTATTTTATTCCAGTTTTCGTTATTAAGAAAATGATTTTTTTTGTCATATTTTAGTTACAGGAAAAACAACAGTCACAGGTTATTGTATTTTTTGTGATAGATTTTCTAATTATACTGATGACTCTCATCAATAACTTAAAATGTGAATGATATAATTATGCACTTCTGACAAGGTTTACTTGTGATTTAGCTTTGATAAATTTTATTACAACTACAATAACAGTAACAGATGCAGCATCAGCACCAACAGCATCAACATCAGCAGCATCATCAACATCAGCAGCAGCAGCAGCAGCATCAGCATCATCAGCAGCATCATCATCAACATCAGCAGCAGCAGCAGCAACAGCAGCATCATCAGGAGCAGCATCATCATCAACATCTGCAGCAGCATCATCATCAACATCAGCAGCAGCAGCAGCAGTAGCATCATCATCAGCAGCAGCAGCATCATCATCAACATCTGCAGCAGCATCACATCAACATCAGCAGCAGCAGCAGCATCATCATCATCATCATCAGCAGCAGCAGCAGCAGCAGCAGCATCAGCATCATCATCATCATCAGCAGCAGCATCATTAGTAGCAGCATCATCATCAGCAGCATCATCATCAGCAGCATCATCAACATCAGCAGCAGCAGCATCAACATCATCATCAGCAGCAGCAGCAGCAGCATCAGCCTCATCATCAGCAGCAGCAGCATCATTAGTAGCAGCATCATCATCAGCAGCATCATCAGCAGCATCATCAGCAGCATCATCATCATCAGCAGCAGCAGCATCAGCATCATTAGTAGCAACAACATCATCAGCAGCAGCATCATCATCAGCAGCATCATCAACATCAGCAGCAGCAGCAGCAGCAGCATCAGCATCAGCATCATCATCATCATCAGCATCATCATCATCATCAGCAGCATCATTAATAGCATCATCATCATCAGCAGCAGCATCAACATCAGCAGCAGCATCATTAGCAGCAGCAGCAGCATCAGCAGCTCCAGCATCATCAGCATCATCATCATCATCATCATCATCATCAGCAGCAGCAGCAGCAGCAGCATCAGCAGCACCAGCATCATCATCATCATCATCAGCAGCAGCAACCTCAGCAGCAGCATCATCATCAGCAGCAGCATCATTAACAGCATCATCAGCAGCAGCATCATCATCAGCAGCAGCATCATTAACAGCAGCATAAGCAGCAGCAGCGGCATCATCATCATTATCGTCTGCAGCCGCAACAACAAGGACTTTATAAAGTAAAATAATTAAGTTCATATTAGTGAGCTCTCTCACACACACACACACACACACACACACACACACACACACACACACACACACACACACACACACACACACACACACACACACACATATAGACGAGGTGGCAAAAGACTGGAAACCTCGCTCAAGGAGAAAGATCTTGGGGTGAGTATAACACCGAGCATGTCTCCGGAAGCACACATCAACCAGATAACTGCTGCAGCATATGGGCGCCTGGCAAACCTGAGAACAGCGTTCTGATACCTTAGTAAGGAATCGTTCAAGACACTGTACACCGTGTACGTCAGGCCCATGCTGGGGTATGCAGCACCTGTTTGAAACCCGCACTTGATCAAGCACGTCAAGAAATTAGAGAAAGTGCAAAGGTTTGCCACAAGGTTAGTTCCAGAGCTAAGGGGAATGTCCTATGAAGAAAGGTTAAGGGAAATCGGCCTGACGACAATGGAGGACAGGAGGGTCAGGGGAGACATGATAACGACATATAAAGTACTATGTGGAATGGACAAGGTGGAGAAAGACAGGATGTTCCAGAGAGGGGACACAGAAACAAGAGGTCATAATTGGAAGTTGAAGAGTCAAATGAATCATAGGGATGTTAGAAAGTATTTCTTCAGTCATAGAGTTGTCAGGCAGTGGAATAGCCTAGAAAGTGACGTAGTGGAGGTGGGAAACATAAGTAGTTTTAAGACGAGGTTTGATAAAGCTCATCTAGCAGGGAGAGAGAGGAACCAGTAGCAACCAGTGAAGAGGCAGGGGCCAGGAGCTAAGAGTTGACCCCTGCAACCACGAATAGTACAAATAGGTGAATACACACACACACACACACACACACACACACACACAGAGTCCCGCAGACGTGGGTGCACAAGGCTCCGAGAACCTTAGTGTTTTTAAGGTGCGCAGTAACTGCTAGCAGTAATCAGTGGTAGTGAGAACGTCAGTGAGCAATCCTACAAGTGATAACTCAAGTTATTAGTTAAAAAGAGTCGAGAGGAAGCCTGAAATCAGTAATATTTCAAAGTGCCAAACCGTTAGGGGCCTAGTAGGCACCTGTTGCCACACAGATTCAATTATGCAAAGATTAAAGTGAATGTGGAAGCAGGAGTTCAAGAATTACGAGAGATTGGTTAACAAGTGAAATGTGGGGCACCATACAGTGAGAGTGAAAAAGTTAATAAGCAAAAGGAGAAAGGGAAAATAAAATATATAACAAGGGAAGGTGGCAGAAGTAGGCCTGCTGAAGCAGTGACGTCACAACAGTTGTGTGCCTTTATACATATAAAGTGTAACCACCGAATGTGAAGTGTATTCTATCATAAGTTAAAAGTGAAATCACTTGAGAAATGTGGAATGTATGAGCATATATGGTTATAAACATTACGGGTGAAGGATTTTCAAAATAGTGATAGAAGGCCTATGTACGACAACTATGTCATCAGCATCTGGCAACTTGTCACCGCACCGCTGTCAGCACAAGTATTGCTCACCTATTGTTGTTGCATGTTGTCGGGTTCTGGATTCTGGTCTTGCATCACTGTTAGATACTGGTCACTCACTCCTGCAAGCTATTACCAGAATTAGAGTAGAAATAGCATAGATAAGGTGAAGATTGGGGTGACGAGAGTGTGAAGAGTAAAGTGGTCTAGCGAGGGGTAACGTCAGACACTTGTAGAAGCTGAGACAAGCTAAATTTTACAACCTAGTTACTCTCTGTATTTTATAAGTAGAATTGATAAGTGTTAGAATTACTATTGGTAAGTTTTAGAATTACTGGTATTACTACTGGTATTTATTAGCAGTATGAATACTTGGAAGTGGGGGCACACACACACATACACACACACACACACACACACACACACACACACACACACACACACACACACACACACACACACACACACACACACACACACACACACACACACACATACACAGGATTTCACACCTTCCTGTTAACTGACCTGATAACCCTTCCTCTAACATTCCACTATCCACTATCCCCCCCTCTCTTTCTTTCTCTCTCTCTCTCTCTCTCTCTCTCTCTCTCTCTCTCTCTCTCTCTCTCTCTCTCTCTCTCTCTCTCAATACCTATCTCTCTATCTATCTCTCTCACTACCTATATCTCTCTCTACCTATCTCTCTACCTATCTCTCTCTCTACCTATCTCTCTCCCTACCTATCTCTCTCTACATATCTCTGTCTACCTATCTCTCTCTCTCCCCTCTAACATCTCTTCCCTCTAACACCTCCCCCCCCTCTAACATCTCTCCCCCTCTAACATCTCTCTCCCTCTCATTATCTCTCCCCTCTCCCATTTCCTCTCCATTCTCCCCTGTCTCTCCCCTTCTCTTTGCCCCCGATATCCCTCTCTCTCTCTCTCTCTCTCTCTCTCTCTCTCTCTCTCTGTCTCTATCTCTCTCTCACTATCTCTCTCTCTCTCTCTCTCTTTCTCTCTCTCATGCTCTCCCCCATTTTCCCTTCTCACTCTCCCCTCTCTCCTACCTTTCCCTTCTCTCCCTTTCTCTCTCTCTCTCTCACTCTTTTCTCTTTCAAAAAAAAAGAAAAAAGAAAGGGAAGAAAATGGAAAAAAAGAAGGAAAAAAAATGGTGGGGACTCGAAGGAACCAGGGATCAGATGAGAAGGGTTCTGGTAGGGAGGAGTGGATGGAGGAGCAGTGGAAAAGGATGGAACAAGAGTGGGAGAGAAAATTAGGAGAGCTTTCTGAGAAAATGGAAACAGAGCTTTCTGTGAAATTAGAAAAGAGGTTGGAGAAGAAGAATTGGGAGGCACAAGTCGAAACTGCAGTAGCCAGGATAAAAGTCCTAGAAGATGAGGTAAACAAGCTGAGGCAAATTACAGGGGCATTGACCAGAGAAGACACAGCATATGAATCAGAGAGGCCGAACTGGAAGGAAGGAGGTATGAATTATGCTAAGGTCATATCAACCTGCCAAGAAGAGCCAAGGAGTGAAAGGGAAGAGCAGCTGGGTGCAGATGGAGAGGGTGATAGGTCAAATGCAGAGGCGCAACCATGCTATCAAGAGCCACTGGAAAAAAAACAAGGGAGAAAATGACCATGTACAGACAGGAACCAGAGTCACAGAGGGAGAGGCAATGGGAGGAGGAAAGAGCAAAATCAGTGTTTATCCATGGGCTTCAGGAGAGAGAGGAAAGGACATACACCAAAAGACAGCAGGCAGAAAGAAAAGAGATTAAGAACATCATCAAGGAAATAGGTGAAGAAAACATGGACGAGATTGTAAATTATCAGAGAATAGGGGAGTAATTCAAGGAAAGAAAACGACCCATCAAGCTGATTCTCAGGACAGAAACAGTGCGGAACAGGATCCTCCAAGAGAAACCACGGTTGAAATACTCGGAAGAGTACAAGAGGGTGTTCCTAGACAGAGACAGAACACAAACAGAACGACAGCAGCTGAGGGAGAGGACTAAAAAGAGAAAGGAGCTAGGAAAGGAGACAAGGATGGAACCAGCAGAGGTCAATCAGAGCAGGACAGAGAAGCAAGGGCAAGCACACACAGAACCATCCTCAGAACCCCACAACCAATCACACCATCCCAACACAAACTACAATCCATACTCACAGCTTCCACCCAACACCCAGCTATAGAATCCCACAGTATGCTACCAGGTCTCCCACCCTCACAGGCCCCCCAAACCACAAAGTTGGAAAGGAAACTGAAGGTATGGTACACAAACACCGATGGAATAACAAATAAGTGGGAGGAGTGGCACGAAAGAGTCAAAGAAGCATAACCGGACATCATAGCTCTCACAAAAACCAAGCTTACAGGTATGATAACAGATGCCATCATTCCAATGGGATACCAGATCCAGAGGAAAGACAGAGGGAACAGAGGGGGTGGAGAAGTGGCACTGCTGATCAAAAACCGATAGAATTTTGATGAGCTGGAGAGAGAAGACAGTGGAGAAGCAAGCGATTACGTAGCAGGAATGCTTCACTCTGGAGGTCTCAAGGTGGTAATTGCAGTTATGTATAACCCACCACAGAACAGCAGGAGACCAAGACAAGAGTATGACGAGAGCAATAGAGCGATGGTTGACACACTGGCTGCAGTGGCCAGAAGAGCTCATGCATGCAGGGCAAAGCTCCTGATCATGGGTGACTTTAACCACAAGGAGATCGATTGGGAGAACTTGGAGCCACATGGGGGCCAAGATACATGGAGGGCTAAGTTGATGGAGGTGGCACTGGAAAACTTCATGTACCAACACGTAAGGGACACTACAAGAGGGAGAGGAGAGGATGAACCAGCAAGACTGGACCTAGTATTCACCTTGAGTAGTGCAGATATTGAGGACATCACATATGAAAGACCCCTTGGGGCCAGCGATCATGTGGTTTTAAGCTTCGAATACACAGTAGAGCTACAAGTGCAAGGAGAAGCAGGAAGGCCAGGACGAATGAAGCCAAACTACAAGAAAGGGGACTACACGGGAATGAGGAACTTCCTGAATGGGGTTCAGTGGGACAGAGAACTGGCAGGGAAGCCAGCTAATGAGATGATGGAATATGTAGCAACAATGTGCAAGGAGGCTGAGGAGAGGTTTGTACTCTAGGGTAACAGGAATAATGAAAAAGCCAGGATGAGCCCATGGTTCACCCAAAGGTGCAGGGAGGCAAAAACCAATTATGCTAGGGAATGGAAGAAATATAGAAGGCAAAGGACCCAGGAGAATAAGGAGAGCAGTTGTAGAGCCAGAAATGAATATGCACAGATAAGAAGGGAGGCCCAACGACAGTATGAAAACGACATAGCAGCGAAAGCCAAATTTGACCCGAAGCTGTTATACAGCCACATCAGAAGGAAAACAACAGTCAAGGACCAGGTAATCAGGTTATTGGAGGAAATAGGAGAGACAACAAGAAATGACAAGAGATTCAAAGAAGTGTTCACAGAGGAGACAAGGGGCTCCAGAAAGACGGAGAGGTGGGGCACACCACCAAGTGCTGGACACAGTACACACATCCGAGGAAGAAGT
Organism: Cherax quadricarinatus; assembly: GCF_038502225.1. Classification (NCBI taxonomy): domain Eukaryota; kingdom Metazoa; phylum Arthropoda; class Malacostraca; order Decapoda; family Parastacidae; genus Cherax; species Cherax quadricarinatus. The sequence continues at coordinate 12,137,965 of NC_091339.1, read as the reverse complement.
GAAGAGGCTTCTGAATGAGCTAGATACCTCAAAGGAAATGGAGCCGGATAACATCTCTCCATGGGTGCTGAGAGAGGGAGCAGAGGCTCTGTGTACCCCTAACAACAATATTCAATACATCTATCGAAACAGGGAGATTGCCTGAGGCATGGAAGACAGCAAATATAGTCCCAATCTTTAAAAAAGGAGACAGTCATGAAGCACTAAACTACAGACAAGTGTCGCTGACATGTATCGTATGCAAAGTCATGGAGAAGATTATCAGAAAAGTGGTGGAACACATAGAAAGGAAGGATCTCATCAACAGCAGCCAACATGGTTTCAGGGACGGGAAATCCTGTGTCACAAACCTACTGGAGTTCTATGACATGGTAACAGCAGTAAGACAAGAGAGAGAGAGGGGTGGGTGGATTTAATTTTCTTGGACTGCAAGAAGGCGTTTGACACAGTTCCATACAAGAGATTAGTACAAAAACTGGAGGACCATGCAGGGATAACAGAGAAGGCACTGTAATTGATCAGGGAATACTTGTCAGGAAGACAGCAGCGAGTCATGGTACGTGGCAAGGTGTCAGAGTGGGCACCTGTGACCAGCGGGGTCCCACATGACGGAAGGAATAGACTCTGAAGTGTCCCTGTTTGCAGATGGCGTGAAGTTGATGAGAAGAATTCATTCGAGCGATGACCAGGCAGAATTACAAAGGGATCTGGACAGGCTGCAGACCTGGTCCTACAATTGGCTGATGGAATTCAACCCCACCAAATGCAAAGTCATGAAGATTGGGGAAGGGCAAAGAAGACTGCAGACAGAGTACAGTCTAGGGGGCCAGAGACTACAAACCTCACTCAAGGAAAAAGATCTTGTGGTGAGTATAACACTAGGCACATCTCCTGAAGCGCACATCAACCAAATAACTGCTGCAGAATATGCGCGCCTAGCAAACCTCAGAACAGCATTCCGACATCTTAATAAGGAATCATTCAGGACCCTGTACACCGTGTACGTTAGGCCCATATTGGAGTATACGGCACCAGTTTGGAACCCACACCTTGCAAAGCACGTAAAGAAACTAGAGAAAGTGCGAAGGTTTGCAACAAGACTAGTCCCAGAACTAAAAGGTATGTCCTACGAGGAGAGGTTAAGGGAAATCAACCTGACGATACTGGAGGACAGGAGAGATACAGGGGACATGATAACGACATACAAAATACTGAGAAGAATTGACAAGGTGGACAAAGACAGGATGTTCCAAAGATGGGACACAGCAACAAGGGGACCCAGTTGGAAGTTGAAGACACAGATGAATCACAGGGATGTTAGGAAGTATTTCTTCAGCCACAGAGTAGTCAGGAAGTGGAATAGTTTGGGAAGCGATGTAGTGGAGGCAGGATCCATACATAGCTTTAAGCAGAGGTATGATCAAGCTCACGGTTCAGGGAGAATGACCTAGTAGCGACCAGTGAAGAGGCGAGGCCAGGAGCTTGGAATCGACCCTTGCAACCTCAACTAGGTGAGTAGAACTAGGTGACTACTCACACACGCACACACACTCAAGCAGCTACACAGGCACCTACACACACACACACACACACACACACACACACACACACACACACACACACGCGCACACACACACACACACACCCACGCTCACACCCACACACTGGCTACAGTGACCAGAAGAGCTCATGTATGCAGGGCAAAGCTCCTGATCATGGGTGACTTTAACCACAAGGAGATCGATTGGGAGAACTTGGAGCCACATGGGGGCCAGTATACATGGAGGGCTAAGATGATGGAGGTGGTACTGGAAAACTTCATGTACCAACACGTCAGGGACACTACAAGAGGGAGAGGAGAGGAGGAACCAACAAGACTGGACCTAGTATTCACCTTGAGTAGTGCAGATATTGAGGACATCACATATGAAAGACCCCTTGGGGCCAGCGATCATGTGGTTTTAAGCTTCGAATACACAGTAGAGCTACAAGTGGAAGGAGAAGCAGGAAGGCCAGGACGAATGAAGCCAAACTACAAGACAGGGGACTACACGGGAATGAGGAACTTCCTGAACGGGGTTCAGTGGGACAGAGAACTGGCAGGGAAGCCAGTTAATGAGATGATGGAATATGTAGCAACAAAATGCAAGGAGGCTGAGGAGAGGTTTGTACCCAAGGGTAACAGGATTAATGAAAAAGCCAGGATGAGCCCATGGTTCACCCAAAGGTGCAGGGAGGCAAAAACCAAGTGTGCTAGGGAATGGAAGAAATATAGAAGGCAAAGGACCCAGGAGAATAAGGAGAACAGTCGTAGAGCCAGAAACGAATATGCACAGATAAGAAGGGAGGCCCAAAGACAATATGAAAATGACATAGCAGCGAAAGCCAAATCTGACCCGAAACTGTTATACAGCCACATCAGGAGGAAAACAACAGTCAAGGACCAGGTAATCAGGCTAAGGAAGGAAGGAGGAGAGACAACAAGAAATGACCGTGAAGTATGTGAAGAACTCAACAAGAGATTCAAAGAAGTGTTCACAGAGGAGACAGAAGGGACTCCAGAAAGACGGAGAGGTGGGGCACACCACCAAGTGCTGGACACAGTGCACACAACCGAGGAAGAAGTGAAGAGGCTTCTGAGTGAGCTAGATACCTCAAAGGCAATGGGGCCAGATAACATCTCCCCATGGGTATTGAGAGAGGGAGCAGAGGCGCTATGTGTACCCCTAACAACAATATTCAATACATCTATCGAAACAGGGAGATTGCCTGAGGCATGGAAGACAGCAAATGTAGTCCCAATCTTTAAAAAAGGAGACAGACATGAAGCATTAAACTACAGACCAGTGTCACTGACATGTATAGTATGCAAAATCATGGAGAAGATTATCAGGAGAAGAGTGGTGGAACACCTAGAAAGGAATGATCTCATCAACAGCAGCCAACATGGTTTCAGGGACGGGAAATCCTGTGTCACAAACCTACTGGAGTTGTATGACATGGTGACAGCAGTAAGACAAGAGAGAGAGGGGTGGGTGGATTGCATTTTCTTGGACTGCAAGAAGGCGTTTGACACAGTTCCACACAAGAGATTGGTGCAAAAACTGGAGGACCAAGCAGGGATAACAGGGAAGGCACTACAATGGATCAGGGAATACTTGTCAGGAAGACAGCAGCGAGTCATGGTACGTGGCGAGGTGTCAGAGTGGGCACCTGTGACCAGCGGGGTCCCGCAGGGGTCAGTCCTAGGACCAGTGCTGTTTCTGGTATTTGTGAACGACATGACGGAAGGAATAGACTTTGAGGTGTCCCTGTTTGCAGATGACGTGAAGTTGATGAGAAGAATACACTCGATCGAAGACCAGGCAGAACTACAAAGGGATCTGGACAGGCTGCAGACCTGGTCCAGCAATTGGCTCCTGGAGTTCAATCCCACCAAGTGCAAAGTCATGAAGATTGGGGAAGGGCAAAGAAGGCCGCAGACAGAGTACAGTCTAGGGGGTCAGAGACTACATACCTCACTCAAGGAAAAAGATCTTGGGGTGAGTATAACACCAGGCACATCTCCTGAAGCGCACATCAACCAAATAACTGCTGCAGCATATGGGCGCCTAGCAAACCTCAGAACAGCATTCCGACATCTTAATAAGGAATCATTCAGGACCCTGTACACCGTGTATGTTAGGCCCATATTGGAGTATGCGGCAGCAGTTTGGAACCCACACCTAGCCAAGCACGTGAAGAAACTAGAGAAAGTGCAAAGGTTTGCAACAAGACTAGTCCCAGAGCTAAGAGGTATGTCCTACGAGGAGAGGTTAAGGGAAATCAACCTGACGACACTGGAGGACAGGAGAGATAGGGGGGACATGATAACGACATACAAAATACTGAGAGGAATTGACAAGGTGGACAAAGACAGGATGTTCCAGAGATTGGACACAGTAACAAGGGGACACAGTTGGAAGCTGAAGACACAGATGAATCACAGGGATGTTAGGAAGTATTTCTTCAGCCACAGAGTAGTCAGTAAGTGGAATAGTTTGGGAAGCGATGTAGTGGAGGCAGGATCCATACATAGCTTTAAGCAGAGGTATGATAAAGCTCACGGCTCAGGGAGAGTGACCTAGTAGCGATCAGTGAAGAGGCGGGGCCAGGAGCTCGGACTCGACCCCCGCAACCTCAACTAGGTGAGTACACACACACAAACACACACACACACACACACACACACACACACACACACACACACACACACACACACACACACACACACACACACACACACACACACACACACACACACATGCACACACACACTCACACACATGCACACACACACACACGCGCGCGCGCACACACAGACACATATGTAGAAGATTATCAGGAGAAGAATGGTGAAACTCCTAGAATGGAATGTGTTCTTGTCTCTGTTCACCTTGTTGATTACTCTCAGTATTTTATATTTTGTTATCATATATCCCCTGTGTCTCCTCACCCCAAGATCCTTTTCCTTGCGGTCTTCTTTGCTCTTTCCCAGTGTTCATGACTTTGCACTTGGTGGGGTTTAACTCCAGGAGCCAGAGTCTGGACCTGCCCTTCAGCCTGTCCAGATCCCTTTGTAGTTCTGCCAGGTCCTCATCCAATTGAATTCTTTTCAACAACTTTACATCATCTGCAAGCAAAGATACTTCTGAGACTACTCCTTCCGTCATGTAGTTCTCATATACCAGAAACAGCCCCAGTCCCAGGACTGACCACTGTGGATGCCCGCTCGTCACAGGCGAACACTCTGACACCTCGTCACGTACCATGACTCGCTGATGTCTTCCCGACAGATATTCCCTGTTCCAGTGCAGTACCTTCCTTCTTATACCTGCCTGTGGGAACTCCAGTAGGTTTGTGACACAAGAATTCCCGTCCCTGAATCTTTGCTGGTTGTCGCTGATAAGCTCATTCCTTTCTAGGTGCTCCACCACTCTTCTGACAATCTTCTCCATGACTTTGCACTCTATACGTTTTATTGAAACTGGTCTGTAGTTTAATGCTTCGTGGCTGTCTCCTTTTTTAAAAATTGGGACTACATTTGCTGCCTTCCATACCTCATGTATTCACCTTGTTTCGATATGTTGAAGATTGTTGTTAATGGTACACATAGCACCTCTGCTCCCTCTCTCAGGACCCATGGAGAAATATTATCTGGCACCATCGTCTTGGAGATATCTAGCACCCTCTTCACTTCCTCCTCAGTTGCATGTATTGTGTCCAACCCTTGATGGTGTGCACCACCTCTCTGTCTCTCTGGAGTCCATTCTGTCTCCTCTGTAAATACTTCCATACTCTTGTGGTGAGCTCTTCACATACTTCTCGGTTCTTTCTTGTGATCACCCCTCCTTCCTTCCTCTGCCTGATTACCTGGTCCATGACTCTTATTTTCCTGCTGATGTGGGTGTACCACAGCTTCGGGTCAGGTTTGACATTAGCTTCTATATCATTTTCGTATTATCATTGGGCCTCCCTTCTTTCCTGTGCATATTCATTTCTGGCTCTACGACTGCTCTCCTTATTCTTCTGTGTCCTCTGCCTTCTATACTTCTTTCATGCTCTACCACACTTGAGTTTGGCCACTTTTCACCTATGGGTTAAACAATTACTCTCCCTGGCCTTGTTATTTCTGTTTCACTTGGGTGCAAACCACTCCTCAGCTTCCTTGCATTTTCTTGTCACATATTCCGTCATCTCATTTACTGACCTTCCTACCAGATCTGTTCCAATGAACCTCGCGCAGGAAATTCTTCATGCCTGCATAGTTCCTTCTCTTGTAGTTTGGCTTCATTCGTCCTGCTTCCCACTCCAACTGTAATTCTGCTATGTATTCGAAGCTCAGAACCACATGGCCACTGGCCCCGAGGGGTCTTTCGTATGTGATGTCCTCAATATCTGCACTACTGAAGGTGAATACTAGATACAATCCTGATCCAGTCCTTCTCTCTCTCTGGTAGTATCCCTTACGTGTTGATACATGTGACTTTCCCGTACCTCCTCCATCATCTTAGCCCTTTCCGTTTCTGGGCCTCCATGTGGCTCTAGGTTCTCCCAGTCAATTTCCCCTATCATTGAAGTCTCCCACAATCACTAGCTTTCCTCTGCTCACATGAGCCCTTCTGGCCAATTCAGCTAGTGTGTCAACCATCACTCTGTTACTCTCATCATACTATTGCCTTGGCCTCCTGCTGTTCTGTGGTGGGTTATACATCACTGCCATTACCACCTTGGGACCTCCAGATTAAAGTTTTCCTGTTATGTGGTCTCTTGCTTTTTCTCTGTCTCCTCTCTCCAGCTCAAAAAAATCCCATTGGTTTTTGATGAGCAGTGTCACTCTGCACCCACTCTGTTCCCTCTGTCTTTCCTTAGGATCTGATATCCCTTTGGTAAGAAGGCATCTGTTGTCATTCCCGTGAGCTTGGTTTCTGTGAAATCTAGGATGCCCGTTGATGCTTATTTGACTCTTTCGTACCACTCCTCTCACTTATTCGTTATTTCATCAGTGTTGGTGTACCATACCTTCAGTTTCCTCTCCTGCACTGTTTTCTGGGGGTCTGTGAGAGTGGGGAGCCTGTGTGTGTGTGTGTGTGTGTGTGTGTGTGTGAGAGAGAGAGAGAGAGAGAGAGAGAGAGAGAGAGAGAGAGAGAGAGAGAGAGAGAGAGAGAGAGAGAGATAGTATGTGTATGTGTATATATTTGTGTGTTTACTCCCCTATTTGTACTCAACTTTTTGTGGCTTTAGGAGTCGAGTCACACCTCCTGGCCCAGCTTCTTCACTGATCATTATTCGAGAGAGGGAGATAGAAGAAGAGAGAGAAAGATAGAAGAAGAAAAAGGGAGTGAGAGTGAGAGTGGGGAGAGAGAGAGAGAGAGGGGGAGGAAGATTGAGAAATCGCGGAAGGGAGGGTGGGTTTATGTTTTATTAAGGGTGCTGGGGGTCCTGGGAGATGGAGGGAGTGTGGGTGCTGGAGGGTATTGGGGGAGAGGAGGGGGGCTGCTGGGGGGAAATTGGGAGTCTGTGGGAGGGTGGATGTTGGAGGGGGTCCTGAGGGAGTGTGGGTGATGAGGGGGGGACGTGGGAATGGGAAGGAGGGTGAGTGCTGGAGCTTTCCTTTGGAGAGGGTTTCCTGGGGGGTCCTGGTAAAGGAAGGAAGGGAGGGTGGGTGCTGGGGAAGCCCTGGGAGAAGAAATAGGGTGGGTGAAGAGGGTCTTGGGATTTGGAGGGAGGTTAGTTGCTGGAGGGGGCCCTGGAGAGAGGGAGGTTGGGTTTTGGGGGGTCCTGGGTGAGGGATGGAAGGAGGGTGCTTAAAATGGCCCGGGGTGAGGAATGAAGGGTTAGTGCTGGGGGAATCTTGGGATTGGGAGGGAATGTGGGTGCTGGGGTTACATGGGATACAGAGGGATGGTGGATGCCGGGGGGGTTAAGGAGAGAGAGGGAGTGTTGGTGCTGGGGGAGATCTGGGAGAGGGAAGGAGGGTGAGTGCTGGGGGGCAGACCTTCGAGAGGGTTGTGGGTGGGGGCAGACCTGGGAGTGGGAGGGAGGGAGGGAGGGAGGGTGGGTGCTGTGTGTATGTGTACTCACCTAGTCGAGGTTGCGGGGGTCGAGTCCGAGCTCCTGGCTCCGCCAGGTGTGTGTGTTTGTGTGTGTGTGTGTGTGTGTGTGTGTGTGTGTGTGTGTGTGTGTGTGTGTGTGTTTGTGTGTGTGTGTGTGTGTGTGTGTGTGTGTGTGTGTGTGTGTGTACTCACCTAGGTTGTGATTGCACGGGCAGAGTCACAGCTTCTGGCCCCACCTCTTCACTGGCGACTTTATCATACCTCTGCTTAATGCTATGAATGGATCCTTCTTCTACTACATTGCTTCCCAAACTATTTCACTTCCCGACTACTATGTGACTGAAGAAATACTTCCCAACATCCCTGTGATGCATCTGTGTCTTCAACTTCCAACTGTGTTCCCTTGTAGCTGTGTCTCATCTTTGGAACATTCTATCTCTGTCCACCCACATGTCCTCCCTATCTCTCTTGTCTTCTAGTGTCGTCAGGCCGATTTCCCTTAACCTCTACTCGTAGGACATACCCCTTAGCTCTGGGAATAATCTTGTTGCAAACCTTTACACTTTCTCTACTTTATGTGCTTGGCTAGATGTGGGTTCAAAATTGGTGGCGCATACTCCAATATGGGCCTAACGTACAGAGTGAACAGGATCCTTATTAAGATGTCGGAATGCTGTTCTTAGGTTTGCTAGGCACCCATATGCTGCAGCAGTTATGTGGTTGATGTGTGCCTCAGGGGATGCGCTTGGTGTTATACTCACCCTAAGATCTTTTCCCTTGAATGAGGTTTGTAGTCTCTGGCCCCCTAGACTGTACTCCCCCTGCAGTCTTCTTTATTCTTCCCCCAATCTTCATGGCTTTGCACTTGGTGGGGTTGAACTCCAGGAGCCAATTGCTGGACCAGGCCTGCAGCCTGTTCAGATCCCTTCAACTTTACATCTTCTAGAAACAGGGACACTTCAGAGTCTATTCCTTCCATCATGTCGTTCACGAATACCAGAAAAAGCACCAGTCCTAGGTCTGACCCTTGTGGAACCCCACTTGTCACAGGCGCCCTCTCTGACACCTCGCTTCATACCATAACACGCTGCTGTTCTTCCTGACAGATATTCCTTGATCCATTTTAGTGCTTTCCCTGTTATCCCTGCCTGGCCCTCCAGTTTTCGTACTAATCTCTTGTGTGGAACTTTGTCAAACGCCTTCTTACAGTCCAAGAAAATGTAATCTACCCACCCCATTCTCTCTTGTCTTACTGCTGTCGCCCTGTCATAGAACTCCAGTAGGTTTGTGACACAGGGTTTCCCGTCACTGAAACCGTGTTAGCTGTTGTTAATAAGTTCATTTCTTTTTAGGTGTTCCACCACTCTTCTGATAATCTTCTCCATAAATTTGCATGCTATTCATGTCAGTGACATTGGTCTATAGTTTAGTGTTTCTTGTCTGTCTCCTTTTTTAAAAATTGGGACTACATTTGCTGTCTTCCATACCTCAGGTAATCTCTCTGTTTTGATACATGTGTTGAATATTGTTGTTAGGGGTACACATAGCGCCTCTGCACCCTCGCTCAGGACCCATGGAGAGATGTTATCTGGCTCTGTCGCTTTTGAGGTGTCTAGCTCGATCAGAAGCCTCTTCACTTCTTCCTCGGTTGTATGTATTGTGTCCAACACTTGGTGGCGTACCCCACTTTGAATCTCATGTTCAGTTCCTCACATACTTCTTTGTTGCTTCTTGTGATCTCTCCTCCTTTCTTCATTAGCCTGATTACCTGATCCTTGACTGTTGTTTTCCTCCTGATGTGGCTGTACAACAGCTCCGGGTCAGATTTGGCTTTCGCTGCTATATCATTTTCATGTTGTCGTTGGGCCTCCCTTCTTACCGGTGCATATTCATTTCTGGCTCTACAACTACTCTCCTTATTCTTCTGGGTCCTTTGCCTTCTATACTTCTCCAATTCCCTAGCACATATGGTTTTTCCCTCCCTACACCTTTGGGTGAACCACGGGCTCACCCTGGCTTTTCCATTATTCCTGTTACCTTTGATTACAAACCTTTCCTCAGCTTCCTTGAATATTGTTTTCACGTATTCCATCATCTCGTTTACTGACTTCCCTGTCAGTTCTCTGTCCCACTGAACCCCATTCAGGACGTTCTTCATTCCCACGGCTTTATTCGTCCAGCTCTTCCTGCCCTCCTCCCTCCATTTGTAACTCTACTGTGTATTCGAATTTTAAAAAACCTGATCGCTGGCCCCAAGGGGTCTTTCATATTTGATGTCCTCAATATCTGCACTACTCAAGGTGAATACTAGGTCCAGTCTCGCTGGTTCACCTTCTTCTTTCTCTCTTGTGGTGTCCCTTACTTGTGTGTACTCACCTAGTTGTGGTTGTGGGGGTCGAGTCTGAGCTCCTGGCCCAGCCTCTTCAACTGGATGCTATCTGGTCACTCTTCCCACTCCGTGAGCTTTATCATACCTCTTCCTAAAGCTATGTATGGATCCTACCTCCACTACACTACTATCCAGGCTATTCCACCTCCTGACAACTCTGTGACTGAAGAAATACTTCCCAACATCCCTGTGATTCTTCTGTGTCTTCAACTTCCAACTGTGTTCCCTTGTTACTGTGTCCCATCTTTGGAACATTCTATCTCTGTCCACCTTGTCAATTCTTCTCAGTATTTTATATGTTGTTGTCATGTCCTCCCTATCTCTCTTGTCTTCCAGTGTCGTCAGGCCGATTTCCCTTAACCTCTCCTCGTAGGACATACCCCTTAGCTCTGGGAATAATCTTGTTGCAAACCTTTACACTTTCTCTACTTTATGCGCTTAGCTAGATGTGAGTTCAAAATTGGTGGTGCATACTCCAATATGGGCCTAACGTACAGAGTGAACAGGATCCTGAACGGTTCCTTATTAAGATGTCGGAATGCTGTTCTTAGGTTTGCTAGGCACCCATATGCTGCAGCAGTTATGTGGTTGATGTGTGCCTCAGGGGATGTGCGCCTCAGGGGATGTGCTTGGTGTTATACTTACTCTAAGATCTTTTCCCTTGAGTGAGGTTTGTAGTCTCTGGCCCCCTAGACTGTACTCCCCCTGCAGTCTTCTTTATCCTTCTCCCAATCTTCATGGCTTTGCACTTGGTGGGTTTGAACTCCAGGAGCCAATTGCTGGACCAGGCCTGCAGCCTGTTCAGATCCCTTTGTAGTTCTGCCTGGTCCTCTTCCGATTGAATTTTTCTCATCAACTTTACATCTTCTAGAAACAGGGACACTTCAGAGTCTATTCCTTCCATCATGTCGTTCACGAATACCAGAAAAAGCACCAGTCCTAGGTCTGACCCTTGTGGAACCCCACTTGTCACAGGCGCCCTCTCTGACACCTCGCTTCATACCATGACACGCTGCTGTTCTTCCTGACAGATATTCCTTGATCCATTTTAGTGCTTTCCCTGTTATCCCTGCCTGGTCCTCCAGTTTTTCTACTAATCTCTTGGGTGGAACTTTGTCAAACGCCTTCTTACAGTCCAAGGAAATGCAGTCTACCTACCCCTCTCTTTCTTGTCTTACTGTCGTCACCCTGTCACAGAACTCCAGTAGGTTTGTGATGCAAGATTTCTTGTTTCTGAAACCATGCTGGCTGTCGTTGATAAGCTTATTCTTTCTAGGTGCTCTACCACTCTTCTCCTGATAATTTTCACCATGACTTTGCATACTATACATGTCAGTGGCAGTGGTCTGTAGTTTAATACTTCGTGTCTGTCTCCTTTTTTAGAAATTGGGACTACATTTGCTGTCTTCCATGCTTCCGGTAGTCGTCCTGTTTTGATAGATGTGTTGAAGATAGTTGTTAGTGGTACACAAATTGCCTCTGCATCCTCTCTCAGGGCCCATGGATAGATGTTATCCAGCCCTATTGTCAGCATAGTTGCTGATCCCCTACATGTGTTGTATAGCTTATCTGAGTATCATAGTTAGTACCATCCATATTTTTTACATACATTACCCCATTGCTAGGCCTAGTGACTAGTTTGTATGACGTCACATGATGCCGCATGAGTGTGTGGGTGCGCTGCATCGGCCTCAGTTCCCCGTTATCCAAGCAGGCGACAGGAAAGGCAGTTTGAGCTCTCCCCCTTCATCTCTGCTAATATAAGTGTTACCATCCAACAAATGTGTTTAACTCCAATCATCATATCTCCTACGAACCCTACGACACTATCGCCTTTGAGGTATCTAGCTCACTTAACAGCCTCTTCACTTCTTCCTCTGTTGCATGTATTGTGTCCAACACTTGATGGTGTACCCCACCTCTCTGCCTTTCTTTCTCCTCTGTGAACACTTCTTTGAATCTCGTGCTGTGCTCCTGACATACTTCGCTGTCGTTTTTTGTGACCTCCCCTCCTTCCTTCCTCATCCTGTGTGTGAGTGTGTGTGTGTGTGTGTGTGTGTGTGTGTGTGTGTGTGTGTGTGTGTGTGTGTGTGTGTGTGTGTGTGTGTGTGTACTCACCTAGTTGTACTCACCTAGTTGTACTCACCTAGTTGAGGTTGCAGGGGTCGAGTCCGAGCTCCTGGCCCTGCCTCTTCACTGATCGCTATTAGGTCACTCTCCCTGAACCGTGAGCTTTATCATACCTCTGTATGGATCCTGCCTCCACTACATCGCTTCCCAAACTATTCCACTTACTGACTACTCTGTGGCTGAAGAAATACTTCCTAACATCCCTGTGATTCATCTGTGTCTTCAACTCCCAACTGTGTCCCCTTGTTACTGTGTCCAATCTCTGGAACATCCTGTCTTTGTCCACCTTGTCAATTCCTCTCAGTATTTTGTATGTCGTTATCATGTCCCCCCTATCTCTCCTGTCCTCCAGTGTCATCAGGTTGATTTCCCTTAACCTCTCCTCGTAGGACATACCTCTTAGCTCTGGGACTAGTCTTGTTGCAAACCTTTGCACTTTCTCTAGTTTCTTTATGTGCTTGGCTAGGTGTGGGTTCCAAACTGGTGCCGCATACTCCAATATGGGCCTAACGTACACGGTGTACAGGGTCCTGAACGATTCCTTATTAAGATGTCGGAATGCTGTTCTGAGGTTTGCTAGGCGCCCATATGCTGCAGCAGTTATTTGGTTGATGTGCACTTCAGGAGATGTGCCTGGTGTTATACTCACCTCAAGATCTTTTTCCTTGAGTGAGGTTTGTAGTCTCTGGCCCTCTAGACTGTACTCCGTCTGCGGTCTTCTTTGCCCTTCCCCAATCTTCATGACTTTGCACTTGGTGGGATTGAACTCCAGGAGCCAATTGCTGGACCAGGTCTGCAGCCTGTCCAGATCCCTTTGTAGTTCTTCCTGGTCTTCAATTGAGTGAATTCTCATCAATTTCACGTCATCTGCAAACAGGGACACCTCAGAGTCTATTCCTTCCGTCATGTCGTTCACAAATACCAGAAACAGCACTGGTCCTAGGACTGACCCCTGTGGGACCCCGCTGGTCACAGGTGCCCACTCTGACACCTCACCACATACCATGACTCGCTGCTGTCTTCCTGACAAGTATTCCCTGATACATTGTAGTGCCTTCCCTGTTATCCCTGCTTGGTCCTCCAGTTTTTGCACCAATCTCTTGTGTGGAACTGTGTCAAACGCCTTCTTGCAGTCCAAGAATATGCAATCCACCCACCCCTCTCTCTCTTGTCTTACTGCTATCACCCTGTCATACAACTCCAGTAGGTTTGTGACACAGGATTTCCCGTCCCTGAAACCATGTTGGCTGCTGTTGATGAGATCATTCGTTTCTAGGTGTTCCACCACTCTTCTCCTGATAATCTTCTCCATGATTTTGCATACTATACATGTCAGTGACACTGGTCTGTAGTTTAGTGCTTCATGTCTGTCTCCTTTTTTAAAGATTGGGACTACATTTGCTGTCTTCCATGCCTCAGGCGATCTCCCTGTTTCGATAGATGTATTGTTGTTAGGGGTACACATAGTGCCTCTGCTCCCTCTCTCAATACCCATGGGGAGATGTTATCTGGCCCCATTGCCTTTGAGGTATCTAGCTCACTCAGAAGCCTCTTCACTTCTTCCTCGGTTGTGTGCACTGTGTCCAGCTCATGGTGGTGTGCCCCACCTCTCCGTCTTTCTGGAGCCCCTTCTGTCTCCTCTGTGAACACTTCTTTGAATCTCTTGTTGAGTTCCTCACATACTTCATGGTCATTTCTTATTGTCTCTCCTCCTTCCTTCCTTAGCCTGATTACCTGGTCCTTGACTGTTGTTTTCCTCCTGATGTGGCTGTATAACAGTTTCGGGTCAGATTTGGCTTTCGCTGCTATATCATTTTCATATTGTCTTTGGGCCTCCCTTCTTATCTGTGCATATTCGTTTCTGGCTCTACGACTGCTCTCCTTATTCTCCTGGGTCCTTTGCCTTCTATATTTCTTCCATTCCCTAGGACACTTGGTTTTTGCCTCCCTGCACCTTTGGGTGAACAATGGGCTCATCCTGGCTTTTTCATTATTCCTGTTACCCTTGGGTACAAACGTCTCCTCAGCCTCCTTGCATTTTGTTGCTACATATTCCATCATCTCATTTACTGGCTTCCCTGCCAGTTCTCTGTCCCACTGAACCCCGTTCAGGAAGTTCCTCATTCCTGTGTAGTCCCCTTTCTTGTAGTTTGGCTTCATTCATCCTGGCCTTCCTGCTTCTCCCTCCACTTGTAGCTCTACTGTGTATTCGAAGCTTAAAACCACATGGTCGCTTGCCACAAGGGGTCTTTCACATGCGATGTCCTCGATATCTGCATTACTCAAGGTGAATACTAAGTCCAGCCTTGCTGGTTCATCCTCTCCTCTCTCTCTTGTAGTATCCCTTACGTGTTGGTACATGAAGTTTTCCAGTACCACCTCCATCATCTTAGCCCTCCATGTATCTTGGCTCCCATGTGGGTCCAAGTTCTCCCAATCGATCTCCTTGTGGTTAAAGTCACCCATGATCAGGAGCTTTGCCCTGCATGCATGAGCTCTTCTGGCCACTGCAACCAGTGTGTCAACCTTCGCTTTATTGCTCTTGTCGTACTCTTGCCTTGGCCTCCTGCTGTTCTGTGGTGGGTTATACATCACTGCTATTACCACCTTGGGACCTCCAGAGTGAAACGTTCCCACTATGTAATCACTTTCTTCTCCGCTGTCTCCTCTCTCCAGCTCATCAAAATTCTAGCGATTTTTGATCAGCAATGCCACTCCTCCACCCCCCCTGTTCCCTCTGTCTTTCCTCAGGATTTGGTATCCCGTTGGAAAGATGGCATCTGTTATCATACCTGTAAGCTTGGTTTCTGTGAGAGCTATGATGTCCTGTGATACCTCTTTGACTCTTTCATGCCACTCCTCCCACTTATTTGTTATTCCATCAGTGTTTGTGTACCATACCTTCAGTTTCCTTTCCAACACTGTGGTTTGGGGGGCCTTTGAGGGTGGGAGACCTGGTAGCATACTGTGGGATTCTATAGCTCGGTGTTGGGTGGAGGCTGTGGGTATGGATTGTATTGTGTGTTGGGATGGAGTGATAGGTTGTGAGGTTCTGAGAATAGTTGTGTGTGTGCTTGCCCTTGCTCTTCTGTTCTGCTCTGACTGACCTCTGCTGGTTCCATTCTTGTCTCCTTTCCTAGTTCCTTTCGCTTTTTTGTCCTCTCCCTCAGCTGCTCTCGTTCTGCTTGTGTTCTGTCTCTGTCTAGGAACACCCTCTTGTACTCTCCTGAGTATTTCAACCGTGGTTTCTCTTGGAGGATCCTGTTCCGCACTGTTTCCGTCCTGAGAATCAGCTTGATTGGTTGGTTTCTCCCCTTCGAGTACCCCCTATTCTCTGAAAATTTACAATCTCATCCATCTCTTCACCTATTTCCGTGATGATTTTCTCAATCTCCTTTCTTTCTTCCTGCTGCCTTTCAGTGTGTGTCCTTTCCTCGCTCCTGAAGCCCATGGATAAACACTGATTTTGCCCTTTCCTCCTCCCATTGCCTCACCCTCTGTGACTCTGGATCCTGCCTGTATGTGGTCATTTTCTCCCTTGATTTTTCCAGTGGCTCTTGATAGCATGGTTGTGCCTCAGCATTCGACCTATCACCTTCTCCATCTGCATCCGGCTGTTCTTACCTTTCACTCCTTGGCCCTCATTGGCAGGCTGATATGACCTTAGCATAATTCATAACTCCTTCCTTCCTGTTCGGCCTCGCAGCTTCATATGCTGTGTCTTCTCTGGTCACTGTCCCTGTAACTCACTTCAGCCTATTTATCTCAACTTCTCGGACCCTTATCTTGGCTACTGCAGTTTCGACTTGTGCCTCCCAATTCTTTGTCTCCTTCTCCAACCTCTTTTCCAGTTTCACAGAGAGCTCTTTCTCCATTTTTTCAGAAAGCTCTCCTAATTTTCTCTCCCACTCTTGTTCCATCCTTTTCCACTGCTCCTCCATCCACTCCTCCCTACCAGAACCATTCTCATCTGATCCCTGGTTCCTGCGAATCCCCACCATTTTTTTTTTTTCGTGAGAGAAGAGAGAAGAGAAAGGTAGGAGAGAGAGAGAGGGGGAGAGTGAGAAGGGAAAGGGGAGAGAGAGTGTGAGAGGGGGAAAGAGAGAGAGGAGAAGGGAAGGAGAAGGGGGGAGTGAGAAGGGAAAATTGGGAAGAGATGGAGAGAGAGAGAGAGAGAGAGAGAGAGAGAGAGAGAGAGAGAGAGAGAGAGAGAGAGAGAGAGAAGGGAAGGTAGAAAGAGAGAGGGGGATAGTGAGAAGGAAAAAGGAGAAGAGAGAGTGAGAGAGAGAGGTGGGAGAGAGAGAGAAGGGAAGGGTAGGAGAGGGGGAGAGTGAGAAGAGAAAATGTGGAGAGAGAGCGAGAGAGCGAGCGAGAGAGAGAGAGAGAGAGAGAGAGAGAGAGAGAGAGAGAGAGAGAGAGAGAGAGAGAGAGAGAGAGAGAGAGAGAGAGAGAGAGAGAGAGAGACCAGTGTCACTCCTGTCAATCACTGGTAAGATCCTTGAGACAATAATCTCAAGACAAATGACAGAGTATTTTGACTACCACTCACTACTTTGTGATCGTCAATATGGCTTCAGGAAAGGTTACTCTGCTGCTGATCTGTTGTTAAACCTCTCCACTAAGTGGCACCAGTCACTGGATGAATCCAAAGTCAGCTGTGTGGTAGCACTGGACATTGCTGGCGCTTTCGACCGGGTGTGGCACCAGGGCCTCTTAGCAAAACTTCAAGCACTGGGAATTGCAGGCTCTACGCTATGTCTCCTCAGTGACTACCTTCATGGTAGATCTCTAAGTGTAGTTCTCAATGGAACGGAATCAGCAAGACATCCTATTGGGGCAAGTGTTCCACAAGGAAGCGTGCTGGGTCCATTGTTATGGAATGTCTACTTCAACGACCTTCTTCATCTCATCCCAGAATCACATGCATATGCAGACGACTGTACACTGACATTCACTTATCCAAGAGAAGAAATGCCAGCTGCTCTAAGCTACATCAATAACCAGCTGAGAGCTATATCAGCTTGGGGAAATAGATGGCAAGTAACATTTGCACATGAGAAAACGCAAATGATGATCGTCTCTAGGCACCATGATGGTAATGCTGGTGCAGTAGTAAGGATGAATGGGAGGATGTTGGCACCTGGAGAAGAAGTTGATATCCTTGGGGTGAAATTTGACTCCAAGCTAACCATGAAGAACCATGTTGTAAATCTTGCAAACAAGGCAGCCAGGAAGCTTACAGCACTTCGCCGTATCTCCCATCTGCTT
>NC_091339.1:12060583-12115583 GCF_038502225.1 Cherax quadricarinatus | reverse complement strand
ATAACTGCTGTAACATATCGGCGCCTAGCAATCTTAAGAATAGTGTTTCGACATCTTAGCAAGAAATCGTTCAAGACGCTGTATATAGTGCACGTCAGGACCACATTGGAGTATGCAACACTGGTATGGAACCCACACCTGGTACAGCTCGTCAAGAAATTAGAGAAAGTGCAAAGGTTTGCAACACAACTAGTTCAAGAGCTAAGGAGTATGTCCTATGAAGAGAGGTTAAGGAATATTGGCCTGACGACACTGGAAGACAGGAGAGGTAGGGAGGACATGATAATGGCATACAAAATACTAAGATTAATAGACAAGCTGGATAGGGACAAAATGTTTCGGAGATAAGACAAAGCAGCAAGGGGTCACATCCGGAAGATGAAGAATCAATTGAGTCACAGACATGTTAGGACGTTTTTCTTCAGCTATAGAGTTGTCAGGAAGTGAAATAATCTGTAGAGCGATGTAGTGAAGGTAGGATCCACACATACCTTCAAGAAGAGACACGAGAAAGCTAATGGAGACGGGAGAGAGTGGACTTAATAGCGACCAGCGAAGAGGAGGTACCAGGAGCATGAATCAACACTTGCAACCACAAATAGGTAAACACACACACACACACACACACACACACACACACACACACACACACACACACACACACACACACACACACACACCTTCCCGTGTGTGCTGTGTATCACATTGTGGTCGTGATGTATGCATGAGACCGTGGGCGAGGAGAGAGCATCAAGTAGTGTACACGTCGCAAGGCCACGCACGCTCATGGTTTGAAAATTAAAATAACAATAGCGAAAATAATTAATAATAATAATAACAACAAAATAATAATTCTATGAATAGAATAAAGCCTTCTCAATAAATAATTGATTAAGCCACATTGTATAGTGGCGTAATGTTCTAATGCATCAAGAGTTAGCTAGCTTTCGTGTGCACCAGTTTGGAACCCACACCTGGTCAGGCACGTCAAGAAGTTAGAGAAAGTGAGAAGGTTTACAGAGCTAAGGGAAATGTCCTATGAAGAAAGGTTAAGAGAAATCGGCCTGACGACACTGGAAGACAGGAGGGTTAGGGGAGACATGATAACGACATATAAAATACTGCGAGGAATTGGCAAGGTGGGCAGACACGATGTTCCAAAGATGGGACACAGACACAGGGGGTCACACTTGGAAGCTGAAGACTCAGATGAGTCAAAGGGATGTTAGGAAGTATTTCCTCAGTCATAGAGTTGTCAGGAAGTGGAATAGTCTGGAAAGTGACGTAGTGGAGGCAGGAACCATACATAGTTTTAAGATGAGGTTTAATAAAGCTCATGGAGTAGGGAGAGAGAGGACCTAGTTGTGATCAATGAAGAGGTGGCGCCAGGAGTTGAGACTTGACCCCTGCAACCACAAATACGTGAGTACAAATAGATGAGTATACACACACACACACACACACACACACACACACACACACACACACACTAGTGAGCGTGCGAGCATGCACTAAGGTCAGACAAAACTGCCAATAAACAAAGACACAAACATAGAGGTACCTTGCTGCAATATAAGGGTAGGAGCTGGTGTTAAACCTAGGACAATCAAAACGCAGGACAAAGAGTTTTCTGGAAATGACAGAATAATGAGCTTGGTCATACAGAATGTGAAAAACAATTGGGAGTCATGGTCAGTAGAAATCTAAACCCAAGACAGCAGTGCCAGGTAGCAGTACCAGGCAGCAGTACCAGGCAGCAGTGCCAGACAGCAGTGCATAAGTGTGCGCAATAAGGCTAGCACATTACTAGGATTTATTTCAAGAAGTATAAGTAACAGAAGCCCACAAGTTATTTTACAGCTCTATACATCACTAGTGAGGCCTCATTTAGACTATGCCGCTCAGTTTTGGTCTCCTTACTACGGGATGGATATAGACTCATTGGAGAACATACAGAGAAAAATGACTAAAATGATTTATTGTATAAGGAATCTCCCATATGAAGACAGACTTAAAGCCTTGAATCTCCACTCTGGAGATTCAAGGCTCTAAGTCTAACTTCATATGTAGAATGAGGGGAGATATCATCGAGGTGTATAAGTGGATGATGGGGGTGAACAAGGGTGATATTAGTAAGGTACTGAGGGTGTCGAACCAGGTAAGAACCAGAAATAATGGATTTAAGTTAGATAAATTTAGATTTAGAAAGGACATAGGTAAGTACTGGTTTTCAAACAGAGTTGTGGATGTGTGGAATGGTCTTCCAAGTAGGGTGATCGGGTAGCTTTAAAAAGAGATTGGACAAATATATGAGTGGGAGGGGCTGGGTTTGATTGGTGTCGTGGATACGGGAGCATATTCTTGGGACGCACAGATACGGAGGGAGGCCCAGTGACAGTACGAAAACAATATAGCATCGAAAGTCAAGTCTGACCCGAAACTGCTGTATAGCCACATTAGGAGGAAGACAACAGTCAAAGACCTGGTGATCAGGCTAAGGAAAGAAGGTGGGGAACTCACAAGAAATGATCAAGAGGTATGTGAGGAACTCAACATGAGATTTAAGGAAGTATTTACAGTGGAGACAGGAAGGACTCTGGGAAGACAGAATACAGGGAGGCACCAACAAGGGATATACCAACAAGTGTTGGATGAAGTATACACAACTGAGGAGGAGGTGAAAAAGCTGCTAAGTGACCTTGATACCTCAAAGGCAGTGGAACCAGACAACTTCTCTCCGTGGGCACTTAGAGAAGGAGCAGAGACGCTGTGTGCCACTGACCACAGTTTTCAACACATCCCTTGTAACTGGACAACTACCCGAGGTATGGAAGACGGCAAATGTAGTCCCCATTTTTAAGAAAGGAGACAGAAACGAGGCACTAAACTATAGACCAGTGTCACTGACGTGTATAGTATGCAAAGTCATGGAGAAGATTATCAGGAGGAGAGAGGTGGAGCACCTTTGACGGAACAAGATTATAAACGACAATCAGCAGAGATTCATGGAAGGCAAATACTGTGTCATAAACCTTCTGGTGTTTTATGACAAGGTAACAGAAGTAATACACTAGAGGAGGGGTGGGATGATTGCATTTTCTTTGACTGCAAGAAGGCCTTTGACAGAATTCCTCACAAGAGATTAGTGCAGCAGTTAGAGGGTCAGGCACGTATAACAGGAAGGGCACTGCAATGGATCAGAGAATACCTGAGAGGGAGGCAACAACGAATCATGGTAAGTGATGAGGTATCACAGTGGGCGCCTGTGACGAGCTGGGCTCCACAGGGGTCAGTTCTAAGACCAGTGCTAGTTTTGGTATATGTGAAAGACATGATGGAAGGGATAGACTCAGAAGTGTTCCTGTTCACAGATGATAAGTTAATGAGGAGAATTAAATCAGATAAGGATCAGGCATGACTACAAAGAGACCTGGAGAGCCTGGACGCATGGTAAAGCAACTGGCTCCTCGAATTTAACCCCACCAAGTGCAAAATCATGAAGATCGGGGAAGGGCAAAGAGTATAGGCAGAATTTAGGCTAGGTGGTCAAAGACTACAAACCTCGCTCAAGGAGAAAGTGAGTATAATACCAAGCACGTCTCCGGAAGCACACATCAACCAGATAATTGCTGCAACATATGGGCATCTGGCAAACTTGAGAATAGCATTCCGACATCTGTGTAAAAAATCGGTCAAGACCGTGTACGTCAGGCCCATACTGGGGTATGCAGCACCAGTTTGGAACGCGCACGTCAAGCACGTCAAGTAATTAGAGAAAGTGCAAAGGTTTGCAGCAAGGATAGTTCCAGAGCTAAGGAGAATATCCTACGAAGAAAGGTTAAGGGAAATCGGTCTGATGACACTGGAGGACAGGAGGGTTAGGGGAGACATGATAACGACATACAAAATACTGCGTGAAATAGATAAGGTGGACAGAGGCAGGATGTTTCAGAGATGGGACACAGAAACAAGTGGTCCCAATTGGAAGTTGAAGACTCAGATGAGTCAAAGGGATGTTAGGAAGTATTTCTTCAGTCACAGAGTTGTCAGGAAGTGGAATACTCTAGCAAGTGAAGCAGTGGAGGCAGCAACTATATATAAGTTTAAGACGAGGTATGATAAAGCTCATGACGCAGGGAAACAGAGGACCTAGTAGCGATCTATAAAGAGGCGGGCCCAGGAACTGAGTTTCGACCCCTGCAACCACAAATAGGTAAGTACACACACACACTCCTTCTCACTTCCTCTTTTTTTTTTTACACTATGTGACGAGGTTAGGTTGAGGATCCCAAACTTTTTGACAAGCTGTTGACAAGTTAATAATTCCTAACTTTATTTACAAGCTAAGAGCTGTTACCTACATCAGCTCATTTGAAAGCATTTTTATTGTTATGAAACATACAAGTAGGGAACAGGATGAAGTTGGAGCGATCTGTGGGCCAACATTTTCATCTGATCAACTGACTTTATCTCGTTGATATAATGCTGTACGAATGTGTTCCAGACTCGAGTCATCCTGGGTATATATGATCTCAGATGAAGTGATGTTCTGGAGAGGGTACAGCCAGAGTGAAGTTGCTGCTTTCTGCCCGTCTTGTGGTATAGAAGCTTGCTTCTCACTGTACTCGAAGTGGAGCCAAGTGTGGTGCTTTGACAATGTTGGCCTTGTATATAACAGTAAGGCCACGAACATCCCTCCTGTGTTGAAGGCTCTGCTGAAATGACAGATCTATCCAGGATGGGTTAAGGCTAGAGATGAGTCTTGCTCTGTTCTCTGCTCTGTCAAGCAGTCGCAGATGAGAAGGGGAAGGGGGCAGGCAAACCAAGAAAGTGGATCATACTCAGGGTGTGAGCGTATTTGTGACTCATACAGAATCTTGTAACCCCTACTGTCAAGCAGATGCGAGATACATCGAAGTGCTGTAAGCTTCCTTGCTGCCTTGTTTGCAAGATTTACGACGTGATTCTTCATGGTTAGTTTGTAGTCATATTTCACCCCAAGGATGTCAACTTCTTCCCCAGGTACCACCACTCTCCCATTCATACTTACTACTGCTCCGGCATTACCATCATGGTGCCTAGAGACCATCATTTGTGTTTTCTCAGGTGCAAATGTTACCTGCCTTCGGTTTCCCCAAGCTGATATAGCTCTGAGCTGGTGAATGATGTAGCTTAGAGCAACTGGCATTTCTTCTCATGGATAAATAAATGTCAGAGTACACTCGTCTGCATATGCATGGGATTCTGGGATGAGATGAAGGTCATTGAAGTAGACATTCCACAACAGTGGTCCAAGCACACTTCCTTGTGGAACACTTACCCCAGTAGGATGTCTTGTTGATTCCGTTCCATTGAGAACTACCCTTAGAGATCTACCGTGAAGGTAATCACTGAGAAGACATAGCGTAGAGCCTGCAATTCCCAGTACTTGTAGTTTTGCCAAGAGGCCCCTGGTACCACACTCGGTCAAAAGCACCAGCAATATCCAGTGCTACCTCACAGCTGACTTTGGATTCATCCAATGACTGGTGCCATTTAGTGGAGAGGTTTAACAACAGATAAGCAGCAGAGTAACCTTTCCTGAAGCCATATTGACGGTCACAAAGTAGTGAGTGGTAGTTAAAAACTCTGTCATTTGTCTTGAGATTATTGTCCCAAGGATCTTGCCAGTGATTGACAGGAGCGCCTCTTTCCACGGAAAAGGTCATTTATGAACTGTACTAGGCAGTGCTGAAAGATGCGAGTTATAGGTGCTGCTACCTGGTCTGCACACCTCAGCAATCTTGGGTCAACTTCTTTGGCCCACAGCCTTTTCTTGGTCAGGTGATTTAAGATGATGCACCTCCTCCTCTCTTATTGTCACCTCTCTCTCTCTCACACACACACAGACACACACACACACACACACACACACACACACACACACACACACACACACACACACACACACACACACACACACACACACACACACACACACACACACACACAGCCAGCCAGGTGAAGAGACGGGGACTGTAGCTGTGAATCGACCCCCGCAGCCACAACTAGGTGAGTACACACACACACACACACACACACACACACACACACACACACACACACACCTACTCTCGCCCTTCTCTCCTCTCCTTTCTCTCTATCTTCAACGCCCACATACACGCACACACATAACATAAGAAAGAAGGATCACTGCAGCAGGCCTACTGGCCCATGGTTCAATTCTCCACCGGCTTAAGCCAATGACCTAGTCAGGTCAGTCACATTCACTTAAGTGAGGAGCACGGCATCTGACCTAGTAGCACAAGCTAGTCAGGTCCAACTCACACACATCGACACTCACTCGTGTATTTATTCAACCTATTTTTAAGGCTACACAACGTCTTAGCTTCCATGATGGTACTCTGGAGTTTGTTCACAATTCTATTATCAAACCAGTGCTTTCCTGTATCCTTCCTGAATCTGATTTTTTTCAACTTAGAACCATTGCTGAGAGTCCTGTCTATGCTAGATATTTTTAGCACACCATCTGTATCCCGTTTATTAATTCCTGTTTTCCATTTATACACCTCAATCATATCTCCCCTAATTGTACGCCCTTCTAGAGAGTGCACATTCAGGGCCCTCAGTCTACTCTCATAGGGAAGATTTCTGATACATGGGATCAACTTTGTCATCCTCCTTTGTACATTTTCCGGTGAATTTATATCCATTCTGTAATATGGTGACCAGAACTGTGCAGCATAATCTAAATGAGTTGAAGAATCAAATGAGAAGAATCAAATCGGACGAGGATCAGGCAGGACTACAAAGAGACCTGGACAGGCTACAAGCCTGGTCCAGCAACTGGCTCCTTGAGTTCTAACCCTGCCAAATGCAAAGTCATGAAGATTGGGGAAGGGCAAAGAAGTTGAAGAACAACCTGAGGACTTCTGTTATTTATACTTCTTACTATGAAGCAAAGGATTCTGTTACCTTTATTGCAAACACTTATGCACTGTTGTCTTGTTTCAGATTACTGCTAACCAGAACTCCTAAATCCTTTTCGTAATCCGTAATATTAAGTTCTTCATTATTTGGTTTACATGTGGCATGGTTATTGTCCTGTGCAACATTTAGAACTTTGTATTTGTCTATATTAAACTGCATCTGCCATTTCTCCGACCACTGCATCAGTCTATTCAAATTATCTTGGAGTGCTCTAATGTCCTCATTAGAATGAATTGGACGGCTTATTTTGGTGTCATCAACAAATTTGCTTTTGTCGTTATTTATTCCCTCATCTATTTCGTTTATGTAAATTGTGAACAACAAGGTGCCCAACACTGACCCCTTTGGAACACTGCTCGCGACATGCCCCCACTCCGATTTCTCTTCATTTATGCAAACTCTCTGCTGCCTATTTGTCAACTACGCCTCAACCCAGGAAAAAATTTCTCCTATTTCGTGTGCCTTAAGTTTCCTCAATAGCCTCTGGTGTGGAACTATCGAAAGTCTTACTAAAGTCCATATGCACAATGTCACATTCAATACCATGATCTGCCTCCTCCAATACCTTAGTAAAGAAAATTAGTAAATTCGTAAGACAGGAACGCCCCTTTGGAAAACCGTTCTGAGATTCATTAATCAATTTATGCTTTTCAAGATGAAAATAAGTCACTTTGTCTGACTTTTTTGGGTTATCCTAGGTTCTCTACACATATGCTGCTATGTATGATAATTCTATGTAACTGTATTTGTGTATACCTGAATAAACTTACTAAGATGGCTACGAACTGCTTCGGCAATTACTGATTCAATAAATTTTCCAACTGTGAAGCTGAGGCTTATAGCTCTATAGTTCGAAGCTCCGGACGTGTCACATACACGCGCTCACACACACACACACACACACACACACACAGGAACTACCTGAACGGGGTTCAGTGGGACAGAGAACTGGCAGGGAAGCCATTTAATGAGATGATGGAATATGTAGCAACAAAATGCAAGGAGGCTGAGGAGAGTTTTGTACCCAAGGGTAACAGGAATAATGAAAAAGCCAGGATGAGCCCAGGGTTTACCCAAAGGTGCAGGGAGGCAAAAAACCAAGTGTGCTAGGGAATGGAAGAAATATAGAAGGCAAAGGACCCAGGAGGATAAGGAGAGCAGTCGTAGAGCCAGAAACGAATATGCACAGATAAGAAGGGATGCCCAAAGACAATATGAAAATGACATAGCAGCGAAAGCCAAATCTGACCCGAAACTGTTGTACAGCCACATCAGGAGGAAAGCAACAGTCAAGGACCAGGTAATCAGGCTAAGGAAGGAAGGAGGAGAGACAACAAGAAATGACCGTGAAGTATGTGAGGAACTCAACAAGAGATTCAAAGAAGTGTTCACAGAGGAGACAGAAGGGGCTCCAGAAAGACGGAGAGGTGGGGCACACCACCATGTGCTGGACACAGTGCACACAACCGAGGAAGAAGTGAAGAGGCTTCTGAGTGAGCTAGATACCTCAAAGGCAATGGGGCCAGATAACATCTCCCCATGGGTATTGAGAGAGGGAGCAGAGGCACTATGTGTACCCTTAACAACAATATTCAATACATCTATCGAAACAGGGAGATTACCTGAGGCATGGAAGACAGCAAATGTAGTCCCAATCTTTAAAAAAGGAGACAGACATGAAGCATTAAACTACAGACCAGTGTCACTGACATGCATAGTATACAAAATCATGGAGAAGATTATCAGGAGAAGAGTGGTGGAACACCTAGAAAGGAATGATCTCATCAACAGCAGCCAACATGGTTTCAGGGACGGGAAATCCTGTGTCACAAACCTACTGGAGTTCTATGACATGGTGACAGCAGTAAGACAAGAGAGAGAGAGGTGGGTGGATTGCATATTCTTGGACTGCAAGAAGGCGTTTGACACACTTCCACACAAGAGATTGGTGCAAAAACTGGAGGACCAAGCAGGGATAACAGGGAAGGCACTACAATGGATCAGGGAATACTTGTCAGGAAGACAGCAGCGAGTCATGGTATGTGGCGAGGTGTCAGAGTGGGCACCTGTGACCAGCGGGGTCCCACAGGGGTCAGTCCTAGGACCAGTGCTGTTTCTGGTATTTGTGAACGACATGACGGAAGGAATAGACTCTGAGGTGTCCCTGTTTGCAGATGACGTGAAGTTGATGAGAAGAATTTACTCGATCGAACACCAGGCAGAACTACAAAGGGATCTGGACAGGCTGCAGACCTGGTCCAGCAATTGGCTCCAGGAGTTCATTCCCACCAAGTACAAAGTCATGAAGATTGGGGAAGGGCAAAGAAGACCGCAGACGGAGTACAGTCTAGGGGGCCAGAGACTACAAACCTCACTCAAGGAAAAAGATCTTGGGGTGAGTATAACACCAGGCACATCTCCTGAAGCGCACATCAACCAAATAACTGCTGCAGCATATGGGCGCCTAGCAAACTTCAGAACAGCATTCCGACATCTTAATAAGGAATCATTCAGGACCCTGTACACCGTGTACGTTAGGCCCATATTGGAGTATGCGGCACCAGTTTGGAACCCACACCTAGCCAAGCTCGTAAAGAAACTAGAGAAAGTGCAAAGGTTTGCAACAAGACTAGTCCCAGAGCTAAGAGGTATGTCCTACGAGGAGAGGTTAAGGGAAATCAACCTGACGACACTGGAGGACAGGAGAGATAGGGGGGACATGATAACGACATACAAAATACTGAGAGGAATTGACAAGGTGGACAAATACAGGATGTTCCAGAGATTGGACACAGTAACAAGGGGACACAGTTGGAAGCTGAAGACACAGATGAATCACAGGGATGTTAGGAAGTATTTCTTCAGCCACAGAGTAGTCAGTAAGTGGAATAGTTTGGGAAGTGATGTAGTGGAGGCAGGATCCATACATAGCTTTAAGCAGAGGTATGATAAAGGTCACGGCTCAGGGAGAGTGACCTAGTAGAGATCAGTGAAGAGGCGGGGCCAGGAGCTCGGACTCGACCCCCGCAACCTCAACTAGGTGAGTACACACACACACACACACACA
Organism: Cherax quadricarinatus; assembly: GCF_038502225.1. Classification (NCBI taxonomy): domain Eukaryota; kingdom Metazoa; phylum Arthropoda; class Malacostraca; order Decapoda; family Parastacidae; genus Cherax; species Cherax quadricarinatus. The sequence goes on along the minus strand of NC_091339.1, from coordinate 12,105,526 downwards.
CACACACACACACACACACACACACACACACACACACACACACACACACACACTCACACACACACACACACACGAACACGCACGCACACACACACGCACATACGCACACACGCACACACAGTGCACACAACCGAGGAAGAAGTGAAGAGGCTTCTGAGTGAGCTAGATACCTCAAAGGCAATGGGGCCAGATAACATCTTCCCATGGGTATTGAGAGAGGGAGCAGAGGCCCTATGTGTACCCCTAACAACAATATTCAATACATCTATCGAAACAGGGAGATTGCCTGAGGCATGGAAGACAGCAAATGTAGTCCCAATCTTTAAAAAAGGAGACAGACATGAAGCATTAAACTACAGACCAGTGTCACTGACATGTATAGTATGCAAAATCATGGAGAAGATTATCAGGAGAAGAGTGGTGGAACACCTAGAAAGGAATGATCTCATCAACAGCAGCCAGCATGGTTTCAGGGACGGGAAATCCTGTCACAAACCTACTGGAGTTCTATGACATGGTGACAGCAGTAAGACAAGAGAGAGAGGGGTGGGTGGATTGCATTTTCTTGGACTGCAAGAAGGCGTTTGACACAGTTCCACACAAGAGATTGGTGCAAAAACTGGAGGACCAAGCAGGGATAACAGGGAAGGCACTACAATGGATCAGGGAATACTTGTCAGGAAGACAGCAGCGAGTCATGGTACGTGGCGAGGTGTCAGAGTGGGCACCTGTGACCAGCGGGGTCCCGCAGGGGTCAGTCCTAGGACCAGTGCTGTTTCTGGTATTTGTGAACGACATGACGGAAGGAATAGACTCTGAGGTGTCCCTGTTTGCAGATGACGTGAAGTTGATGAGAAGAATACACTCGATCGAAGACCAGGCAGAACTACAAAGGGATCTGGACAGGCTGCAGACCTGGTCCAGCAATTGGCTCCTGGAGTTCAATCCCACCAAGTGCAAAGTCATGAAGATTGGGGAAGGGCAAAGAAGGCCGCAGACGGAGTGCAGTCTAGGGGGTCAGAGACTACAAACCTCACTCAAGGAAAAAGATCTTGGGGGTGAGTATATCACCAGGCACATCTCCTGAAGCGCACATCAACCAAATAACTGCTGCAGCATATGGGCGCCTAGCAAACCTCAGAACAGCATTCCGACATCTTAATAAGGAATCGTTCAGGACCCTGTACACCGTATACGTTAGGCCCATATTGGAGTATGCGGCACCAGTTTGGAACCCACACCTAGCCAAGCACGTAAAGAAACTAGAGAAAGTGCAAAGGTTTGCAACAAGACTAGTCCCAGAGCTAAGAGGTATGTCCTACGAGGAGAGGTTAAGGGAAATCAACCTGACGACACTGGAGGACAGGAGAGATAGGGGGGACATGATAACGACATACAAAATACTGAGAGGAATTGACAAGGTGGACAAAGACAGGATGTTCCAGAGATTGGACACAGTAACAAGGGGACACAGTTGGAAGCTGAAGACACAGATGAATCACAGGGATGTTAGGAAGTATTTCTTCAGCCACAGAGTAGTCAGTAAGTGGAATAGTTTGGGAAGCGATGTAGTGGAGGCAGGATCCATACATAGCTTTAAGCAGAGGTATGATAAAGCTCACGGCTCAGGGAGAGTGACCTAGTAGCAATCAGTGAAGAGGCGGGGCCAGGAGCTCGGACTCAACCCCCGCAACCTCAACTAGGTGAGTACACACACACACACACGCACATACACACACCCACGCACACACAGGCTGCAGGCCTGGTCCAGCAATTGGCTCCTGGAGTTCAACCCCACCTAGTGCAAAGTCATGAAAATTGGGGAAGGGCAAAGAAGACCGTAGACGGAGTATAGTCTAGGGGCTACAGACTACAAACCTCACTCAAGAAAAAAGATCTTGTGGTGAGTATAACACCGAGCACATCTCTTGAAGCGCACATCAACCAAATAACTGCTGCAGCATATGGGTGCCTAGCAAAACTAAAAACAGCATTCCGCCATCTTAATAAGGAATCGTTCTGAACCTTGTGCACTCTATACGTTAGGCCCATATTGGAGTATGCGGCACCAGTTTATATCCCCAAAACTTGTACATCTCGTGAGAAATGCTCAGATTTTACTTGTCCTTTGAGTATTAGGTATCTGTTTATAGTTTTTTAATAATTCCAATTTTCTTACAAACTAATCCCTTCCACAACGTCACGTTATCCATGCATGGCAAAGAATATTCATCACCAATTGCCACTGCATGAACTAGGCGAAAGTCAGTACATGTATGCATGGATCCATCGGGTTCAGGAACCATCAAGCGAAGGAGATGCCCACTAACTCCCACTAGGTATTTTAAAGTTATGCTACTAGAGGAACCTCACCTTTTCTTCCAATGTCCACATGTAAGGTGGCTAATTATTTACTTGTGGCGCACACCCAAAGAAATCAGGAAAATCCTGAAAAGCACCAACCCTCTGTCCTCGAAGTCCCTTCATACACACTGTAACATTATAAAAAATAAATGAATAACAGAGACACACCTCTTTTGTTACAGATCTTATAACATCCGAGAAATAGTTACCATCAATATGAATAGCAGCAACACCTGCTACGTTATGGATTTTTTTTTCACCATATTGATATATACATTTTTTAACGATTTGTGCCTTCCAGGCCATTTCATAACATAGTTGAGGTCAGACACTCTCTCCACGATAAAACAAGGTTCATCAAATCATGATTTCAGTGTGTGTTTTCGTACTGTCTTCAATGTTAACACTTCATCGCGACTCGCAAACATTGAGAAACAGCTTTATATTTGTGTCACTGTTTTATGGTACTCTGGCTGCGATGTGTCTGCATGGTCCAGGTGTTTCCTGTAAATGAGAACATCTTCCGACTAGGAAGCCTCTCCTTCATCACCCAGCTGGGGAAACCTCACCTTCATCATCCAGCTGGGGAAACCTCTCCTTCATCACCCAGCTGGGGAAACCTCACCTTCATCATCCAGCTGGGGAAACCTCTCCTTCATCACCCAGCTGGGGAAACCTCACCTTCATCACCCAGCTGGGGAAACCTCTCCTTCATCACCAAGCTGGGGAAACCTCACCTTCATCATCCAGCTGGGGAAACCTCTCCTTCATCTCCAAGCTGGGGAAACCTCACCTTCATCATCCAGCTGGGGAAACCTCTCCTTCATCACCCAGCTTGGGAAACCTCACCTTCATCATCCAGCTGGGGAAACCTCACCTTCATCACCCAGCTGGGGAAACCTCTCCTTCATCACCCAGCTGGGGAAACCTCACCTTCATCACCCAGCTGGGGAAACCTCACCTTCATCACCCAGCTGGGGAAACCTCTCCATCACCAAGCTGGGGAAACCTCTCCTTCATCACCCTGCTGGGGAAACCTCTCCTTCATCACCCAGCTGGGGAAGCCTCTCCTTCATCACCCAGCTGGGGAAGACTCACCTTTATCGCCCAGCTGGGGAAACCTCTCCTTCATCACCCAGCTGGGGAAACCTCTCCTTCATCACCCAGCTGGGGAAGCCTCTCCTTTATCACCCAGCTGGGGAAACCTCTCCTTCATCACCCAGCTGGGGAAACCTCTCCTTCATCACCCAGCTGGGGAACCCTCTCCTTCATCACCCAGCTGGGGAAACCTCACCTTCATCACCCAGCTGGGGAAACCTCACCTTCATCACCCAGCTGGGGAAACCTCTCCTTCATCACCCAGCTGGGGAAACCTCTCCTTCATCACCCAGCTGGGGAAGCCTCTCCTTTATCACCCAGCTGGGGAAACCTCTCCTTCATCACCCAGCTGGGGAAACCTCTCCTTCATCACCCAGCTGGGGAAACCTCTCCTTCATCACCCAGCTGGGGAAACCTCACCTTCATCACCCAGCTGGGGAAACCTCTCCTTCATCACCCAGCTGGGGAAACCTCACCTTCATCACCCAGCTGGGGAAACCTCTCCTTCATCACCCAGCTGGGGAAACCTCTCCTTCATCACCCAGCTGGGGAAACCTCACCTTCATCACCCAGCTGGGGAAACCTCACCTTCATCATCCAGCTGGGGAAACCTCACCTTCATCACCCAGCTGGGGAAGACTCACCTTCATCACCCAGCTGGGGAAACCTCTCCTTCATCACCCAGCTGGGGAAGCCTCACCTTCATCACCCAGCTGGGGAAGTCTCACCTTCATCATCCAGCTGGGGAAGCCTCACCTTCATCACCCAGCTGGGGAAACCTCTCCTTCATCACCCAGCTGGGGAAACCTCTCCTTCATCACCCAGCTGGGGAAGCCTCACCTTCATCACCCAGCTGGGGAAACCTCACCTTCATCACCCAGCTGGGGAAACCTCACCTTCATCACCCAGCTGGGGAAACCTCTCCTTCATCACCCAGCTGGGGAAGCCTCTCCTTCATCACCTAGCTGGGGAAGCCTCACCTTTATCGCCCAGCTGGGGAAATCTCTCCTTCATCACCAAGCTGGGGAAACCTCACCTTCATCATCCAGCTCGGGAAACCTCACCCTCATCACCCAGCTGGGGAAACCTCACCTTCATCATCCAGCTGGGGAAACCTCTCCTTCATCACCCAGCTGGGGAAACCTCACCTTCATCACCCAGGTGGGGAAATCTCACCTTCATCACCCAGCTGGGGAAATCTCTCCTTCATCACCCAGCTTAGGAAGCCTCACCTTCATCACCCAGCTGGGGAAACCTCTCCTTCATCACCCAGCTGGGGAAACCTCACCTTCATCACCCAGCTGGGGAAACCTCTCCTTCATCACCCAGCTGGGGAAGCCTCACCTTCATCACCCAGCTGGGGAAGTCTCACCTTCATCACCCAGCTGGGGAAGCCTCACCTTCATCACCCAGTCAATGTTCCCCTCACGAGATGACAGTAAACAAATTCCAAAGATTAAAACCAAGAGAAAAGGACAGCAAACAAGAAAAAAGGGACGGCAAATGAGAGAAAAGAAATCATCTATATCCCAGCCTTTAGAACTATACAAAAGGCATGTAATGTAGTCTAAAGAATCTGAAGAAAACACTCCACCACCATCTGACATAAATGGTGATAAGCTTGTGAAAATTAAGGTTCTGCATCTAAACTCCTTAAAATAGACTGAAATACATTTAAAGCAAAATTAAATGCTTGATATGTTTGGAATTTAAATAGCAAGCCAACTTGAGAAAGGAATTTCATCAGAGCCTTTAGTACTAAGTAAAAGAACTGCTTCAGGGTACCTGGAAGAAGAACAAATAATTGTTAGTAAATAGATATTTCCTCTTCTGGTCCCTGGGAGTGGACCAACTACGTTCACCACCAGATTTTCTGTACAGAAAGGCTCACCTGCTGCTGCAATGAGATGAAGTGGGTCAGGTTTTATACTTTGATTAGACTTTAATTCAATTTAGCACACAAACGAGGCCAAAAGAATTATTTAGACAAGGATGTGTATATATATATATATATATATATATATATATATATATATATATATATATTTGGTATATATATATAAGGTCATGAGGATAACAAAAAGATTAGGTGATGAAAGATTGAATATCAGATTGGAGGGAGAGAGTATGGAGGAGGTGAATGTATTCAGATATTTGGGATATATATATATATATGTATAAACACTCTTAGATTTACTCAAGTGTCCACCCACAGGTACGGCAACCGAAGGGGACTTCTTCATAGGAATTCCTTCTGTGAAATGTAATCACTTATCTAAATGTCAATATTCTTCAGACACAGCTGAAGCTCTTATGGATTTAAATGAGTCAACTCAGTTCTATGCATTAATTAGCTGCGCTGAAAACCTACATCTTTTGCACTTTTTCCTTGACTCTTGCTCAGATCAGACTCGATTCTTGCTGGAACGTCATTGTTCAGCGTTGTCTGCTGTTGAAAATCTCTAAACAGTCTCTTCACAATCATTATGAGAATCATCAGGATTAATTACTGTAGCAATGTCACGTACAATACTTTCTATAATAGTACATACGAGAAAAGATCTTCAGAATTTCCCTTCCTCTCTTTACCCAAATATTGTAGTCAGGTTCTCTGCTCACTAGAGGTTATTCATTTACCAACCGGATTAAAACATTAATTTCTAGTGAAAGGTTCATTCCTTCAAATGAAATTTCATAATACCTACAGACAGATAATCAGTTCTGTAGACAGAATATGCCAACAGTCTATGTACAGGTTTCCTCTCTGTAGAACCTGTAATACCTTTCAATGAAATATCTGCTCCTGTTTAAGTGTCATCAGATACTGGCAACACAAAAGAAAGTAATACAGCATAAGTGCACAAACCATCTCGTGAAGACAACATTCTCAACACTGCTCACATCTTTTTGTAAAGCGACAGTGGACTGTCCAAAAACTCCTCTCCTCAGTGTGAAAACTTGATACAGACTACTGAGTGTATATCTCAGCAACAGTAGTTACCTGAGGAGGGGGGGGTTGGTTGTCTGCTGCCTGATCCTGCAGTCTGACGCAGGAAAAAGGTTTGGACATGGCTCCTCTTTTCAAAATAATACTAGTATAAACTTAAGAACTGGTACCAAGACTGGTACTTAACCTGAAAAATTATCTGGATTAAAATTAATTGAACCTTTGCCTTGTAATGTCGCTTCTTACTTTATTTGTCCCTCAAAATTCTGGTCACTCTTATTTTTATAACCACAAAGCATAGAATTAGGCTTATAATGAGTGTGAGAAAACTCAGAATGAGAATGATTATTACCTTTTCCTTATTTGTTGTTAGCTAGCACTTTTTAACGTGATTAAAAAACAACTTTAAAAGTATCAAGTCCTTTTTCCTCCGAATAACTTCTAAGGTCAACACAATGTGCATTATACAACTGTTCTAGAAAATTTTTTCCTTTGTAAAGTAAATTAAGGAATGTCCACCATGAAATTTCAAGTTCCTGAATCTTTGTCTATATCTCGCAAGAAACATTTTTTATTCAACCAATACTATTTCTTTATCCTTAGCATAATCAGAAAACTCATTCCTCTCATGAGTATTTGAAATTTGTAATTCTCAACCGAGAAGCTGCGTACAAACGAAAGTAGCTCACTTCTGACACCTTCTGTGCAGCAGTCTTTTTTTTTTTTTTTTTTTTTTTTTTTTTGGCAAAAAGTGAAAAAAAAAAATATCTCAAGGTCACTTTATGTAAATCTGAGAAATTGGCATTTTTATGGAAATTAAATGAGAGCAAAAGTCGCTACCCAGAAACCTGTAAATGTACAAGTTGTCTTTCCCTCTCCCTCTCTTTGATCTCTATTCTCTTTCTTGTTTATTTTTTTGCTTGAAACTGTATTATTATCACCTCTGGTATTTGATCCTGAACGACTATTAACATACAGGTTTACTGCTTCATTGCTATTTTCTTCTATAAAATCCCAAAAGTTATAAAAATTCATCTTATGACACTTGTTAATATAATTACATTCACACGTATAAATATTACTGGGATAAATTTAATTCACAAGCAATATAAAGGAACACAGACTGAATGTGAAACATATAGGAAATATCAAAGAAAACTGTTCCAACACTAGAAAGAAAAAACACCTGTGAAAACTTTTTGACATTAATAATATTACATTCGCTATAAGTATTACTAACTGTTATATATGGCAAACCTGCAACACAAAGTCACGAGTATTCTTTCATCACAGATTAAAATGCGAGGAAGTCATCTAGTTCACTATGTATTATCAGGTTTGCTTAATTATTATTACCTTTCATTAATAAAGGTTCAGGAATCTTTTTAAAATTAATATTAACTTGGAAAAAGTAGAGCAAAATAGTTTGCACAAAAATAAACATTATACGTTATAAAAATATGTTTATAGTAAGAAAACACGTGCATAGCTTCAGGCCATGTTATTTTCCATGGCAGAAGACAGTATAAGGCCACAGTTCACTGGACCATCCTTGCATGATCCAATACTTGGGATAATACAAACATTGCCACATGGTCAACCTCTCAGGAACCTCCAATTTTAGCAAATCCTTTCCCATCTGCCCCATACAGTGTTTACATACTGCAGCAACTCTGCGGGAATGGAGTAACTTCAGTGACACTGTTACAAAATGTTATGTCTATAATGTATATAAATATATTATATAATCATAGGGGAGCGCTAAATTCGTAGGATTACACAGCGCATGTGGGGAGGGGATGGAAGGTATTCAGGCTCAATTCAGGAAAGTGGAGAACAGATACAATTTCCTAGATCAAGAGTACCTCACCAGCATCAAGGAACCTCCCTTGAGGGGCTATAATGTGTAGACATCTCCAGAGAATACAAGGTCAACGTATTGATCCCCTTTTAGCATCTAGCTTGTTTCTGGTGTTGTAACAGTTTGTCAGAGAATATTCTAGTACAGTTATCTTTTAAAATTAAGAGGCTCCTCAATAACTCTTTTGGACTGCAACTTAATGAATACAAACTACCCACATAAAAATTGAGATCTTTAATAACTAAGGTGTATAGGTGGTAATAATCACAGTTAATATAGTTGGTATAATTAAGGAAATAGACTCCTTCACTACTCATGGAGTATAACTTGGTATACTTATATAACAGTTTGGTTTGGTACATAAAATCGTATAGTGTTAAGGGCACATTTAATAACTGTGCAACTCTTAGTACAGCCTGATACGTTGCTGAGATGCACACAAGTATAAGAATAATGTGTGTGTGTGTGTGTGTGTGTGTGTATATGTGTGTGTGTGTGTGTGTGTGTGTGTGTGTGTGTGTGTGTGTGTGTGTGTGTGTGTGTGTGTGTGTGTGTGTGTGTGTGTACTCACCTAATTGTGGATGCAAGGGTCGATTCATAGCTCCTTGCCCCGCCTTTTCACTGGTAGCTACTAGGTCACTCCTTCTCTGCTCCATGAACTGTATCATACCTCTTCTTAAAGCAATATATGGATCTTGCCTCCACCACCTCCCTTTCCAGACTATTCTACTTCCTGACAACTCTGTGACTGAAGAAATACTTTTTGATATCCCTGTGATTCATCTGAGTGTTCAACTTCCAATTGTGACCCCTTGTTTCTGTGTCCCATCTCTAGAACATCCTACCCCTGTCCACCTTATCGATTCCTTTCAATTTTTTATATGTTGTTATCATGTCTCCCCTATCTCTCCTGTCCTCCAGTGTCGTCAGGTCGATTTCCCTTAACCTCTCCTCGTAGGACATGCCCCTTAACTCGGGGACTAGTCTCGTTGCAAACCTTTGCACTTTTCCTGACGTGCTTGGTTAGGTGTGGGTTCCAAACTGGTGTTGCATACTCCAATATTTGCCTGATGTACACGGTGTACAGAGTCCTGAACGACTCCTTACTAAGATGTCGGAATACTATTCTTACGTTTGCTAGTCAGCCGTATACCGCAGCAATTATTTGGTTGATGTACCCCTCAGGAGATTGTGTGTACTCACCTAATTGTAGTTGCAGGGGTCGAGACTCAGCTCCTGGCCCCGCCTCTTCACTGAACGCTACTAGGTCCTCTCTCTCCCTGCTTCATGAGCTTTATCATACCTCGTCTTAAATCCATGTATGGTTCCTGCCTCCACTACATCGCTCGCCAGACTGTTCCACTTCCTGACCACTCTATGACTGAAAAAATGCTTCCTAACATCCCTGTAGCTCATCTGAGTCTTCAACTTCCAAGAGTGACGCCTAGTTTCTGTGTGCCCTCTCTGGAACATCTTGTCTCTGTCCACCTTGCCTATTCCTCGCAGTAATTTGTTTGTCGTTATCACGTCTCCCCTGACCCTTCTGTCCTCCAGTGTCGTCAGGCCGATTTCCCTCAATCTTTCTTCATAGGACATTCCCCTTAGCTCTGGAACTAACCTTGTCGCAAACCTTTGTACTTTTTCTAAATTCTTAACGTGCTTGACCCGGTGCGGGTTCCAAACTGGTGCTGCATACTCCAGTATGGGCCTGACGTACACGGTGTACAGTGTCTTGAGATTCCTTACTTAGGTATCGGAATGCTAATCTCAGGTTTGCCAGGCTCCCATATGCTGCAGCAGTTATCTGGTTGATGTGTGCTTCCGGAGACATGTTCGGTGTTATACTCACGCCAAGATCTTTCTCCTTGAGCAAGGATTGCATTCTTTGGCCTCCTAGCCTATACTCTGTCTGCGGCCTTCTTTGCCCTTCTCCGATCTTCATCACTTTGCATTTGGCAGGGTTGAATTCGAGAAGCCAGTTGCTGGACCACGTATCCAGTCTGTCCAGGTCTCTTTGAAGTCCTGTCTGATCCTCATTTGATTTAATTCTCCTCATTAATTTCTCATCATCTGCGAACAGGGACACATCTGAGTTTATCCCTTCCATCATGTCATTCACATATACCAAAAATAGCACTGATCCTAGGACCGACCCCTGTGGGACCCCGCTTGTCACAGGTGCCCACTATGATACTTCATCACGTACCATGACTCGTTGTTGCCTCCCTGTCAGATATTCTCTGATCCATTGGAGTACCCTTCCCGTTATACGCGCCTAATCCTCTAGTTTCTGCACGAATCTCTTATGAGGAACTGTGTCGAAGGCCTTCTTGCAGTCCAAGAAGATGCAATCAACCCACCCCTCTCTCTCATCTCTTACCTCTGTTATTTTATCATGAAACTCCAGAAGGTTTGTGTGTGTGTGTGTGTGTGTGTGTGTGTGTGTGTGTGCTCAGTAATGCTCGGTATGTCTCAGTAAGACTCGACTCTACTTAGACTTATACTGTCACTGACAAGTCCCTAAATAATCTAACTTCTCAACCATCAAGGAAAACAAACAGTTTGCTTGAGCAATAAGGAGACACATTCGGCAAACAGCAATAATGTTCGATGCAGCAGAGTAACACAGCGTCAAGCAAGGAACTAGGAAACAAAAACGACACTAACTGTGGACCCTCAACAGATTCTACGCAAAAGGTATAAAACTCCCTTATTTCTGAAACTAAGTTCAGCATTACCAAATCCCCGACTACGGCAGTGCGTAGATGTCGGAACAAATGCAGGTGGAGTTTAACTTGGGACAAGATTATTATTGTTATTATAATGAAGGGGGGAGCGCTAAACCCGTAGGAATATACAGCGCCTGTGGGGGGATGGAAGATATTCAGGGAACTGGAGCACAGATCCAGTTCCCTAGATCAAGAGCCACTCACCAGCATCAAGGAACCTTCCTTGAGGGGTTGGGACAAGAGATATAGTGTCTCCATGACACACAACCTCTGAAAACATCAAATATCACTATGTTTATATAATGTTCAGTGAACAGGCTTGCACAGAGTTACGAGATTTATGTTCCGGCTCACATACTCTACCAAAACAGAGTCTATGTCACATGAGATGACTGAGCAGAGAAACGAGATGTATCTTCTACGAGAAGCAGCGATATCTATAGAGGCCCGCCCCTCAAGGAAGGTTCCTTGATGTTGGTGAGGGGCTCCTGATTTAGGGAATTGGATCTGTACTCCAGTTCCCCGAATTAAGCCTGAATGCCTTCCACATCCTCCTCCCCCCCAGGCGCTGTATAATCCTATGGCTTTAGCGCTTCCCCTTGATTATAATAATAATAATAATATAGAGGCCCAGCCACCACAACATCAGGTGTGGTCAGCACCAGCGTAACAAGTGAACAGGTAGTTTGCAAGTGATGGCAGTCAATCAAAAGTCTCCAACAGTGAGCACAATGAGAGGTGTAGTTGTTACATCCTACCTACATACATAAGCTAATATAATAAGTTTAATAATAATATAAAGCACGAAATTTTCATTTTAGCTATTATTGAAGACATCAGCAATATAAAATTATATGAATAGACAATATATACAATATAGTTACTGCGTCCTTTCTCTGAGGTCGCAATAAATACCAAATCACATATAAGCAACTCTTAGCACTCAGAAAGAACATTGGTGATCAGCCATCTTTGCCAGCATGCCACAGTGACTTCAAGGGAAGCAGGATGCATATCCTGTTCTCTTACAGACAGAAAACAAAAGAGGATCAGTTATAAACTTTTTTTAAACTCACTCTTTATTTTCATCTCTTTGCGATGATATTTATTAATGATATTTATCATTAGCACAAAATATATACAATAAAATGTTTAATTTTAAATAGAACTTCAAAGTATTTACAAAATGATATACATGACTGTTATTTTCATTGCAGATTATATGTATATGGTATTAAATTCTTTAACATGAGATGGATCAGATTTCATGATAATACAAGGTAAGCATACGTTGATTTTCCGCAATAATTCATTTATAAAATATTTTTTCATCCCATTAGTTAGGTTTATTAGAGGAATCAATATTCCTACAGCAGCGACTAATGATTAGTGGTGTTGTATATGTATGGAGTCTAGCTGATTTGACTTGCTTCTTTCCTATAAAAGCTTAGATATCCTGTACTCACCTGTTTGTGGTTGCTGGGGTCGAATCTCAGCTCCTGGTCCCTCATTTCCTTTGGCAGTTATTTGATTCACTCTGTTCTTTCAGCTTGAGCCCTAAAGTAATTATTCTTAAACCTATGTATGGATCCCGCCTCCTAACATCCCTCTGGCTCATCGGTTCTTCTGTTCTCTACTTTCATTAGATTTAGCTCCTCTGGCCTCATCTCATAGCTTGGCTCCCTCAGCTCTTGGACTAGTCTCGTTGCAAATATTTAAAATTTTCCCATTGTTAAATCCGGGTTACATTCTGTTTCTTCACACACCAAGATGGGCCTAGCATACATTTTTTTTTCGAGGTTCTTAAAAGCCGCCCTTGAATTTGTTAGCCTCACGGTTAATTATTTAATTCTTATTTCAGCTGAAATGATAGGAACTTTGCTCATCCCAAGACCAGTCTCGTACAGAAAGGTTTGCAGTTTTTGTTCCCAAGCATATTCTCTGTTTCCAGTCGTACTTGACCTCCGATTTTCATAACTTTGCATTTGTTCGGGATAAATTATTTTCACGCCATCTGTAGAAACCTATCTGTCAAACTGACCCATTTTAATATCTCCCTCAGAACAATAACTGACTGTTTATTACTCCTTGATTAACTTTAGTACTTTCCTTGTTATTCCTGTCTGCTCCTTTAGCTTTTCTCTCGGATTCTTATGAAGTACTATTTCGAGCGCCTTATTACTATGCAAAAATATATGCGATTCATTCACCCCTCTTGTCAAGAACTTTCGTTACCTGATCATAGAAATCTTGAAGGTTAGCAAGACAGGATTTATCTTCTCTAAAACAGTGTTGGCTGATGCTTACGAATCCACTCCTTTCCAGATACTCCACTACTTTTCTTCTGATAATCTCTCCACAACTTTATTTACAGTACACGTTATTTATTTTGACCAGTCGGTCCTCTTTTATACATATCTGGACTACATTTGCAATATTCCAGAACTCTGGTAGAAGCCCTGCTTCAGTTGTTTTGTTGAAGATTGCTGCTAGTGTTTCACACAGTTCTATTGGTCCCTCTCTCAGCATCCACGAAAAGATGCTAACTGGTCCCATTACCTTAGAGGTATCTAGGTCGCTCAGTAGTTGCTTCACCTTTAATCCTGTTGTATTTTTAGTGTCTTGTACGTGTTAGACTCTCAGGCAATGTTTCTGATTCCACTGAGTATACCTTCCTAAATTTTTTGTTCAGATTCTCGTGGACTTCCTGGTTATTCTTAGCAAGCTCCCTTCTTTCTTTTTGACCTTACTACCTGATCTTTCACAGTCTTTCTGTTGCACTCATTTCTGGTTCTTTCGCGCTCTTTCCTGTTCTCCGGCATTCTTTGCTTTCTATATTTCTTTTACACTCTTGAACTTTTGCGTTTGGGTGAAACATAGGTTCACTTTATTTTTACCTGTACTGCTTCTGGTTCTGGGTACGAGATTTTTCTATGCTGCGTTGCACTTTCCAGCTACATACTCTTTCATTTCGTTCGCTGCCTTTCCATATAATTGCCTTTCCCACGGAAGCTCAATTTATAAACATTAAACGTGGCGCTTGGCGTGGTTCCGGAAGTACTAAGTTAATATATAGGTTGGGTGCAAAGATTGTTTAGCACTGTAAATAATCAAAGGGCGTCTTCTCCCCTAAAAAAAATTGGATTATTTCCTTTCCGTAGACGAAACGCTGAGTGACTGGGTACCTCATTGCAAAATATTTCTTCAATATGTCGGTCCAAACGTTTTGGACATTTTCGTTACGTATCATAACTGTATCCTGAGGTTATTCACATACTCGTGTATCTTCGTGGGAGTCTTTAAAAACATCCCTTATACATTCTTTAAATCTGTCTCATCTATATACATTCTAGAAACATGGTAAGAGGTCTCTCTGCCTTTTTAATCATCACATGCAGTTTTACCTTAGATTTCTCTTTTTAGTCGTTCTCACAAATATTTTATATTCCACTAAAATGGCTCTAGAGATGAAACAATAGTTTTAAGTTTTGGCAGAAGCCTAGAAGGAAAAATTAAAAGATGGTGTATATAGTATGGGAGGCATTTTATTGCATCTTAGTTGTTTCCTTGTCTTGGATAAGGAGAATAGAGGGTAGATGGGATGTTGTGAAAATAAGCATTATGTTGGACAGACACTGAATTAGTAATTAGGTATCACGGAAGAGGTACTTTTAAAAGGATGCCTAATTCTTTTTTTTTTCCTTCCACCAACTTTTCGATTTTATTTAACTTATGACTCAAGAATGCCTCATCCAATCAGCTTCTAATTTTCAATACTCATGTACTGTAACGAGATCCAAATTCATGAAATAACTGGCACGTTACCGTGCATAAGACCGTAGTTAGTGAACCCACTGCCAGCGTCCTGCAATAGCTTTGATAACTTGCAAAACACTTAGTGGTGTACCTTCAAACATTCTGCTTCCAGGTACAGACATGGCCATTTTATACCTGAAATAGCGTGAAATGTTTATTCCTCTAAATAACGGTAAAACAATTTTAGTTTACCTGGTCTGAAAATCCTCAACTGGAATAGTTGAAATATGGTCCATAACTGGAGAATGCCTCTTCTGCTCTGCTTCTAATCTAGGCTCTTGCTTCTATTGGCTGGCATAAGTTTCATTTTGCCAATTTTATTGAATAAATAGTGATATTCATTTTTATTCAACAACTAAGAATGCTTATTCTGATTTGCTTCAAAATATCTTTAACGATACATTCACAAAAATTATGATACCCCGTAACTTTAGTCCGAGTGGATGTTCCTTTGATAAATCTTTGACTAGCTCCCAGAGTTTTTTTTAATCCCTAATCCCGGCCATGGGCCAGCATCGTCAGGTGCTTGCCTAGCCAACCAGGCTGTTGCTACTGGTAGCCCATTGACCCACATATCCATAATAGCCTGGTTGATCTGGCGCCTGATGAAGATAATTGTTCAGTTTTCTCTTGAATACTTCTGCACTTGTCCTAGCAGTGTTTCTGAAATCTTTTGGTAATATGTTGAATAACGGGTCCATGGACGTTAATACAGTGTTTCCTTACTGTGCCCACTGCTCCCCTGCTTTTCACTGGGCATATATTGCATTTTTCCCGCATTTTCCATATTCTCCGACATCTCCAACCATTTCAAGCGTGACCCCTACGCCGCCTTCCATCCGTTACTGATTTTTACACCCTCCACGTCCTCCTATTTTGCCCTATCCTCTCTAAATGTCTCATTCACCTTAACCCTTTCTCAGTCCTCTGGATAATACTTTTAGTAACTCCACACCAGGTAATCTTTAAGCTAGGAATTCTCTGCATAATATTCACACCACAGATTGTCTCCAGCTTCCTCCTCGCTACATTCACATCCTATGCTTCATACCCATATAAGGGTGTAGGTACCACTATATTGTCATATATTCCCGTTTTCGCCTCCTTGTATAACTTTCTTTTCTCTACAAACACCTCAATGCACCAATCAGCTTTTTTCCACTCATCGATTCTATGGTTCTCCTCGTCTTTCATAAGTCTGCCTGTCGACAAAATAAGTTCCAAATATCTGAAAACATTCATTTTCTACGTACTTCTTCCAGTCTAATATCCGATCCTTCATTACTTAAATCGTGTATTAACCTTATCACCTTACTATTTCCTATTCTCACTTTCAATTATCCTATTTTACATACCCTCCGAAATTATTTGCAACTTCTCTTCAGAATCTCTCCAAAACACAAAGTCATTGGCAAAAAGCTACTGTGACAACTCCTGTTTTGTACAAGGTTCTATATATTTTAATCCCACACCTCTCCTCAACACCTTTGCAATCACTTCTTTTACAGCCGCACGTCTGTGTTAAACAACATGGTGACATTATGCATCCCTGTCTAAAGCAGACTATCATCATAAAAACTCCTAACTGCTTGTACTTACCTACCACCTATTTCATGAACTTGCAGCATAAGCCACGTTAATCCCCCATCCACCCTATCATATGTCTTTTGTAATACATGATGCAACGAAACCTTTCTTACCTTTGTCTTACTTCTGTTCGCTTCAGTTCTTCAGTATAAACACTTAGTCTGCACATTCAATATGCTTCTTAAGACCTCCTTGTTAATCTTCGATCCTGCTATCCATCTTAAAGTTAATTCTTTCTTTAATAACTTTAGCTTTCGCTTAACTTGGTATGCTCAACAGGCATTTCCCAAAATAAGTTTTACACTCTCTCTTTTATCCCCCTTCTTTTATCAAAGGAACTATGCACACTCTCTGCCAATCTCTAGGTACCTTAGCCTCTTTTATACATTTAACAATAGTACCAACCACTCGAATACTACATCCACACCAGATTTTGACAGTTTTGGCTTGATCCCATCAATTCCTGCTGATTTATCCTCTTTCATTTTATTCTTTGTCTCACGCACCTCCACTACTCTCGCATCTTGCTCTTCCTCACTCGAAAATATATTATCCCTTCCTGGCCAATGCATGAAATCACTGCCTCTCTTTCTTCGTCAACATTTAACAGATCCTCAAAGTATTCCCGCCATCTTCCTAATACTTCCAACTTTCCATCTAATAAGTCTCCGCTCCTATTTTTATCTGCTAAGTCCATTCATTCCCTAGGCTTTCTCAACCTATTTATCTCACTCCAAATTTTTTTCTTATTCTCAGCAAAATATGTTGAGAGAACCTCACCCATCCTCTCATTTACTCGCCTTTTACACTCTCTCATTACTCTCTTAACCTCTCTTTTACTCTCCACATACTTCACTCTCCTTATATCACTTCTGCATTGTAAAAATTTCTATTTTTTTTCTCTCTCACCATTGCAATAATTGCTTTTCTTACCTCCCGCACCCACCCTCCTATATCCACAAACTCCTGCAGCACAGATTACCACTTTATTCTGAAATCTACCCTAATCTCTTCAGCCTCCTCATTACCTGTTCACTACCTTGCAAATCGTTTTCCCAATATTTGTTTAAATCTTTCCCTAACCACCTCCTTCTTTAGCATATAAACTTTCGCTACTATTTCACTCGCTCATACCATTCTCAATGTACCCCATCTACCTCTTACACTCAATTAAGCAACAATTAAATAATGTTCTGATATATTTGTTGACCCTCTACGCACCAGCCTTTTATTCACTAATCCATGGTCCAACAAACGATTGTCATTATGCTGTATACCATATCTAGTATAATTATTTATCCTCTTTTTCTTGAATATGTATGAAATAATCTGTATCAAATGGTTATATCTGAGGCAGATCGATAACACTCGCTGTACTCAGAGGTTCTCTCCCAACAGTAACTGAGTGTCATATGTTTCTCCTACTGGTCTAATTACATTACTTCATATTAAGTGTCATTATATTCCTTACAATATTGTCGAATTCAACTTTTATTTAAAAAAAATGAGTGAGTGACTAATTAGTAGAGAGAGAGAGAGAGAGAGAGAGAGAGAGAGAGAGAGAGAGAGAGAGAGAGAGAGAGAGAGAGAGAGAGAGAGAAGAGAGAGAGAGAGAGAAAGAGAATGACCAGAAATAACATAATTTTCATTGCATACTTACTCACAGGTTGCTACTTAAAACAGTGTAGAAATACTTCGTGCAGAAATCGACAGCTCATCTTCCAAACATCACCTCTTTTGCAGCCAACTATGCTTTCAGAAGGCGTTTAATAAACTACTGTATGGGAGATTGCTTTCACTAAAGGTTCAGGGCAAAGCGAACTATGTCTCATGGTATCAGTGACTTTTCGACTTTTATGAAACTGGTAATAGTTTTAAATATCTGTGTGTCTAAGAAGAGAAGCGTGACGAGAGGAATCCCAAGGATCTGTCATTAGCCTTGTAATTTTTTAATATAATAAAATGTCCTAGAATAGGATTTTGCATTCAGAATTGCGAAGTTTGCAGATGACACAAATTTAAAGAGATGTGCAGCATCCATGACCACCTGGAAAGGCATTTGGACAAAGACTAGAAGAGATGAGAATGAATTTCAACAAAGACAATTGCCAAATATAAGACTGCGGGAAATATTGAAACTACTTCAGAGACGTAGGATATTCCAGACGTAGGATATTCCAGACGTAGGATATTCCAGATCGTTGCTATAAGCAACGATCTGGAATATCTTAAGGATTGTTTTACTGCAAGCACTAAGACAACAGTATGTTTATCTTCATTGCTAGAAAATTCAGACCTAAATTTTGAAACAAAATTCACGCTGTATAATGCTTATTTACACCCTTTTATAAATATGCTGTCCCACTCTGGTTCCCTAATTATAACCATGGAATAAGCAAACCTGAGAAGGTAGAGAGAAGAGCAACAAACCTCACTCCA
This sequence comes from Cherax quadricarinatus, assembly GCF_038502225.1. Classification (NCBI taxonomy): domain Eukaryota; kingdom Metazoa; phylum Arthropoda; class Malacostraca; order Decapoda; family Parastacidae; genus Cherax; species Cherax quadricarinatus. The sequence goes on along the minus strand of NC_091339.1, from coordinate 12,086,685 downwards.
TCATAGGGGACAAACATATCAAGACTAGAATCATTCAGTCTATTCTCTCAAAAAAAAAAAATGGAGGATCCTATAAGACACAATATATTAAACAATCTCGCCTAGCTCAAGAATGATGACTTTTTTTGAAGAGCAAGGTGATACAACTACTGTATTTGAATCAGGGATACGAAACCCCGTGGCACGAGGTTTACCACGAGTAGTTGTGTACCACTGAAATATTCTTCACTTGGAGGATGCATGCAAAAAGTCGAGTCAGTTTTTAAACACCCGTCTGGACACGTAAAAATAGACAAATATAGGGTGTCAGTGAACTAGCATTTGGTCTAAAGCAGTTCATGATAAAAAGTAATTCACACCTACCTGCTACACAATATTTAGAAGCAAAACCAGAGGCATCTAGTAACAGAACCACTGGTACAGCTCTGTAGGAACGAGCAGAGTAACATTCCTAGTTGCAGAGGGAGAAGTACTTTGCTGTACAGGAAGTGTAAAGCAAAAACTTTCCATTCCTTTTTTGTACAGCTTAATCGTATGTTTTTGACTTAGTCTCATGCCAACACTTACCAGGACTGAAGGTTGGTGGAAGAATCCTCACCTTAAATTTCCTTGTCTCATCCATCTACATAATACTTGATAATCCTTAATCAAAATAGAAGTAGAATTTCCTCAGGAGATATCCTCGACGTGGAATTTAAAATATTTTATAATCTATTTGTCTTTATGTCTCTGTTTCTGTCTGTCTCTGTCTGTCTGCCTCTGTCTCTGTCTGTCTCTGCCTGTCTGTCTGTCACTGTCTCTGTCTGTCTGTCTCTGTCTCTCTATCTCTCTTTTACACAGGTTTTGACAAGGTTAGGTTAAGGATTTCTAGCTTTATTGACAAGCAGTTTACTAGATAAGGATTCCTAACTTTATTGACAAGCTAAGAGCTGTTACCTACATCTCATTTGAAAGGATTGTTATTGTTATGAGACATACAAATAGGGAACAGGATGAAGTTGGAGCCATCTGTGGGCCAGCATTTTCATTTTATCAACTGACTTTATCTCGTTGACATCATAATGCTGTACGAAAGAGTTCCAGACTCGAGTCATTCTGGGAATAAATGATCTCAGATGAAGCGATGTTCTGGAGAAGGGTACAGCCAAAATGAAGTTGCTGCTTTCTGCCCGTCTTGTGGTATAGAAGCTTGCTTTACGCTGTTCTCGAAGTGGATCTCTCTCTCTCTCCTCTCTCTGCCTGTTTCTCTTACTGTCTCGTGCTTCTCTGCCGTTACCAACTCCCAGTAACTAGTAGTAAACTTTACCACGGTTAAGTTTGAGTTTGGATACTAGTTATAAGATGTATTTGTGTTGGCCTCTCTCCAGCAGCTTAATTTACTTCACAAATCCAGCTCTCATATAACTTCCTTGTACGATACACACGTACACACGCACACACACACACACACACACACACACACACACACACACACACACACACACACACACACACACACACACACACACACACACACACACACACACACACACACACACACACACACACACACACACACACAGGGACGGGAATTCCTGTGTCACAAACCTACTGGAGTTCTATGAGAGGGTGATAGCAGTACGACAAGAGAGAGAGAGAGAGGGATGGGTAGATTGCGTTTGCTTGTACTTTAAGAAGGCTTTTAACACAGTTCCACACAAGAGATTAGTGCAAAAGCTGGAGGACCAGGCAGGGATGAAAGGGAAGGTACTACAATGGATTAGTGAATACCTGTCAGAAGACAACAACAAGTCATGGTACGTGGCGAGGTGTCAGAATGGGCACCTGTAACGAGCGGGGTTCCACAGGGGCTGGTCCTAGGACCGGTGCTGTTTCTGGTATTTGCGAAAGACATGACGGAAGGAACAGACACAAAAGTGTCCGTGTTTGCAGATGTGAAGTAAATGAGAGGAATTCAATCGGACGAGGACCAGGCAGAACTACAAAGAAATCTTCACAGGCTGCAGGATTGGCTCCTGACGGTCAACCCCACCAAGTGCAAAGTCATGAAGATTGGGGAAAGGCAAAGAAGACTGCAAATGAAGTACAGTCTAGGGGGCCAGAGATTAAAAACCTGACTCAAGGAAAAGGATCTTGAGGTGAGTGTAACAAACCTAAAAACAGGTTTCCGAATCGTTCGGGACCCTGTACACTGTGTACGTTAAGCCCATATTGGAGTATGCATCACCAGTTTGGAATACACACCTAGCCAAGCACGTAAGGAAAGTAGAGAAAGTGCAAAGATTTGCAACGAGACTAGTCCTGGGGCTGAAGGGACATGTCCTACGACGAGAGGTTAAGTAAAATCGACCTGACGACACTGGAGGACAGGAGAAATAGGGAGATATGATAACGACATATAAAATACGGAGAAGAATCGACGGGGTGGATAGAGATAGGATGTTCCAGAGATGGGATACAGCAACGAGGGGTCACAGTTGTAAGTTGAAGACTCAGATGAATCACAGGGATGTTAGGAAGTATTTCTTCAGTCACAGAGTTGTCAGGCAGTGGAATAGTCTGGGAAGTGATGAAGTGGAGGCAGGATCCATACACACTTTTAGAAGAGATATGATAAAGCTCATGGAACAGGTAGAGTGATCTAACGCGACGGTCTGGAGTTTTGAGACTCTCTGATCGCGGGTTCTATCCCCGTCCGTAGTATAGTTTGTTTGCAATCGTGTCATTACGATTTCCTGAGTCAGTTAAGAGCGATCTAGTAGCGGACAGTAAAGAGACGGAGCCAGGAACTGTGAATCGACCCCTGCAACCACAACTAGATGAGTATGTACACGCACACAGGATACACTGATACAGAGATGCAAAGAAGAGCCAAGGACAGAGACGGCAGGGAAGCCCAGACTCAGCATGACCAGTAAACACAGTCTCCCTCAGAACCACCTACACAAAGCCTTCAACCTGGACAGCCCCACCGCAATCAACAAATTAACCCAAAACAACCCACACTCAACACCCGCAGCCCCCATCCCCTCTTCACAAACTCCACCTTCACAACAGCTTCCCATTGTACCTGCCACGTCTCCTACTACCCCAGCCCTCACAAACTCCCCAGAACACGGTACTGGAAAAGAAGCTGAAGGTATGGTACATTAACGACCATAGAATAACAAATAAATGTGAGGTATGGCATGAAAGAATCATGGAGGCATCCACAGACATCATAGCGATCATGGAAACAATGCGAATTTCCACCCAGATGTCAGATCTTGATGAAAGATAGTGGGAACAAAAGGGAAGGAGGAGTTGCACTGCTTGTCAAAAAACTGGAATTTTGCGGATATGGAAGGAATGGACAGAACCTAAGCAAAGGACTACATAGCAGGAACACTTAAGACTGGTGGATCCCAAAATGGTGTTTGCAGCGATGTACAACCAAAGAACAGACATAGGCCAAAACAAGAGTATAATGAGAGTAAATGTTTCAATACCACTTGTTTCGTTGTTTCATTGATTGTAAAAATATATATATATATATATATATATATATATATATATATATATATATATATATATATATATATATATATATATATATATATGCAAAACAACCACTCTGAAAAAATAGAGAAATTCCAAGCGCTTTCGTGACTACTCACATTATCAAGGAACTATGATAATGTGAGTAGTCACGAAAGCGCTTGGAATTTCTCTATTTTTTCAAAGTGGTTGTTTTGCATATTCCGAAATCACCTGTTTACTGTGATCTTATTGCATATATATATATATATATATATATATATATATATAATATATAATATATATATAATATATATATAATATATATATATATATATTTTATTTTTATTATCACACTGGCCGATTCCCACCAAGGCAGGGTGGCCCGAAAAAGAAAAACTTTCACCATCATTCACTCCATCACTGTCTTGCCAGAAGGGTGCTTTACACTACAGTTTTTAAACTGCAACATTAACACCCCTCCTTCAGAGTGCAGGCACTGTACTTCCCATCTCCAGGACTCAAGTCCGGCCTGCCGGTTTCCCTGAATCCCTTCATAAATGTTACTTTGCTCACACTCCAACAGCACGTCAAGTATTAAAAACCATTTGTCTCCATTCACTCCTATCAAACACGCTCACGCATGCCTGCTGGAAGTCCAAGCCCCTTGCACACAAAACCTCCTTTACCCCCTCCCTCCAACCCTTCCTAGGCCGACCCCAACCCCGCCTTCCTTCCACTACAGACTGATACACTCTTGAAGTCATTCTGTTTCGCTCCATTCTCTCGATGTGTGCACAAGGCTTATTCCTCTAAGAAAAAGGAGGAGTAGATGTAAAACAGAAAGAGACAGGCGCTCCCTTTACAGGCGACGGAAAAGAATAACAGAGCGGCTAAAAGAGGTCAATATATCTGAAATGCGTAGGGAGACACTGGTCAGAGAAATAGCAAGCATCGAACTTAAGCTAAAAGAATCCTTTAGGAGTCAGGAATCGCGGGAAGAACTAAAAGCCATAAATGAAATCGAAAGAAACCCAAAGTATTTCTTCTCCTATGCCAAATCAAAATCGAGAACAACGTCCAGTATTGGGCCCCTACTTAAACAAGATGGGTCCTACACAGATGACAGCACGGAAATGAGTGAGCTACTCAAGTCCCAATATGACTCAGTTTTTAGCAAGCCGCTAACCAGACTGAGAGTCTAAGATCAAAATGATTTTTTTATGAGAGAGCCACAAAATTTGATTAACACAAGCCTATCCGATGTTATCCTGACGCCAAATGACTTCGAACAGGTGATAAATGACATGCCCATGCACTCTGCCCCAGGGCCAGACTCATGGAACTCTGTGTTCATCAAGAACTGCAAGAAGCCCCTATCAGGAGCCTTTTCCATCCTATGGAGAGGGAGCATGGACACGGGGGTCGTCCCACAGTTACTAAAAACAACAGACATAGCCCCACTCCACAAAGGGGGCAGTAAAGCAACAGCAAAGAACTACAGACCAATAGCACTAACATCCCATATCATAAAAATCTTTGAAAGGGTCCTAAGAAGCAAGATCACCACCCATCTAGAAACCCATCAGTTACACAACCCAGGGCAACATGGGTTTAGAACAGGTCGCTCCTGTCTGTCTCAACTATTGGATCACTACGACAAGGTCCTAAATGCGCTAGAAGACAAAAAGAATGCAGATGTAATATATACAGACTATGCAAAAGCCTTCGACAAGTGTGACCATGGCGTAATAGCGCACAAAATGCGTGCTAAAGGAATAACAGGAAAAGTCGGTCGATGGATCTATAATTTCCTCACTAACAGAACACAGAGAGTAGTCGTCAACAGAGTAAAGTCCGAGGCAGCTACGGTGAAAAGCTCTGTTCCACAAGGCACAGTACTCGCTCCCATCTTGTTCCTCATCCTCATATTCGACATAGACAAGGATGTCAGCCACAGCACCGTGTCTTCCTTTGCAGATGACACCCGAATCTGCATGACAGTGTCTTCCATTGCAGACACTGCAAAGCTCCAGGCGGACATCAACCAAATCTTTCAGTGGGCTGCAGAAAACAATATGAAGTTCAACGATGAGAAATTTCAATTACTCAGATATGGTAAACATGAGGAAATTAAATCTTCATCAGAGTACAAAACAAATTCTGGCCACAAAATAGAGCGAAACACCAACGTCAAAGACCTGGGAGTGATCATGTCGGAGGATCTCACCTTCAAGGACCATAACATTGTATCAATCGCATCTGCTAGAAAAATGACAGGATGGATAATGAGAACCTTCAAAACTAGGGAGGCCAAGCCCATGATGACACTCTTCAGGTCACTTGTTCTATCTAGGCTGGAATATTGCTGCACACTAACAGCACCTTTCAAGGCAGGTGAAATTGCCGACCTAGAAAATGTACAGAGAACTTTCACGGCGCGCATAACGGAGATAAAACACCTCAATTATTGGGAGCGCTTGAGGTTCCTAAACCTGTATTCCCTGGAACGCAGGAGGGAGAGATACATGATTATATACACCTGGAAAATCCTAGAGGGACTAGTACCGAACTTGCACACGAAAATCACTCACTACGAAAGCAAAAGACTTGGCAGACGATGCACCATCCCCCCAATGAAAAGCAGAGGTGTCACTAGCACGTTAAGAGACCATACAATAAGTGTCAGGGGCCCGAGACTGTTCAACTGCCTCCCAGCACACATAAGGGGGATTACCAACAGACCCCTGGCAGTCTTCAAGTTGGCACTGGACAAGCACCTAAAGTCAGTTCCGGATCAGCCGGGCTGTGGCTCGTACGTTGGTTTGCGTGCAGCCAGCAGCAACAGCCTGGTTGATCAGGCTCTCATCCACCAGGAGGCCTGGTCACAGACCGGGCCGCGGGGGCGTTGACCCCCGGAACTCTCTCCAAGTAAACTCCAGGTAAACATGTCCGATCCACCTCAACAACCCTTCCTCAGCCCTCTGGACAACAGTTTTGGTAATCCCGCACCTCCTCCTAACTTCCAAACTACGAATTCTCTGCATTATATTCACACCACACATTGCCCTCAGACATGACATCTCCACTGCCTCCAGCCTTCTCCTCGCTGCAACATTCATCACCCATGCTTCACACCCATATAAGAGCGTTGGTAAAACTATACTCTCATACATTCCCCTCTTTGCCTCCAAGGACAAAGTTCTTTGTCTCCACAGACTCCTAAGTGCACCACTCACTCTTTTCCCCTCATCAATTCTATGATTCACCTCATCTTTCATAGACCCATCCGCTGACACGTCCACTCCCAAATATCTGAATACATTTACCTCCTCCATACTCTCTCCCTCCAATCTGATATTCAATCTTTCGTCACTTAATCTTTTTGTTATCCTCATAACCTTACTCTTTCCTGTACTCACCTTTAATTTTCTTCTTTTGCACACCCTACCAAATTCATCCACCAATCTCTGAAACTTCTCTTCAGAATCTCCCAAGAGCACAGTGTCATCAGCAAAGAGCAGCTGTGACAACTCCCACTTTGTGTGTGATTCTTTATCTTTTAACTCCACGCCTCTTGCTAAGACCCTCGCATTTACTTTTCTTACAACCCCATCTATAAATATATTAAACAACCACGGTGACATCACACATCCTTGTCTAAGGCCTACTTTTACTGGGAAATAATTTCCCTCTTTCCTACATACTCTAACTTGAGCCTCACTATCCTCGTAAAAACTCTTCACTGCTTTCAGTAACCTACCTCCTACACCATACACTTGCAACATCTGCCACATTGCCCCCCTATCCACCCTGTCATATGCCTTTTCCAAATCCATAAATGCCACAAAGACCTCTTTAGCCTTATCTAAATACTGTTCTCTTATATGTTTCATTGTAAACACCTGGTCCACACACCCCCTACCTTTCCTAAAGCCTCCTTGTTCATCTGCTATCCTATTCTCCGTCTTACTCTTAATTCTTTCAATAATAACTCTACCATACACTTTACCAGGTATACTCAGCAGACTTATCCATCTATAATTTTTGCACTCTCTTTTATCCCCTTTGCCTTTATACAAAGGAACTATGCATGCTCTCTGCCAATCCCTAGGTACCTTACCCTCTTCCATACATTTATTAAATAATTGCACCAACCACTCCAATTTAATACTAAACAAACACAATGAAATATATTTTTTTCGTTAGGTTCAGAATGATTTTGGCGAAATTATTGCATACACAAATTTTCACTTGTCCTATGTGGCAAGATGAACGTTGCTGTAAAAATGTAAAAATTTATAATTTTGCACCAAAAGGAACTTAGAAAACTTATTATAACAAGAACAATTTATTTTAGCCTAACCCAACTAAATATATTTTAGATTTGTTTACAATAATTTAATGCTAAACAAACACAGTGAAATATATTTTTTTCGTTGGGTTCAGAATGATTTTGGCGAAATTATTGCATACACAAATTTTCACTTGTCCTATATGGCAAGATGAGCGTTGCTATTTAAGCCAAAATCGCAAGTTCTGCCTATTCGGCACGACACATATATATATATATATATATATATATATATATATATATATATATATATATATATATATATATAGATATATATATATATATATATATATATATATATATATATATATATATATATATATATATATATATATATATACAGTATATATATACATGTCGTGCCGAATATGTAAAACTGGTCAATTAGCAAGAACTCATTTAAAATTAATTCCTTTCTGAAATTTTCTCTTATACGTTTAAAGATATATTTTTTTCATTAATGTTTATGTAAAAAAATTTAATTTTGCACCAAAAGAATCTTAGAAAACTTACCTAACCTTATTATAACAAGCGCAATTTATTTTAGCCTAACCCAACTAAATATATTTTAGATTTGTTTACAATAATTTAATACTAAACAAACACAGTGAAATATATTTTTTTCGTTAGGTTCAGAATGATTTTGGCGAAATTATTGCATACACAAATTTTCACTTGTCCTATATGGCAAGATGAGCGTTGCTATTTAAGCCAAGATCGCAAGTTCTGCCTATTCGGCACGACATATATATATATATATATATATATATATATATATATAGATATATAGATATATATAGATATATATATATAGATATATATATATGCAAACAATCACTGTGAAAGAGTAGTGGAATTCCCAGCGCTTTCGTGACTACTCACATTGTCAAGGAACTATGTTGATAATGTGAGTAGTCACGAAAGCGCTTGGAATTTCACTACTCTTTCACAGTGATTGTTTGCATATATATATATATATATATATATATATATATATATATATATATATATATATATATATATATATATATATATATATATATATATATATATATATGTATATATATATATAATGACTTCTCTTCACAACCCTCACTACTTTTTTTATATTTCATCACCCCTTCTATCTCTATTCATTCATTTCCCACCCTCTTATCCCTTACATCATTAATGAGATAAGTCGTCATTTTTTCTCCTTGTCTATTCCATAATTACTACCATATTGTGTATTCTCTGAACTTTTACTCCTCAACAATTTCTTACTCCCTTTGTCCTCAGTTTCCACTTACCTCACACTTTTTTCCTCTCTCTCCAATTATTTTCCACTCTTTTACTACCACTCATCCCTTTTCCCTATTCCCAGCTCATCTTTTTTTGCCCTTTTTTTATTCCTTTGTTTTCTATTCCCTTAAGACTTTTTTCTTCTCCTCACTTAAAATCTCGCCTAGCCATACTATCAAACTTTCAAAATACCCTTTTCCCATTCTCACCCACTATTCTTTCGCAATAAACTCAGTAACCTCAGATTTCTTACGTTGCAGGGTTGGCGGTGATAGGCGGAGGTACCGGAGGCGTCACCCCCGCTGGTCCCAGGCTGGTGGAGCCGCCTCCCGGCTTAGTGACCTTCACTAACACTTCCGGAGCTGTACTTGGGTGCTTAGCCAGGGGTGATCCACCGCCCATGATCACTTGGCTCAATCTTGACCATTCCCCAGTCACCAACATCCCCGGAGTGAGGGAGGTGAGTGAGTGAGAGAGAGAGAGAGAGAGAGAGAGAGGTGTTGTCGGTTTACTATGGAGTGATTGAGGGTTGGAATAATACTGACACTTGCTCTGGTAACGTATAATATAATGATGTATAAGGATCTGCCACGCCGTGTCCTGCCGTCATTGGTAACCTGTTTTCAGCTGGATTCCCAGTCACACAGACATGAGGCATATGAATCTGAGGGGATCATAATCGACACACCTCAACCAATCATCACATTGGTTGATACACTGGTATATATATTTATAAACAGTGTGTCACGGTCGTTCACCCCCTCCCCCTCCTCCACCTCCCGCGTGCTTCATTGTTTTCTGGATTATCTTAGTTTTTTCGTGCTATAATCATAGAACTGCGTCATTGAGCTTATGAAGCACTTTTCTCCAGCGCTTTGAAGAGATCTAGGAAATAACAAGAAAAATATGCATACATAACACAGTGCGCCATACTTCACGAAGGGAGCTCATAGACCTGGAGTGCAGTGTGAGAGGAAAGAAAGACTCCCTGATAAGAGGTTGTAATATATAGTGATATAGTGTATATTACAGTGGTACACAGTGTATAGACAAGATACCAAAATAACTGTTGTGGTGTTAAAGAGGGAAGTGATAAGTCTAGCAGTCGCCAAAATTCTACGACGAATGTCAGTTTGGTCTTAATAATTTTCTACAAACTACAAGTCTACCTTACATATAGTCTAGTGATACAATAGAGAAAATTTTTATATAAATACGAAAATGTGTACAAATCTTATGGAAATGCAAAAAGTGTAGTTTGTGGAAATGGAAAACAAAAAAAAAACTGTAGTCAGTGAACGCAGTATACACAAAAAACAATTCTCTTCTTGTAAACCTCACACCAGTCGTTACCATAGCCAATAACAGTGACACCATAGTATTTGGTGTGGCACTGTGCCAGAAAATCTAGAACGTTGTTTTTTGTGGAAATACGAGAAGTATACAGTTGCCTGTGGAAATACGAGAAATATACAGTTGCCTGTGTAAATACGAGAAATATACAGTTGCCTGTGGAAATACGTAAAAATTGCAGTTATCAGACATGATAATATACACAAGAGAAAGCCAATACTTTTCCGGTAAACTTTCTCCACCAGTCGCTCTACCATAGCTAACAACAGTGATACAAAAGATGAAGTAAAAAAAATAAAGAAAAAGTTAAGTACAACGATATATAAATGACAAAAATCTTAAGCGACTAAAGAGAGGTGCCAGATGTCACCAGTTCACCTAACACGCAAGTCAAATTTTCTACATCCAGATACATGTATATTAAACTTTTACACTAACTAGCCTGCTAACATATCTGTCAAGTGTAGAAGTACAATTTGATGTATGGGACACTGGAACTATAATTATATATATATATACATACATATATATATATATATATATATATATATATATATATATATATATATATATATATATATATATATATATATATATATATATATATATATATATATATATATATATATATATATATATATATATATATATATATATATATATATATATATATTTATTATCACACTGGCCGATTCCCACCAAGGCAGGGTGCCCCGAAAAAGAAAAACTTTCACCATCATTCACTCCATCACTGTCTTGCCAGAAGGGTGCTTTACACTACAGTTTTTAAACTGCAACATTAACACCCCTCCTCCAGAGTGCAGGCACTGTACTTCCCATCTCCAGGACTCAAGTCCGGCATGCCGGTTTCCCTGAATCCCTTCATAAATGTTACTTTGCTCACACTCCAACAGCACGTCAAGTATTAAAAACCATTTGTCTCCATTCACTCCTATCAAACACGCTCATGCATGCCTGCTGGAAGTCCAAGCCCCTCGCACACAAAACCTCCTTTACCCCCTCCCTCCAACCTTTCCTAGGCCGACCCCTACCCCACCTTCCTTCCACTACAGACTGATACACTCTTGAAGTCATTCTGTTTCGCTCCATTCTCTCTACATCCTCAGCCCTCTGGACAACAGTTTTGGTAATCCCGCACCTCCTCCTAACTTCCAAACTACGAATTCCCTGCATTATATTCACACCACACATTGCCCTCAGATATGACATCTCCACTGCCTCCAGCCTTCTCCTCGCTGCAACATTCATCACCCATGCTTCACACCCATATAAGAGCGTTGGTAAAACTATACTCTCAAACATTCCCCTCTTTGCCTCCAAGGACAAAGTTCTTTGTCTCCACAGACTCCTAAGTGCACCGCTCACTCTTTTCCCCTCATCAATTCTATGATTCACCTCATCTTTCATAGAGCCATCCGCTGACACGTCCACTCCCAAATATCTGAATACATTCACCTCCTCCATACTCTCTCATTCCAATCTGATATCCAATCTTTCATCACCTAATCTTTTTGTTATCCTCATAACCTTACTCTTTCCTGTATTCACTCTTAATTTTCTTCTTTTGCATACCCTACCAAATTCATCCACCAATCTCTGCAACTTCTCTTCAGAATCTCCCAAGAGCACAGTGTATATATATATATATATATATATATATATATATATATATATATATATATATATATATATATATATATATATACATACATATATATATATATATATATATATATATATATATATATATATATATATATATATATATATATATATATATATATATATATATATATATATTAACAAGTCGGCTGTCTCCCACCTAGGCAGGGTGACCCAAAAAGAAAGAAAATCCCCAAAAAGAAAATACTTTCATCATCATTCAACACTTTCACCTCACTCACATATAAACACTGTTTTTGCAGAGGTGCTCAAAACACAACAGTTTAGAAGCATATACGTATAAAGATACACAACATATCCCTCCAAACTGCCAATATCCCAAACCCCTCCTTTAGAGTGCAGGCATTGTACTTCCCATTTCCAGGACTCAAGTCCCGCTATATAAAAATAACCGGTTTCTCTGAATCCCTTCACTAAATATTACCATGCCCACACTCCAACAGATCGTCAGGTCCCAAATACCATTCGTCTCCATTCACTCCTATTGAACACGCTCATGCACGCCTGCTGGAAATCCAAGCCCCTCACCCACAAAACCTCCCTTACCCCTTCCTTCCAACCTTTTCGAGGACGACCCCTACCCCGCCTTCCTTCCCCTACAGATTTAAATGCTCTCCATGTCATTCTACTTTAATCCATTCTCTCTAAATGACCAAACCACCTCAACAACCCCTCTTCAGCCCTTAGACAGGACATCTCCACTGCCTCCAACAGCCTCCTCACTGCTGCATTTACAACCCAAGCTTCACACCCATATAAGAGTGTTGGTACTACTATACTTTCATACATTCCCTTCTTTGCCTCCATAGATAACGTTTTTTGTCTCCACATATACCTCAACGCACCACTCACCTTTTTTCCTTCATCAATTCTATGATTAACCTCATCCTTCATAAATCCATCCGCCGACACTCCAACTCCCAAGTATCTGAAAACATTCACTTCTTCCATACTCCTCCTGCAAAATTTGATATCCAATTTTTCTTTATTTAAATCATTTGATACCCTCATCACCTTACTATTTTCTATGTTGGCTTTCAACTTTCTACCTTTACACACACTCCCAAACTCGTCTACTAACCTTTGCAATTTTTCTTTAGAATCTCCCATAAGCACAGTATCATCAGGAAAAAGCAACTGTGTCAATTCCCATTTTGTATTTGATTCCCCATAATTTAATCCCACTCCTCTCCCGAACACCCTAGCATTTACTTCTTTTATTGTTCCTTGATAATCTGAGTAGTCACAGTGGATGTTTTGCTTATTCTGAAATCACCTGTTTACTGTGATCTTATTGCGTATATATATATATATATATATATATATATATATATATATATATATATATATATATATATATATATATATATATATATATATATATATATATATATATGCAATGTATTGTCTTTATAGTTCTTTGATAATGTGAGAATTCACGAAAGCACTTGGAATTTCACTATCCTTCCACTGTGGTTTTTTGCATATATATATAATATATATATATATATATATATATATATATATATATATATATATATATATATATATATATATATATATATATATATATATATATAATATATAATATATATATATATATATATATGTGTGTGTGTGTGTGTGTGTGTGTGTGTGTGTGTGTGTGTTGATTGGGGTTCGGAATGGGAATAATGAGGCTGTTGGTCCATGATTTAGGGAGCTCCCCTGTAGTTGTTCAATATATTTATAGATGGGGTTGTAAGAGAATTGAATGCTCGGGTGTTGGCAAGAGGTGTGAGATTAAAAGATACACAATCTAACACAAAATGGGAGTTGTCACAGATACTTTTCTACTGGCGACACTGTGCTTGTGGGAGTTTCTGAAGAGAAGTTGCAGAGGTTTGTCGACGAGTTTGGGAGGGCATTCAAAAGAAGAACATTAAAAGTTAACACAGGAAAGAACAAGGTGATGAGGACAACAAAAATGTTAGGTCATGGAAGACTAGATATCAGATTGGAGGGAGACAGTATGGAGGAAGTGAATCTATTCAGATACTTAGGAGAGGAGTTGTCAGCAGATGGGTCTGTGAAAGACGAGGTGAATCATAAAATTGAGGAGTCTGTGGAGACAAAGAACGTCATCCATTGAAGAAAAGAGGGGAATGTGTGAGAGTATAGAGATATAAACGCTCTTATACGGGTGTGAAACATGGATGGTGAATGTTGCAACGAGAAGAAGGCTGGAGGCAATGGAGATGTTTTATCGGAATTTAATATATGGTGTGAATATTATGCAGAGAATCCATAGCTTGGACATTAGAAGGTGTTGAGTTTTCAGAGGGCTGAGGAGGGGTAATAAAGGTGGTTCGGACATTTAGGGAGGATGGAGCAAAATAGAATGACATGGTGAGTGCATAAATCTCTAGTGGAAGGAAGACAGGGTAAGGGTCGTCCTAGATAAAAGTTGGAGGGATGGAGTAAAGGTGATTTTGTGTGAGAGAGTCCTGGACTTCCAGCAAGCAAGCGTGAGTATGTTAGGAGCAAGTGCAGGAAAACGATTTTTGTGACTAGATATGTTGTAGTATGAGCAAACCAACACTGATAAAGAGATTCAGGGAAATCCATTACCAGGACTTGAGTCCTGAAGGTGGGAAATAGAGTGCCTGCACTCTGAAGTATGGGTGGCGATATGTTGCAGTTGTTGAACTGTAATATAGGGACGCGTCTGGCAAGACAGTGATGCAGTGAGTGATGATAAAAGTGTTTCTTGTTTTTTGGGTCACGTGCCTTGGTGAGAAATGGAAGGTGTGTTAATAAACAAATTTATATATATATATATATATATATATATATATATATATATATATATATATATATATATATATATATATACATATATATGGGCTAGTAACCCCTTTACCTGTACACATTTACTAAAAATGAAAAGAAGAAAAACTTCATAAAACTGGGATGCATTACTGAATGTGCGTGGATGTAGTGCGGATGATAAGAAAGAAATGATTGCTGATGTTATGGATGAAAAGAAGTTGGATGTCCTGGCCCTAAGCGAACCAAAGCTGAAGGGGTTAGGTGAGTTTCAGTGGGGAGAAATAAGTGGGATTAAGTCAGGAGTATCTGAGAGAGTTAGAGTTAAGGAAGGGGTAACAATAATGTTGAAGGACCAGTTATGGAAGGAGAAGATGGAATATAAATGTGTAAATTCAAGGATTTTGTGGACTAAAATAAGGGTCGCATGTGAAAAGTGGGTCATAATAAGCGTGTATGCACCTGGAGAAAAGAGGAGCGTAGAGGAGAGAGACAGATTTTGGGAGATGTTAAGCGAATGTATAGGGACGTTTGAATCAAATGAGAGAGTAATTGTGGTAGGGAACCTGAATGCTAAATTAGAAGAAACATTTAGAAAGGTGTATGGTGTAAGAGGTATGTTACTGAAAGCAGTGAAGAGTTTTTACTAGGATAGTGAGGCTCAAGTTAGAGTATGTAGGAAAGAGGGAGATTATTTCCCAGTAAAAGTGGGCCTTAGACAAGGATGTGTGATGTCACCGTGGTTGTTTAATATATTTATAGATGGGGTTGTAAGCTAAGTAAATGCGAGGGTATTGGCAAGAGGTGTGGAGTTTAAAGATAAAGAATCACACATAAAGTGGGAGTTGTCACAGTTGCTCTTTGCTGATGACACTGTGCTCTTGGGAGATTCTGAAGAGAAGTTGCAGAGGTTGGTGGATGAATTTGGTAGGGTATGCAAAAGAAGAAAATTAAAAGTGAAAACAGGAAAGAGTAAGGTTATGAGGAAAACAAAAAGATTAGGTGATGAAAGATTGGATATCAGATTGGAGGGAGAGAGTATGGAGGAGGTGAATGTATTCAGACATTTGGGAGTGGACGTGTAAGCGGATGGGTCTATGAAAGATGAGGTGAATCATAGAAATGATGAGGGGAAAAGGGTGAGCGGTGCACTTAGGAGTCTGTGGAGACAAAGAACTTTGTCCTTGGAGGAAAAGAAGGGAATGTATGAGAGTATAGTTTTGCCAACGCTCTTATACGGGTGTGAAGCATGGGTGATGAATGTTGCAGCGAGGAGAAGGCTGGAGGCAGTGGAGATGTCATGTCTGAGGGCAATGTGTGGTGTTAATGTAATACAGAGAATTCGTAGTTTGGAAGTTAGGAGGAGGTGCTGGATTGCCAAAACTGTTGTCCAGAGGGCTGAGGAAGGTTTGCTAAGGCGATTAGGACATGTAGAGAGAATGGAGCGAAACAGAATGACTTTGATAGTGTTTCAGTCTGTAGTGGAAGGAAGACGGGGTAGGGGTCGGCCTAGGAAAGTTTGGAGGGAGGGGGTAAAGGAGGTTTTGTGTGCGAGGGGTTGGATTTTCAGTGGGCTTGCGTGAGCGAGAGTGGAGACAAATGGTTTTTAATACTTGACGTGCTGTTGGAGTGTGAGCAAAGTAACGTTTATGAAGGGATTCAGGGAAACCGGCAGGCCGGACTTGAGTCCTGGAGATGGGAAGTACAGAGCCTGCACTCTGAAGGAGGGGTGTTAATGTTGCAGTTTAAAAACTGTAGTGTAAAGCACCCTTCTGGCAAGACAGTGATGGAGTGAATGATGGTGAAAGTTTTTCTTTTTCGGGGCACCCTGCCTTGGTGGAAATCGGCCAGTGTGTTAATAATAATAAAAATTTAGAGAGGGTGTGGTAGGCAAGTTTGGTGTGATAGGTGTAAATGATAATGGGAGCCCTTTGATTGAACTGTGTATAGAAAGGTGTTTAGTTATAGGTAATACGTATTTTAAGAAGAAGAGGATAAGTATACAAGATATGATGTAGGGCGTAATGCCAGTAGTTTGTTGAACTAGATATTGGTAGATAAAAGACTTTTGAGTAGACGTCAATTCCCAAATATCTGAAAACATTCACTTCTTCCATACTCCTCCTCCCCAATTTGATATCCAATTTTTCTTTATCTAAAACATTTGATACCCTCATCCCCTTACTCTTTTCTATGTTCACTTTCAACTTTCTACCTTTACACACACTCCCAAACTTGTCCAGTAACCTTCGCAATTTTTCTTTAGAATCTCCCATAAGCCCAGTATCATCAGCAATAAACAACTGTGTCAATTCCCATTTTGTATTTGATTCCCTCATAATTTAATCCCACCCCTCTCGTGAACACCCTAGCATTTACTTCTTTTACAACCTCATCTACAAATCTATTAAACAACCATGGTGACATTACACATCCCTGTCTAAGACCTACTTTTACTGGGAAGTAGTGTCCTTCTCTTCTACACACCCTAACCTGAGCCTCACTATCCTCATATATATATATATATGTATATATATATATATATATATATATATATATATATATATATATATATATATATATATATATATATATATATATATATATATATATATTTATATATATATGTATATATATGTATATATATATATATATATATATATATATATATATATATATATATATATATATATATATATATATATATATATATATATATATATATATATATATATATAGTCCTTACGTCCACAGCAGGACTTGAACCTGCAAACTCTGTATCAGAGTCACAGCACTTTACCACGGCGCCAAACCCAGATATGTATGGGCGCCTAGCCGAAGCTAGACGATGTTTATCTATACCCCTGGGCACTGGGCTGGTTTTCAAAATTATTTCATCAAATCTTGTGTTTGGTTCCGTGGTACAGTGCTGTAAACTCTGATGCAGAGTTTGCAGGTTCGAGTCTTGCTGTGGACGTAGAGACAATATTTATAAATAATTTCGCATGTTTGCTAATTGTTAAGCATTTCAAATCCTTTTCTTTGTCCAGTGCATGTGGCAGGATTTGATGAAATTACTTTGAAAACAAGCCTGGAGCGCCGGGGTGTGAGGCAGTCATCACATCATGTGGAGCTTGCAGTGTTGCAAAATTCCTAAAAACAAGTGCCAGATTCTTATGGAATCATAACCTAACGTCTTTTATAACGAAAGGGTTTGGAGTCTGATGGCATTAGTTGTGGTAATTTACATGTCGCTAATGTTGTGGTCATTACTACATATTTAATGCTTATCGGCTTTGTATGCTTTATGCCGTGTGCATTTTCCTGGCACCTGTCACTCTGCTGGTCGCCCATTTCTTTCCCCTGAACGACTCTACCTGGATTTTCTACTATATTTCTGCAATATTGAAGGCTCCTGAATGGTATATTGATTACAACACGAAAGTTATCTTTCAACTAGCCTTGTTGATATAATAGGGAAGTATCACTTCTACACCTGGAATGGGGACCCTCATCCTCAGAGAAGGCAATAAACGTACCTCAGGGAAAACTCAAGGTTCTCCCCGGAGCTGTTTGAATATTTTCTTCTCCTACCACCCCCTATATATTTTATATTCTATGTGAACATTTATTAATAAACAGAATGAATTTACAGAAAAAAACAAACATGAATACAATGGCACAATGTATCAAAGATCATGAATTTCCTCCATCTCCTCCGAGGCTGGATGCGAGCCAAGTATGCAGCAAGCATTTCCCCTCTGGATGGCTACGCTGAGGCGCTGGAACATGAAAGCGGCTGCCCATGGGTCCCTGGTGGTGTCGATGAGTCTGGAACCCAATTCTTTAAGGAAACGTGTGGCATTTTTTCCCCATGATCCCAAGGTCTCTGATCCCACTGGGACAAATTGATACTGTTGGCTTATGTCCCTGTACTTGCTGATCTTGTACTCCTCCCTGTGGTCAGCAGCTCCTCCCTGTCGCCCCACACTGTGATGGATACAGGTGTCAGCCAGTGTGGACACACAGGTAGAGTCCCATGCTAAGAGCTGCCATTCTTCCAAGGATAGATGGTGATCCCATTGGGGCGGTTTGCTGAGTTGTGGGTATTGTTGGCTGCTAGTGATCAGGGCTCCCTTTCGGCTGGGCATCCAGCTGTAGCAAGGGTTCTCTTAATGATGTTGACCTCACTGTGTCTTGCATGCCAGCCCTTGGTTTTGGAACAGTTAAGACCATAAAGACCGTATTGGTCTGCTTGCGCTTCGCCGCAAATACATGTATATTCTGTGTGAATTGGGACAGCAAGGCGCAGAGCCACTGCAATACGGAGGGTCTTAGGGTCGAGTTGCACTCCCATTGCCGATATGGGAACTGTTTGGAGGAAGTCCCCAGAGTGATGTGCACTCACAGCCTGGAGACGGGCAATCTCCCTATCTGATGTTGCAGCCCTGAGCATGTTGGCAAGCACCTTTTCAGCGATCGGGCCATCCAAGCTTGACTGTTTGTGAGCCAGTGCTGCACTAGGGTTTGGTGCTGGAGCAGCAAGAGTCTCCCATTCAGTGATGGCACTGACATATCTAGGGTCTTTTATTCCTGCTGAGTCGCTGAGGGTATCAGGAAGAATTTGTCTTATCAGCTCGTTTGATGCTATGGAAGAGGATAGGAAAGCTGGTAGAGAAATCTGGGAGGATCTGCGTACTCCTAGCCCTCTAAGCCTGACCGGAAGTGAGGCTTGCAACCACTGTCCATCTTCAAGGGAAAGATTCAATACACTCTCTAGCATGGTCTTAAGGAGAGAGTCATATTCCTTGAGTTTTGGACTGCTGAAGGCTGGGGAGCATCTCAGAAAGTAGGTAAGTTTTGGGATTGACAGGCACCTGCTTTCCATCGTCTGGAGGTCTGAGACTTTTTTTTCTAGGATCAGATCGATGGCATTGGACCCAAGAGGAGCACCAAGGAGAGTGCTGTTGGCTGGATCAATGGCTCGTGCTCCTAGTAAAATGGCGCTAATATTCTGGATCATCTGTTGAACGCCGAAACCGAGCTGAGTTGGTTTCAGCATTGGAGCAGCCTCTTGACTCACCTTTCTTATATATATATATGTCATGCCGAGTAGGCAGAACTTGCGATTTTGGCTTAAATAGCAACTCTCATCTTGCCATATAGGACAAGTGAAAATTTGTGTATGCAATAATTTCGCCAAAATCATTCTGAACCTAACGAAGAAATTATATTTCACTGTGTTTGTTTAGTATTAAATTATTATAAACAAATCTAAAATATATTTAGTTGGGTTAGGCTAAAATAAATTGTTCTTGTTATGATAAGGTTAGGTAAGTTTTCTAAGATTCTTTTGATGCAAAATTATAATTTTTTACATTAACATTAATGAAAAAAATATATCTTTAAACGTATAAGAGAAAATTTTAGAAAGGACTTAATTTTAAATGAGTTATTGCTAATTGACCAGTTTTACTTATTCGGCACGACATATATATATATATATATATATATATATATATATATATATATATATATATATATATATATATATATATATATATATATATATATATATATATATATGCAATAAGATCACAGTAAACAGGTGATTTCAGAATATGCAAAACAACCACTCTGAAAGAATAGAGAAATTCCAAGCGCTTTCGTGACTACTCACATTATCAAGGAACTATGTGAGTAGTCACGAAAGCGCTTGGAATTTCTCTATTCTTTCAGAGTGGTTGTTTTGCATATATATATATATATATTTATATATATATATATATATATATATATATATATATATATATATATATATATATATATATATATATATATAGGATGAAAGACATTGACACACACGATGCCTTCTACCTACTCACCAGGTGCCTGTCAACCCCAAAACTTACCTATTTTCTGAGATGCTCCCCAGCCTTCAGCAGTCCAAAACTCAAGGAATATGACTCTCTCCTGAAGGCCATGCTAGAGAGTGTATTGAATCTTTCCCTTGACGATGGACAGTGGTTGCAAGCCTCACTTCCGGTCAGGCTTGGAGGGCTAGGAGTACGCAGATCCTCCCAGATTGCTCTACCAGCTTTCCTATCCTCTTCCGTTGCATCAAACGAGTTGATAAGACAAATTCTTCCTGACACCCTCAGTGACTCAGCAGGAATAGAAGACCCTAGCTATGTCAGTGCCATCACCGAATGGGAGACTCTTGCTGCTCCAGCACCAAACCCTAGTGCAGCACTGGCTCACAAACAGTCAAGCTGGGATAGCCCAATTGCTGAAAAGGTGCTTGCCAACATGCTCAGGGCTGCAACAGCAGATAGGGAGATTGCCCGCCTCCAGGCTGTGAGTGCACCTCACTCCGGGGACTTCCTCCAAACAGTTCCCATATCGGCAATGGGAACGCGACTCGACCCTAAGACCCTCCGTATTGCAGTGGCTCTGCGCCTTGCTGCCCCAATTCACACAGAATATATGTGTATTTGCGGCGATGTGCAAGCAGACCAATACGGTCTACATGGTCTTAACTGTTCCAAAACCAAGGGCTGGCATGCAAGACACAATGAGGTCAACGACATCATTAAGAGAACCCTTGCTACAGCTGGATGCCCTGCCGAGAGGGAGCCACGATCACTTGCAGCAAACAATACCCACAACCCAGCAAACCGCCCCGACGGGATCACCATCTATCCTTGGAAGAATGGCAAGCTCTTAGCATGGGACTATACCTGTGTGTCCACACTGGCTGACACCTATATCCATCACAGTGTGGGGCGACAGGGAGGAGCTGCTGACCACAGGGAGGATTACAAGATCAGCAAGTACAGGGACATTAGCCAACAGTATCAATTTGTCCCAGTGGGATCAGAGACCCTGGGATCATGGGGAAAAAATGCCACACGTTTCCTTAAAGAATTGGGTTCCAGACTCATCGACACCACCAGGGACCCAAGGGCAGCCACTTTCATGTTCCAGCGCCTCAGCGTCGCCATCCAGAAATGCTTGCTGCATACTTGGTTCACGTCCAGCCTCGGAGGAGCTGGAGGAAATTCATCATCTTTGATACATTGTGCCATTGTATTCATGTTTATGTTTTTTTTCTGTAAATGTATTTTGTTTATTAATAAATGTTCACATAGAATATAAATATAGGGGGTGGTAGGAGAAGAAAATATTCAAACAGCTCCGGGGAGAACCTTGAGTTTTCCCTGAGGTACGTTTATTGTCTTCTCTGAGGATGAGGGTCCCCATTCCAGCCATAGAGGTGGTACTTCCCTATATTATCTTTATATTATATATATATATATAATATATATATATATATATATATATATATATATTTATATATATATATATATATATATATATATATATATATATATATATATATATATATATATATATATATATATATATATATATATATATATATATATATATATATATAAGAAGGGTGGTTCTGGCATATCTTTCAGTCAAGAACACCTTCCAGGATTATCATCAACAGGCTGGTTTGTGAATACCTGCAGCTCATTTTAGAGTGGCAAGAAGACCCTGCATTTATTTCCTTCCATTAAAATCAAGAAAAGTGGTGCGTACTTGAAGTGTCAGTGAGAGAGGATACATAACAGTCATCTGAGGGGTGGAGGGGGCACTGAGGGGAGGTGGTCAACGTGGAGGAGGAGTAGGACTGGGTGTGTCCCCCCCCCCTTCCCGAAACACGCGCACACACCTTGCAGACTCGTTTCGAAGACAGAGTGTTTGGTCACCTTGTGTATAGTGCTAGCTACCTACCTTCACAAGAGACCTACAGTTGTCACCGTCTATCACGTCACACTGCCCAATGTGAGAATAGAGGTATGTATATGTTATTTTAGGTAATCTAGAAATGGGGTGGCAGGTATTACTAACCTAACCAGTCATAAATCCACAGACACCCTCTATTCTACACATTTTTAGTCCTTCAGAACCGAAGGTGGTTCTACATTGTTGATTCCACAGAAACGTTAGGACTATGAAGGACCTAGATAGCATCAGTGACTAGGTGTAACGTTGCCACTATAGGTGATTGGTCCTTCGTTGTTTACACACAGAGAAACTCAGCACAGCCCTTTGTACAGTGGAAGTAACATATTCTACATTACGTTGCCAGTAACAGCAGTTTGAACCCGGAGAGGAGTATATACACCCTCTGTTAAGGCCACCGTTAACTACCAATTATGGTGCCACCTGGCACCGCGCCTACACAACACTATGCCTCCGACGCCATCTTGTGAAGTCATCACAACAACACATGACCCCTAGGTACACACATTACACACCCGCACACCTGGGTTTCTGCAGACTGAACCAGAGTTCGTCGCAGAAAAAAAAATTGGAAATATTCCGGGAAACGTAGTTACTGTCGAATAGACAGCACCTGTCTATTGGCCAGAACTGACAGGGTAGCCAGACACCCATGTACTGGCCCAGCTGGTCCACATGAACAACTTCCAAGACCACTTCGACCAACCACAACTATCTGATTCAGTTGTAAATAGCAATCATCTCCTAGCAACTATAACCCAAGAAACATGTAAACAAACCACCTTACAACTCATCCAAGACCATGTTCGTCTTAACATACCTAGTGATGACATAAAGCAGTGTAAAGTGATAGGTTATCAAACTGGGAAGGAATCAGTGATACTAAAGTTCAACTCTAACTCAGGAAGAAATGGCCTATTTAAAACATCTATTAATATGAAAAGTGATGCGTATGTCAACAAGCGACTGACCAAAACAAGACCAGATCTCCTCTATAGACTAAGAAAGCTACAACATGACCGAATAATCCACCAGTGCTTTGCAAGCAATGGTAAAATTGCAGTTAAAAGGAATCAATAGCAACCAGATATTTTATTTCTACTGAACATGAACTAAAAATATCCCAAGTGATGCTGGCCTCACTGAGTCAATAAAATTCAGTTTGTACTCACTTTCCTCCAGTAATGCTATGAAACTCCAATTTTTTATCAAATTATTTTCCATAAAACCTAAATTTCATTTATATTTTTTTAACCTGACAGCAGTGAATTGTCAAAAATTTTCAAACATTACCTTATATTTTATACTCTTGTTAGACACCTCAAGATCACCATCTTGTTTGCCTGAAAAAGGTATATACAATTTTATTTTATTTTTATTTTTTTTTATATTTGTAACTATCTTTTACTGTCCTCACTAGTATAGAACTATACTTTATTTTTTACTGTCTATCGTTTGCAGTCTATAATACATAGTGTAATAACAAACCAAAGTTAGGTGCTATGATTATAACCTTACTTTTTTACTGTCTACTGTATACAGTCTATAATAGCATTCGTGCAATAACAGTTAGGTGCTATTGATATATCTAGTCTTAATCTTTTATTATATTTCATTACTACTATATCACTTTATGTTCATTAGTATTTACAGTCTACTGGAACAATATACACTTATACCATTATTGTTCAGGCACCCCCTTTTTACAGATATTAATATTACTCCTCATCTCCCTTTTGCACTTCATATTTATTTAAATATTTACCAGTTAACCCTAAATGCTCAATGCTGAAATCGACCCTGAGCTGAATCTATATAATCTTAATCCGAGTCAACATTTAACTGAAAGCAATTGTCTTTACTACACAGCAACAGAAGCCAGTACTGTCCTCAGCAATGGCAGAAATATTACAGTTTTGAATTACAATATTAGCTCCCTAAGTAAACACTATGATAACCTCCTGGCACTCCTAGATTCATTAAAGAAAGCCTTCTCCTGTATTATTATTACTGAAACCTGGCAAAACACAAATAGACATCTACACACTACCAGTATACACAGCAATCCACAACTGCAGGACAGAACAAACTGGGAAGGGAGGGGGGTATTACTATTTATTAATCTAATGAACTATCACGTACCAATACCACATCTTTCATTGATGAATGTGGTGAATATATATTTGCAAACATCTCTGTAAAAAAAATAAAAAACCCTATAGCAATTGGGGCAATGTACAGGATCACTCATACTAATATCTCAGCCTCTAGTGATAGACTAAAAACACTGATTACATATACATAAATGAATAAGTAGCACCTACTGCTAGCAGAAGACTTCAACATCAACCTTGGCCTAGTAGATAACCAACATGTAAATGACTTCATTAACAATAAGAACAATACACAATTCGTACCACCAATTTCAAAACTAACAAGACTAACTGAGACGAGTGCAACCATAATTGACCATATATGGACAAACACGGACAACACTACTGACCACTACCCAGCTTCCCTCCTAACAAACATTTGTAAGCAACCAATGGAATATAATAAGTTCTCTTTTCGACTCCATGATGAGGCATCAACAAGTAACTGCACTGCAGAACTAAGTTCAGTTGATTGGCCTACAGAATTTTCAGATGCTGTTGGTATTAATGAATGGGTAGAAATATTTCTATACAAAATACATTGACTATATAACAAACATTGTCCCATAAAAACTAAACAAATCACTAATACAAGACTAAGTTGCCCATGGCTTACTAACAGCATCCTAAGATCCATCAATATGAAAAAAATACAGAAGGGACTTAATAACTAAAGAATTTATCGAACACTATACGTCAGTCCTCACCAAATTAATCAGAAAGTCCAAGCTACTGTACTATTCTAATAGATTCACTGAAATGAGAGGAGATATTAAAAAGACCTGGAAGACACACTGTCAGATCCTGGGCACCACAAGCCGAACAGAGATACTAATATCGTGCTAACTAAACCAAACGAACCGAAACTCTACCCTATTGATACAGTTAACAAGATAAATGACTTCTTTTCAAACATAGGATCAAATCTCGCCAATAAAATTTCAATTACCAATGCCTGAGCTAATGATTGTCTAGATGGAAACTTCCCGACATCCTTCTATCTTGCAGTAACAGAGCCCACTGAGGTTACCATGATTAACTCTAAACAACAAATCAAGAAATGTAACCAAAATGCCACCACTACTGTACAAACGAGCGGATCAAATCCTTTCACC
>NC_091339.1:11888083-12055583 GCF_038502225.1 Cherax quadricarinatus | reverse complement strand
ATTCCCATATGCTGCATAAGTGTCTCAATCTTCAACTTGTCGGTTTTTCAAACCATTCATCACAACTGTCAGACACTGCAGCATCATGGGATCTTGTTACAAAGAATTCTTCAACACTTGTTCAACCTTTGGACGAAGACCTACTTCGACTAGTGGATGGTACCACTATGACCCCGCCTCCATCTGCTTCACGTCACCTCACTACAGTATATAAGCCACGTCTACGGCCCTATGCTGTACATTCTACAAGATTGATGGACTGAACACATCGACTCCAGGTTGAGGGACTGATTACCTCATTCTCCTCCTCTCCTTACGCCTTCCTCTTTGTATTGGACTGATGAAGCCACTGTGTGGCGAAACGTTTCCTGAATAAAGATTCCCATATGCTGCATAAGTGTCTCAATCTTCTATTTTCTTACAAGTTCTTGTTCTTGTTTATTTCCTCTTATTCTCATGGGAGAGTGGAACAGAATTCTTCCTCCATAAGCCATGCGTGATGTAAGAGGCGATTAAAAATGCCGGGATCAAGGGGCTAGTGAACCTTTCTCTTGTTAAAAGAAGAACCTTTTTATTCTTTTTGGGCCACCATGCTTCGGTGGGATACGGCCGGTTTGCAAGAGTACAGGTACGTCTTGCTACTTCTACTTACACTTAGGTCACACTACACATACATGTACACGTTTATTTATAGATATTCATCTGAGATTTCTTAGATTTTAATTTAATAGTTCTTGTTCTTATTACTTTTCCTTTTATATCCATGGGGAAGTGGAATAAGAATCTTTCCCCCGTAAGCCATGCGTGTTGTACAAGTCAACTAAAATTCCGGGAATAATGGGCTAGTAACCCCTTTTCCTGTAATAATTACTAAAAAGAATAAAAAGAAAATTGTCAAAGTGGGAAGTCTGAATGTGCGTGAATGTTGTGCGAATGATAAGAAAGAGATGACTGTGGATGTTATGAATGAGAAGAAGGATGTCCTGGCTTTAAGTGAAACAAAGCTGAAGGGGGTGGGAGAGCTTCAGTGGAGAGGAATAAATGGGATTAGGTCAGGGGTTTCAAATAGTTAGAGATAAAGTAGGAGTAGCAATAATGTTGAAGGATAAGCTATGGCAGGAAAAGAGGGACTATAAATGTATTAATTCAAGGATTATGTGGAGTAAAATAAAGGTTGCGTGTGAAAAGTGGTTTATAGTAAGCGTATATACACCTGGAGAAGAGAGAAGTGTAGAGGAGAGAGAGATATTGGGAAATGTTGAGTGAATGCGTGGGGAGTTTTGAACCAATTGTGAGAGTACTTGTAGTTGGGGATTTCAATGCTAAAGTGGGTAAAAATGTTGTGGAGGGAGTAGTAGGTAAATTTGGGGTGCCAGGGGTAAATGAAAATGGGGAGCCTTTAATTGAGCTATGTGTAGAAAGAGGATTGGTAATAAGTAATACATATTTCATGAAAAAGAGGATAAATAAATATACAAGGTATGATATAGCACGTAAGGAAAGTAGTTTAATAGATTATATATTGGTGGATAAAAGGTTGAATGGTATTCTCCAGGATGTACACGTTTATAGAGGGGCAACTGATATATCGGATCATTATTTAGTTGTAGCTACAGTTAGAGTAAGAGGTAGATGGGGCAAGAGGAAAATGACAACAAGAAGTAAGAGGGAGGTGAAAGTGTATAAAGTAAGAGGGAGGTGAAAGTGCACAAACTAAGCGAGGTGGAAGTTTGGGTGAGATATTAGCAACTATTGGCAGAGAGGTGGGCTGGTGCAAGTATGAGTAGTTGGGGGTGGGGGGGGGGTTGAAGAGGGTTGGAATAGTTTTAAAAATGGAGTATTAGAATGTGGGGCAGATGTTTGTGGTTATAGGAGGGTGGGAGCAGGAGGAAAGAGTAGTGATTGGTGGTATGATGAAGTAAAGGGTGTGATAAAAAAGAAAAAGATAGGTTATGAGAGTTTTTTACAAAACAGAAGTGTTATACGAAGAGTAGAGTATATGGAGAGTAAAAGAAAGGTGAAGAGAGTGTATGAGAGAGTGCAAAAGGAGAGCAGATGATAGAGTGGGAGAGGCACTGTCAAGAAATTTTAATGAAAATAAGAAAAAAATTTGGAGCGAGTTAAACAAGTTAAGAAAGCCTAGGGAACAAATGGATTTGTCAGCTAAAAACAGAGTAGGGGAGTTAGTAGATGGGGAGATGGAGGTATTGGGTAGATGGCGAGAATATTTTGAGGAACTTTTAAATGTCGGCGAAGAAAGGGAGGCGGTAATTTCATGCACTAGCCAGGGAGGTATACCATCTTTTAGGAGTGAAGAAGAGCAGGATGTGAGTGTGGGGGAGGTACGTGAGGCATTATGTAGAATGAAAGGGGTGAAGCAGCTGGAACTGACGGGACCATGACAGAAATTTTAAAAGCAGGGGGGATATAGTGTTGGAGTGGTTGGTATTTTTGTTTAATAAATGTATGAAAGAGGGGAAGGTACCTAGGGATTGGTAGAGATCATGTATAGTCCCTTTATATAAAGGGAAGGGGGACAAAAGAGATTGTAAAAATTATAGAGGAATAAGTTTACTGAGTATACAAGGAAAAGTGTATGGTAGGGTTATTATTGAGAGAATTAGAAGTAAGACAGAATGTAGGATTGCGGATGAGCAAGGAGGTTTTAGAGTGGGTAGGGGATGTGTAGATCAAGTGTTTACATTGAAACATATATGTGAACAGTATTTAGATAAAGGTAGGGAAGTTTTCATTGCATTAATGGATTTAGAAAAGGCATATGATAGAGTGGATAGGGGAGCTATGTGGCAGATGTTACAAGTATATGGAATAGGTTTTAAGCTACTAAATGCTGTGAAGAGTTTTTATGAGGATAGTGAGACTCAGGTTTGGGTGTGTAGAAGAGAGGGAGACTACTTCCCGGTAAAAGTAGGTCTTAGACAGGGATGTGTAATGTCACCATGGTTGTTTAATATATTTATAGATGGGGTTGTAAAATAAGTAAATGCTAAGGTGTTTGGGAGAGGGGTGGGATTAAATTATGGGGAATCAAATACAAAATGGGAACTGACACAGTTACTTTTTGCTGATGATACTCTGCTTATGGGAGATTCTAAAGAAAAATTGCAAAGGTTAGTGGACGAGTTTGGGAGTGTGTGCAAAGGTAGAAAGTTGAAAGTGAACATAGAAAACAGTAAAGTGATGAGGGTATCAAATGATTTAGATTAAGAAAAATTGGATATCAAATTGGTGAGGAGTATGGAAGAAGTGAATTTTTTCAGATATTTGGGAGTCGATGTGTCAGCGGATGGATTTATGAAGGATGAGGTTAACCATAGAATTGTTGAAGGAAAAAAAGGCGAGAGAAGCGTTGAGGTATATGTGGAGACAAAAAACATTATCTATGGAGGCAAAGAAGGGAATGTATGAAAGTATAGTAGTACCAACACTCTTATATGGGTGTGAAGCTTGGGTTGTGAATGCTGCAGCGAGGAGGCGGTTGGAGGCAGTGGAGATGTCCTGTTTAAGGGCAATGTGTGGTGTGAATATTATGCAGAAAATTCGGAGTGTGGAAATTAGGAGAAGGTGTGGAGTTAATAAAAGTATTAGTCAGAGGGCTGAAGAGGGGTTGTTGAGGTGGTTTGGTCATTTAGAGAGAATGGATCAAAGTAGAATGACATGGAGAGCGTATAAATTTGTATGGGAAGGAAAGCGTCTTCGAGAAGGTTGGAGGGAGGGGACAAAGGAGGTTTTGTGGGCGAAGGGCTTGAACTTCCAGCAAGCGTGCGTGAGCATGTTAGATAGGAGTGAATGGAGACGAATGGTATTTGGGACCTGAGAAGCTGTTGGATTGGTTACCTGGATTACCTGGAGGTTATTCCGGGGATCAACGCCCCCGTGGCCCGGTCCATGACCAGGCCTCCCGATGGATCAGGGCCTGATCAACTAGGCTGTTACTGCTGGCCGCACGCAGTCCAACGTACGAGCCACAGCCCGGTTGATCCGGCACTGACTTTAGGTATCTGTCCAGCTCTCTCTTGAAGGCAGCCAGGGGTTTATTGGCAATTCCCGTAATGCTTGATGGGAGGCTGTTGAACAGTCTTGGGCCCCGGACACTTATGGTGTTTTCCCTTAGTGTACCAATGGCGCCCCTACTTTTTATTGGGGGCATTTTGCATCGCCTGCCCAGTCTTTTACTTTCGTAGGGAGTGATTTCTGTGTGCAGATTTGAGACCATTCCTTCCAAGATTTTCCAAGTGTAGATTATGATATATCTCTCCCTCCTGCGTTCCAACGAGTACAAGTCAAGTGCTTCCAAGCGTTCCCAGTAGTTAAGGTGCTTGACAGAACTTATACGTGCAGTAAAGGATCTCTGTACACTCTCTAGATCTGCAATTTCACCTGCTTTGAATGGAGATGTTAATATACAGCAGTATTCCAGCCTAGAGAGAACAAGTGATTTGAAAAGGATCATCATTGGCTTGGCATCTCTCGTTTTGAACGTTCTCATTATCCATCCTGTCATTTTCTTTGCACGTGCGATCGTGGCACTGTTGTAATCCTTGAAAGTGAGATCCTCAGACATTAGTACTCCCAGGTCCATTACATTATTTTTCCGCTCTATTGTATGGCCAGAGTCTGTAGTATACTCTGTTCTAGTTATTATCTCCTCCAGTTTTCCATAACGGAGTAGTTGGGATTTGTCCTCATTGAACATCATATTGTTTACCGTTGCCCACTGGAAAACTTTGTTTATATCTTCTTGGAGGTTAACCGCGTCCTCAGCAGATGACAGCCTCATGCAGATCCTAGTATCATCCACAAAGGATGACGGTGCTGTGATGTATATATCTGTCTATGTCTGATATGAGGATAAGGAATAAGATGGGGGCGAGTACTGTGCCTTGTGGAATAGAGCTCTTCACTATGGCAGCCTCCGATTTAACTCTGTTGACCACTACTCTTTGTGTTTGATTTGTTAGGAAGTTAAAGATCCATCTCCCCATTTTCCCAGTTATTCCTTTAGCAAGTATTTTATGGGCTATTACACCATGATGGCATTTGTCAAATGCTTTTGCAAAGTCTGTGTATATTACATCTGCATTCTGATTTTCTTCCAGTGCATCCAAGGTCATATCATAGTGATCCAGTAGTTGTGAGAGGCAGGAGCGACCTGCCCTGAACCCATGTTACCCTGGATTGTGCAGATTTTGGGAATCTAGGTGATTTGCAATCCTGCTTCTTAGCACTCTTTCAAAGATTTTTATGATGTGGGACGTCAGAGCTTTTGGTCTATAGTTCTTAGCTAATGCTTTGCTGCCACCTTTATGGAGTGGGGCTATATCCGTTGTTTTAAGTGACTGTGGAATTTCACCCATGTCCAAGCTCCTCGTCCATAGTGTACTTAGGGCACGCGAGAGGGGTTTCTTGCAGTTCTTAATGAAAACAGAGTTCCACGAGTCTGGGCCCGGGGCTGAGTGCATGGGCATGTTGTCAATGTTTTTTTCGAAATCTATCGGAGTTAGGGTAATGTCGGAAATCTGGCAGACATTTATGGAATTTTGAGGCTCATTCATGAAGAAATCATTTGGGTCGTCGATCCTCAGACCGATTAGTGGTTCACTAAACACAGAGTCGTACTGGGATTTCAATGTTTCACTCATTTCCTTGTTGTCATCTGTGTAAGTCCCATCCTGTCTGAGTAAGTGCCCGATACTTGATGTGGTATTTGCCTTGTTTTTTGGCATATGAAAAGAAATATTTTGAATTTCTTTCAATTTCACTAATAGCTTTAAGCTCCTCCTGTCTCTCCTGGTTCCTGTAAGAGTCATTTAACTTAAGTTCGATAGTTTCCACTTCCCTGGTCAGCGCCTCCTTTCGTGTATCAGATATTCTAGCACTCCTGAGGAGCTCAGTGACTCTTCGTCGTCTTCTGTAGAGGGAGCGTCTTTCTTTCTCCAGTTTACTCCTGCTCTTCTTCTTTCTTAGGAGAATATGTCTAGAACATGCTTCGGCTGCCAGGAAGTTGATCCTTTCAAGGCACTTGTTTGGATCCATGTCATTTAAGACATCTTCCCAACATGTTTCGTTTAGGACATGGTTTACCTGGTCCCAGTTGATGTTCTTGTTGTTGAAGTTGTATTTTGTGAAGACACCTTCACAGGTACATGCATTCTGCTGATCAGGACCCCTATGCATGTACGTCTGAACTTCGATTAGGTTGTGATCGGAATTAGTTGTTTTTGATATTCTTATGTCTCTTATCAGGTCCTCATTATTTGTGAAGATAAGGTCAAGTGTGTTTTCTAGTCTTGTTGGCTCCACTATCTGCTGGCTTAAGGTGTGTTTTTCGCAGAGACTTAGTAGCTCATGTGTGTGTGTGATCTTTCATCTGCGCTACCTCCGGGGATTGTTTCAGCTATAACATTATTTGCTACATTCTTCCATTTTGTATGCCTTAGGTTGAAATCACCAAGCAGTAAGATGTTTGGGGATGGAGCTGGAAGGTTTTCCAAACAGTAATCAATTTTCAGTAGCTGTTCCTTGAACTGTTGTGAGGTTGCATCTGGTGGTTTATATACAACCACAATGACTAGGTTTTGGTTCTCAGTCTTTATTGATAGAACTTCAACTACCTCATTTGTGGTGTTCAGCAACTCCGTGCAGATGAGGGACTTTTTGACACACAGGCAAACCCCTCCTTGTTGCCTGTTCTTTCTGTCGCATCTAAAAAGGTTATAACCACTTATCCATATTTCACTGTCAAAGTGATCTTTTGTGTGAGTCTCTGTGAAGGCTGCAAACATTGCATTACACTCCTCTAGAAGTCCACTGATAAAAGGTATTTTGTTGGTGGTGGATGGCTTAAGGCCCTGTATATTAGCAAATATGAACGAGGTTGTATTCTGTGTTTGTTGGGGGGATTTTGTTATTGGCATCAGTAGTTGTAATTCTGGAGGGCCATGGGTGGCCACTGGCTGCACCTCCAGTCCAACAAGGCTCCAAGGTGGTGGACTATTTTTGTTATTTCGTTCCATTTTCTTTTTCCGTTTCCTGCCACTAAAAATCACCTGGAGTTGGGTTGTCGTAGCTACTATGTTTGTCTTGTGGGGTCCGTGCCTCCTGGTCCCTTTCAGATGGTATGCAGGGCAGTCGATGTTGTAACACTGCTTCTGGAGGACCGAGGAGTGACACATTTTTGGGTGAAAGAAAGTACAGAAAGAAGAACGACACACTCCTTTAGACAGGAGGTCGCTACATTTTTTGGGATGCTCAAAGTTGCATGTCCCATTTTTTTTCCCTAATATTCCATGCTTACAGATGCCCCAAGCATAATATTTGCACAAAATCACCTTTGGTTGAGAATTGTTGGGAGGTGTGTTGTCAATTTCTGCAGGTTCTGGGACTGCACTATAATCCTCAGTATCCAAGCCAGGGCCACCCCGTCATGGATTCCATCTACTTTCCCCAGTAGAGGAAGAAGGAAGAGACTCCTCTCCAACATCTGTACTGTGGGCCATGGTCTTGTGCAATGATGGTTGTATATTTACGGTTTTAGTGGTGGTTGTGGTAGGGTCCCTGGTAGTATCTGGGCTGGCAGTAAGGCTGGGGGCTGGGTCTGAGTCAGCACTGGGGCTGGGGGCTGAGCCTGGGCCAGTGGCTGGGCCTGGGCCAGCACCAGCACTGTGGGTATTAGTGCTATGACTGGGGGAGCCTGGACCAGCACCAGCACTGTGAGTATTAGTGCTATGACTGGGGGATGGGCCTGGCTTAGCACTATGTGGGTGACTAGCTAGTTTCGAGTCATCTGTTGTGGTATGGCCATTCTGCATTTTTTGATACACTATCTCTTGCTCCCATGTTTTATATATTTTTGGTAGACTATCCAAGAGGTCAACCTTGTTTTCTTGATTATTTTTATCATTTATTACTCTCCTTAGTACCTTTCTGATACCTGCCCAAAGTTCTACATCTTTATTGCACAACCAGAAGCACCTTGCTAGTTCAAGGTCATTTTTTGAGGCTGTATTTAGTCTAGTACAAGAGATATGGTGTTTGGAAGAGCATAGATTACATTTGATTCTGGATTTCCTTCCAAGGATTTTTTTACATGTCCCACAGATATGCTGTGCTGACATCCTGTATGTATCCTACTACACTCTGTATGCCACGGAAGAAAACTTATTTCCACTTTACCTTTCTCTTGCTGGTGCCAGTAATATGCAAGATGTATTTATACGAACCAAGTTTGCAGTATGTGGGTGGTGGTGCAGGGTGGGTGGTGGGTGTAGGGTGGGTGTGAGCCGGGCAGGACTTACCCACACTGCCACACTTCACTATTATTTTTATTATTATTATTATTATTATTATTATTATTATTATTATTATTATTATTATTATTATTTAAATTCCTTTTATGTAGTGCTGTACACTGTGTATTCTTTCAAAATACACTTCTCACTGCGCTATACTGGGATCATTGTTTTATTATTTACACAGCAGCTAGGCCTACGCTAACTTTCTCCTACACTTCTATGGAAAAGTTTATTTCCTGTTTAGTAGAGGTAACGGTTGTATACTCAATTTATGTATGCTGTGATTCCCTGCACCTCAATGCTACCACCACTCGTTTTATCTCTTATGACTATAGTAATTACTCAACCGTTATTAACACTTCACTGGACCTCTGGCAATAGTTCGCTAGTGCCAAGCGCTTGTAAGATATTCCCATATCTACACTATATATTGTACGCTATACTGGGGGATAATTAAGATTACTCTTATCTACAATTTAGTTCACTATGTCACTGCACATATATATCCTTGTCACTCACTATATTACTTATAAATAGATCAATATTTGTTTATTTCCACTTGTGTCGACATCCGGCAATAATTCACTAGTGTTGGTCAGGTCTATTTCCCACAGTAACCGTTCCTCCACCGGCACTCTCAATGTGACACTATAATCCATATTTTCCTATTTAGTGTTCACTGATATTCACTGATATCCCTAGTGTGAGCAGGGTAATATTTAGTGAAGGGATTCAGGGAAACCGGTTATTTTTATATGCTGGACTTGAGTCCTGGAAATGGGAAGTACAATGCCTACACTTTAAAGGAGGGTTTGGGATATTGGCAGTTTGGAGGGATATGTTTATACGTATATGCTTCTAAACTGTTGTATTCTGAGCAACTCTGCAAAAACAGTGATTATGTGTGAGTGAGGTGAAAGTGTTGAATGATGAAAGTATTTTTTTTCTGGGGATTTTCTTTTTTTTTTTTGTGTCACCCTGCTTCGGTGGGAGACGGCCGACTTGTTGAAAAAAAAAAATATACCACTTGTTCCTGGTACAATAATATAAAATGCTGCTTGTTGTACTAGTACACCAAACAGGGATTATAATGAAATTATCCTAGAGTCATCCACGCCATTATATGTCCTTGTGTACCGAGTACAACATTCAGTTCCGCTGGATGCGCTACTCTTAAAGATTGTATGGTCCAGTGGATTAGGGCGTCATGAGTTTTCGCCCACCTTGAAGCGGACCAAAGCAGCATGGGTTCGAGTCCTTGGCTAGTTCAGTATGGTTATTGATATATATATATATATATATATATATATATATATATATATATATATATATATATATATATATATATATATATATATATATGCAAAACAACCACTCTGAAAGAATAGAGAAATTCCAAGCGCTTTCGTGACTACTCACATTATCAAGTTCCTTGATAATGTGAGTAGTCACGAAAGCGCTTGGAATTTCTCTATTCTTTCAGAGTGGTTGTTTTGCATATTTTGAAATCACCTGTTTACTGTGATCTTATTGCATATATATATATATATATATATATATATATATATATATATATATATATATATATATATATATATATATATATATATATATATATATATATATATATATATAAGAGAATATGAATTACACAGTTTTTTTGTCATGATTGAACACTTGCGACCACTGCTATTGCCATTTTAAGTGGTCAGGCAGTGATCAACTGCTCGCGTCCACTGATACTGCAACATAACCTGGGCTGGTGAGGATTCCTGCGAAGGTCTTCAGGCAGAACTCGCTATTCATAAAGTGGATATAATGAACATTATTTTGCATTCTTTGACATTTTTTCAGTTCTTTTCTAGCACTTTAATGGTGTTACTTTCAACATAAACTCATCAATGAGGCTGACTTGATGCTGGAGAAGGCCTGTTGATCCTGAGGTCTCTAAATACACTCACCTTCTGCGACTTAAGCATGATTGTCTCCCATTTTCAACTCGCTGAATGACTCCCAGGGTTTTAGTTTTCCTCATATTTACAACAGTTTTTACATGAAGATCTGTGATTTCATGCATCTATGATAATGACTTTGGCTGACCTGATGAAAACCCTGTTGTTCTTCCTGGCAGGTGTTGACTAACGGTTCACTGATGATTTGGCCGTTCAGTGGCACTGACTACCGTCAGGACGTGCATGCCTCTGTTTACCAGTGCCGAGCTGCCAATCCCTCGGGCGTGGTCCTAGCTCCTCCCACTACACTCAGAGCAGGTCAGTATTTGTGTATCATGTGTTACCAATTCACTTAAATGCCTCAATATCGGGCGATCATCACTATCTTGACTGATGAAAAACTTGGCCAAGATTACCTGACAGAGGACGTATATGCAGCAGGAAATATTCATAACCCGGAAAAACGAGAATTTTATGATGTATATTATCACCATCTCATCGTGTTCACGCTTTATATGTTTGATTTCTTGGAATATTGCTAATAAATGAAATACAATATAAATATAGACAATACACACGAAGATGAAAGGTAAGATACTTTTGCAGCAGTTGGGTATCTTCACTGTCGCAACGTTACGCCACCGAAGCTGCATAGGGAGGTGACGTAGAGACAATGTTTGTAAATAACTCTGAAAACAAGTCTGTAGCTTCGGCTACACGCCCATACTTATCTAAACTGTTGTATTCTGAGCACCTCTGCAAAAACAGTGATTATGTGTAAGTGAGGTGAAAGTGTTGAATGATGATGAAAGTATTTTCTTTTTGGGGATTTTCTTTCTTTTTGGGTCACCCTGCGTCGGTGGGACACAGCCGACTTGTTAATATATATATAAATAAATAAATAAATATATATATATATATATATATATATATATATATATATATATATATATATATATATATATATATAACGCAAGGTGCTTTGTTTTGGCCCTCATAAACAAAGCATCATACGTTTTCTCTCACCATGAGGGTGGCCAAAACAGCATGGGTTCGGCTCCTTGGCTCATGCAGTGTTGTTATTGATCAATACCAATATATATATATATATATATATATATATATATATATATATTTATATTTATATATATTTCTGTATATTTATATATATTTATATATATCTATATATATATATATATATATATATATATATATATATATATATATAATGTATATGTATATATATATATATATATACATACCGTCCTGCCAGGAGTGTGAAACAGAAAACTGTAACTGTTTCACATGATGGAGGGATTACTGGTGTCCTTTTTTTCTGTCTCATAAACACGCTGGATAACAGGTATATCTTGCTACTTTTACTTACACTTATGTCACACTACACAGACATGCACATGTATATATATGCATATGCACATCTAGTTTTTTTTTCTTTCTTCTTAATAGTTCTTGTTATTCCTTATTTCCTTTATTCTCCATGGGGAAGTGGAAAAATATCTTTCCTTCGTAAGCCATGCGTGTCGTTCGAAGCGACTAAAATGCTGGGAGCAATGGGCTAATTACCCCTTCTCCTGTAGAAAATACTAAAAATGTTAAGAAAAACTAGGATGCTTGAATGTGCGTGGATGTAGTGTGGATGATAAAAAAGAGATGGTTGCTAATGTTATGAATGGAAAGAATTTGGATGTCCTAGCTCTAAGCGAAACAAAGCTGAACTGGGTAGGGGAGTTTCAGTTGGCAGATCTAAATGGGATTAAGTCAGGAGTATCTGAGAAAGTTAGAGCTAAGGAACTGGTAGCAATAATGTTGAAGGATCAGTATGGAAGGAGAAGAGGGAATATTAATGTATAAATAAAAGTATTATGTGGATTAAAATAAGGGTCAGATGCGAAAAGGGGGTCATAATAAGTGTGTATGGTCCTGGAGAAGAGAGGAATGTAGAGGAGAGAGAGAGATTTTGGGAGATGTTAAGTGAGTGTGTAGGAACTTTTGAACCAAGTGAGAGATTAATTGTGGTAGGGGACTTAATCGCTAAAGTAGGAGAAACATTTAAAGAGGGTGTGGTAGGTAAGTTTCGGGTGCCATGTGTAAAAGATAATGGGGGGCTCGTTTGACTGAACTTTGTATAGAAAGGAATTTGGTTATAGGTAATACATATTTTAAGAAAAAGAGGATAAATATACAAGATAAGATGTAGGGCATAAGGACAATAGATGGATTACGAATTGGTAGATAAAAGACCGTTGGGCAGACTTCAAGATGTACTTGTTTATACAGGGGCCACAGATATATCAGATCACTTTTTAGTTGTACCTACAGTGAGAGTAAATGTAAGAGGGGATACATTGAAAATGGAAGCAGCAAGTAACGAGTGAGGTGAGGGTTTATAAGCTAAAGGAGGAGGCAGTTAGGATAAGATATAAACAACTATTGGAGGATAGATGGGTTAGTAAGAGAACAGGCAATGCTGTTGAAGATGTATGGTGTAGTTTTAAGAATACAGTGTTAGAGTGTTCAGCAGAAATTTGTGGTTACAGGAAAGTAGGTGCAGGAGGGAAGAAGAGTTATAAGAGAGAAAAAGTTAGCATATGAGAGGTTTTTGCAAAGCAGAAGTGATGCAAGGAGAGAGGAGTCTAGGGAGCGAAAAAGAGAGGTTAATAGAGTGGTGAAGCAATGTAAAAAGAGAGCAAATGGGTGGGTGGGTGAGATGTTATCAACAAATTTTGTTGAAAATAAGAAAAAGTTTTGGAGTGAGATTAATAAGTTGAGGAAGCCTAGGGAACGAATGGATTTGGTAGTTAAAAATAGGAGAGGAGAGTTATTAAATGGAGAGTTAGAGGTATCGGGAAGATGGAGGGAATATTTTGAAGAACTGTTGAATGTTGATGAAGATAGGGAAGCTGTGATTTCGTGTATAGGCCAAGCTGGAATATCATCTTGTAGGATTGACTAAGAGCGAGTTGTGAGTGTGGGGAAAGTTCGTGAGACAGTTGGTAGAATGAAAGGGGGTAAGGCAGCTGGCATTTATGGGATGAAGATAGAAATGTTAAAAGCAGGTGGGGATATAGTTTTCGAGTGGTTAGTGCTTTTATTTAACATATGGATGGAAGAGGGTAAGGTACCTAGGGATCTTCAGAGAGTATGCGCAGTTCCTTCATATAAAGGCAAAGGGGGCAAAAGAGAATGCAAAAAAAAAAAATATAAGCGAATTAGTCTGTTTACTATACCTGGTAAAGTGTATGGTAGAGTTATTATTGAAATAATTAAGAGCAAGGCGGAGAGTAGGATAGCAGATGAACAAGGAGGCTTTAGGAAAGGTAGGGGTGTATAGATCAAGTGTTTTTAGTGAAACATACAGGTGAACAGTATTTAGATAAGGATAAAGAGGTTTCTGTGGCATTTATGGATTTAGAAAAGACGTATGAGAGGGTGGACAGGGGGGCAATGTGGCAGATGTTGAAATGTTTTGAATAGGAGGTAGGTTATTAAAATCAGTGAAGAGTTTTTACGAGGATAGTGAGGATCAGGTTAGAGTATGTAGAAGTGAGGGAGATTATTTCCTAGTAAAATTAGGCTTTAGGCAAGGATGTGTGATGTCACCGTGGTTGTTCAATATAATTATAGATAGAATTGTAAGAGAAGTGAATGCTCGGGTGTTGGAAAGAGGTGTTGGGTTAAAGATAAAGAATTTAGCACCAAGTGGGAGTTCTTACAGTTGCTCTTTGCTGATGACACTTTGCTTTTGGGAAATTCTGAAGAGAAGTTGCAGATGTTGGTGGATGAGTTTGGGAGGGTATGAAAAAGAAGAAAATTGAAAGTGAACAGAGGAAAGAGTAAGGTGATGAGGATAACAAAACAAAATTAAGCAACAAAAGATTGGATATTAGATTGGAGGGAGGTAGTATGGAGGAGGTGAATTTATTTAGATATTTAGGAGTGGACGTGTCTGCCGATGGGTATATGAAAGATATGAATCATAGAATTGACGAGGAAAAAAGGCAAGTGGTGCACTGAGGAGTCTGTGGAGATGAAGAACTTTGTCCATGGAAGCAAAGAGGGAAATGCATGAGAGTATAGTTATCCCAATGGGTATGAAGCATGGGTGATGAATGTTGCAACAAGGAGAATGCTGGAAGCAGTGGAGATGTCGTGTCTGAGGACAATATATGCTGTGAATATATTGTAGAGAATTTGTACTTTGGAAATTAGGAGGAGATGCGGGATTACCAAAATTAATTTCCAGAGGGCTGAGGAGAGGTTGCTGAAGTGGCTCGGACACATAGAGAGGATGGAAAGCATATAGATCTGTAGTGGAGGGAAGGCCTAGTAGGGGTTCGTCCTAGGAAAGGTTGGAGGGAGGGGGTAAAGTAGGTTTTGTACGAGCGGTTTGGATCTCCAGCAAGCATGCGTGAGCGTTATAGACAAATGGCTTTTAGGACTTGAAGTGCTGTTGGAGTGTGAGCAAAGTAACATTTATGAAGAGATTCAGGGAAACCGGCAGGCCGGACTTGAGTCCTGGAGATGGGAAGTACAGTGCCTGCACTCTGAAGCACGGGTGTTAATGTTGTAGTTTTAAACTGTAGTGTAAGCGCGCCTCTGGCAAGACAGTGATAGAGTGAATGATGAAAGTTTTTCTTTTTCGGACCACCCTGCCTTGGTGGGAAATGGCCGATGTGTTAATAAAATAAAATACGTCGAGACGAATAGGTAAAACTAGCCAATAGCAAAAACTCATTTAAAATTAAGTCATATCTTAAATTTTCTCTTATTCGTTTAAAGATATATTTTTTCATTAATGTTAATTTAAAAGTTAATAATTTCGTACCAAAAGAACCTTAGAAAACTTACCTAACCTTATTATAACAAGTGCAATTTAATTTAGTCAAATTCAACTAAATATATTTTAGATAAGTTTACAATAATTTAATAAAGAACAAACACAATGAAATATATTTTATATCGTTAGGTTCAGAATGATTTTTCCGAAATTATTGTATACACAAATTTTTGCTTGTCTTATTCGACAAGAAGAGTGTTGTTATCTAAGCCAATATATCACAAAGTTTTACCTATTCGGCACGACACATAGATTGTGATGTCACCTGTTTACTGTTATTATATATATATTTATATATATATATATATATATATATATATATATATATATATATATATATATATATATATATATATATATATATATATATATATATATATATGTCGTGCCGAATAGGCAGAACTTGCGATCTTGGCTTAAATAGCAACGTTCATCTTGCCATATAGGACAAGTGAAAATTTGTGTATGCAATAATTTCGCCAAAATCATTCTGAACCTAACGAAAAAAATATTTTTCACTGTGTTTGTTTAGTATTAAATTACTGTAAACAAATCTATAATATAATTTGTTGGGTTAGGTTAAAATAAATTGCGCTTGTTATAATAAGGTTAGGTAAGTTTTCTAAGTTCCTTTTGGTGCAAAATTATGAATTTTTACATCAACATTAATGAAAAAAAAATATCTTTAAACGTATAAGAGAAAATTTTAGAAAGGACTTAATTTTAAATGAGTTCTTGCTAATTGACCAGTTTTACATATTCGGCACGACATATATATATATATATATATATATATATATATATCTATATATATATATATATATATATATATATATATATATATGTATATATATATATATATATATATATATATATATATATATATATATATATATATATATATATATATATATTATGTAAAAATTTACTCATCAAAGTATAAATACGTGTATGCATATACATGGTAAAAATGCCTTTCTGCTTTATCTTCTACTATTACTATTTTTACTACTACTGCTAGTACTATTTCTACTACTACTACTACTACTACTGCTGCTGCTACTACTACTACTACTACTACTTCTACTACTTTTTCTACTACTACTGCTAATAATAATAATAATAATAATAATAATAATAATAATAATAATAATAATAATAAGAAGAAGAAGAAGAAGAAGAAGAGAGTAGAAGAATTATAATAATTAAATTAAGTGCTGTGCCCATAAAGAATATTTAACACGAACTCATCTTCAGTACATAACACAAATTTGATGTTTGCAATATAAGAGTGTGTTTCAGTTGACATTATAGGATAAGAAGGTTTGTCTCGTGGACATTATAGGATAAGAAGGTTTGTCTCGTGGACATTATAGGATAAGAAGGTTTGTCTCGTGGACATTATAGGATAAGAAGGTTTGTCTCGTGGACATTATAGGATAAGAAGGTTTGTCTCGTGGACATTATAGGATAAGAAGGTTTGTCTCGTGGACATTATAGGATAAGAAGGTTTGTCTCGTGGACATTATAGGATAAGAAGGTTTGTCTCGTGGACATTATAGGATAAGAAGGTTTGTCTCGTGGACATTATAGGATAAGAAGGTTTGTCTCGTGGACATTATAGGATAAGAAGGTTTGTCTCGTGGACATTATAGGATAAGAAGGTTTGTCTCGTGGACATTATAGGATAAGAAGGTTTGTCTCGTGGACATTATAGGATAAGAAGGTTTGTCTCGTGGACATTATAGGATAAGAAGGTTTGTCTCGTGGACATTATAGGATAAGAAGGTTTGTCTCGTGGACATTATAGGATAAGAAGGTTTGTCTCGTGGACATTATAGGATAAGAAGGTTTGTCTCGTGGACATTATAGGATAAGAAGGTTTGTCTCGTGGACATTACAGGATAAGAAGGTTTGTCTCGTGGACATTATAGGATAAGAAGGTTTGTCTCGTGGACATTATAGGATAAGAAGGTTTGTCTCGTGGACATTATAGGATAAGAAGGTTTGTCTCGTGGACATTATAGGATAAGAAGGTTTGTCTCGTGGACATTATAGGATAAGAAGGTTTGTCTCTTGGACATTATAGGATAAGAAGGTTTGTCTCGTGGACATTATAGGATAAGAAGGTTTGTCTCGTGGACCTTAAACAACATCTCACATACTTAAAACTTCATTTTTAATTATTTTGGCACATTATATTCTACACTTCCTTGTGGTCTCCCATTAAGATTTGCTCAGTAAAAACATTCAACGAGCTCTTTTCGACATTTGACATCGCCAGTGGAGAAGCAAAACACATAACACACAAGCCTCAAATTGTGCAAATTGTTGCGCTGTTTCCAACCATTAAGTTCAGGGAATGACGTCCACATGACACATAAAACTCTCGAGGAATTTCTTTTATGATATTCGCATGAATACATTTATTCTTTCCCTTCATATTGGGACCACTATCATAGCCCAGACCTCTGCATTTATGTAAGTTTAAGATGTTCTCTGAAAGAAAATCAATCATGCTTTTATAACATCCTTAGTATATAGAATTCAGCTATTGTTGCATAGGTCTTTTGCCTATAAAAATCATTGTAAATGAGAGTTCCTCCTCTATACTTACATCTAGCATACAGTCTATAATATACCTGTGGTTAATATATTATTTTCGTGAGCAGTATTCCCCAACAAATTTATTTAATACTTAACTTGCTTTCTCGCATTAATGAATGTGTTCGTTGTTAAGCTGGACGTATTTCGGTGGTTGTGCCATCTGAGGAAGACATCCCCGTACTCCAAAATCCCGGTCCCTTGTCTTACAATGGATGTCATTGGAATATTGCAGACTGCCTCATAAAATGATAAGGAAACTAAAAATTCATGTAGAAGCTATGAAAATTATCAAGAGTAATCACATGGAAACTAATATACAAATTTCATTAATGAAATTAAATTGGAACTTATGCGGTCCAAGTCTAATTCAAACCATTTACAGAGACCAAGACCAATATTCTAAAATACACAAACACATTAAGCTTAAAGCTGCTTAAAAGTTGCATTATCACGTTAAGAACAAAGAACATTTAAAAGTAATCAGATGCAGCACTTAGAAATTATCGCATAAGAAGCAGTATATCAATATTTATAATTTCTTCCAACTGGGATCTTCTCAACCTTTTTTTTGTTAGGTAAAGCACATATGCAACAGTTAGGTATCTTTATTTCGAAACGTTTCGCCTACACAGTAGGCTTCTCCAGAAGCCTACTGTGTAGGCGAAACGTTTCGAAATAAAGATACCTAACTGTTGCATATGTGTCTTACCTAACAACCTGTCGGTATTTTATACCATTTTAATGTTCAACCTTTTTTTTCTAAGTAAGATTTCCCAGCCTTTGATAAAGAAATGAACATTTATGTGAATCAAGTTACATAAACTATTACTTAAAAGTTGTCTTGAGAGCGAATAGATTTTATAGACACACACAAAAAAATTAAGCTGATTTAACTTAGGATAAATAAAGTCAAGCACTGTGAAGAAAATTTCTCCAGAAAACAATATGAATAATGAAATTAGCATATAATAAGGAAAGTTTAAAGCTTACCAGAAGATGCAT
The DNA here is from genome assembly GCF_038502225.1 of Cherax quadricarinatus. NCBI lineage: Eukaryota > Metazoa > Arthropoda > Malacostraca > Decapoda > Parastacidae > Cherax > Cherax quadricarinatus. The sequence goes on along the minus strand of NC_091339.1, from coordinate 12,036,849 downwards.
TTTCCAGCTATTGTTCACAGTTTGAACACATGATACGTTCTATCCATGCGAATATATCAGCCATTGAAGAGTGATGCTGTTCACAATAAATCTCAATCAGGAGATAGCGCTAAACCTCTATGGGAATTGGAAGCATCCAAATTAGATTCAGGCAAGAAGAACATAAATCTAGTTCCCTGAATCAAGAGCCTCTTACCTGTATCAAGTGGAAAAAATAATGCAACAGAGTAAAACAGGATTGTACTATTTCTTGGTTAAAAATGGCAAGATGGCTGAGAAGGGGAGTCTTTTTCTAGTAATTACACGGAAACAAATAAAATGGAAATGGCCTATGTAGCAGTGTGCACAGGTCGCCCAGGCTGGCAAATGGCCCCATGAATCTTGCCCAAAATACATTACACAAACAAGCGTTCAAATTTTAAATCACAACGAATAAAGCGTTTAAAGAGCAATTTGCGATCAAGTCAACAAACAATGTTGCTGCCTGGCGTCTACTTGAGGTCGTTCCGGGGATCAACGCCCCCTCGGCCCAGCCCTTGAGCAGGTGGATCAAGCCTTATCAACCAGGCTGTTACTGCTGGCCACAAGTAGTTCAACGTACGAACCACAGCCCGGCAGATCGGGTACTGACTTTAGGTATCTGTCCAACTTCCTCTTGAAGGCAGCCAGGAGTCTATTGGTAATTCCCCTTATGCCTGGTGGGAGGCTGTTGAACAGTCTTGGGCCCCGGACACTTACTGTGTTTTAATGTATTAATGGCGCCTCTACTTTTCATTGGGTGGACTATTTTGCTCCGTCTTCCCAGCCTTTTGTTTTCGTAGGGAGTGATTTCTATGTTCAGATTTGTTACCAGTCCCTTTCGAATTTTCTAGGTATAGATTATGGTGTGTCTCTCTCGCCTATGTTCTAGTGAGTATAGGTCAGGTGACTCCATGCATTCTCAGTAATTAAGGTGTTTGACAGAACTTATATGTACAGTAAAGATTCTATTTACATTCTCTAGATCTGCAATTTCACTTGCCTTCACTGGAGCTGTTAGTGTATAGCAGTATTCTAGCCTATATAGACCAAGTGATTTGAAAAGGATCATCATTGGTATGGCATCTTTTTTTTTTTTTGAATGCTCTCATTATCCATCCTATCACTTTCCTCGCAGATATGATAGTGACGCTGTTGTGATCCTTGAAACTTAGATCCTCTGAGATGAACACTCCCAAGTCCTTCACACTACTTTTTCACTGTGTGATTAGAGTTTGTAGTATACTTAGTTCTAGCTATTATTTTCTACAGTTTTACTTAAGTGATTAGTTGAAATTTGTTCTCATAGAACTAATGCGTTGCTCATTGAAAAACTTGGTTTAAATCTGTTTGGAGATTTACTGTGTCTTCAATGAATGACACTCTCATTTAGATTCTAGTATCATCTGCATAGGATGAAACGGTACTATGGGTTACATTTCTGTCTATGTCTGATATGAGAACAAGGAACAGGATGGGGGGCGAGTACTGTGCCACGTGGAACAGAGATTTTCACTGGGGTAGCCTCTGATTTAACTCTGTCTACCGTTATTCTTTGTGTTCGATTGGTGAGTGAGTTGAAGATCTATCTGTCCACTTTGCCAAGTATGCCTTTAGCATGCAGTTTGTGTCATATTACACCATGATTGCACTTCTCAAAGGCTTTTGCAAAAATATGTGTATACTACATCTGCATTCTCTTTGTCTTCCAGTGCATCCAAGACCAATGCATCCAAGACCTCTCACAACTACTGGACCACTATCCAGTAGTTATGAAAAGCAGGAGCGATCTGCTCTAAACCCATGCTGCCCTGGATTGTACAGTTGTTGGTAATCCAAATGATATGCTATAATGCTTCTTAGAAATCTTTCAAAGATTTTTATGATTTGGGACGTTAGAGCTATTAATCTATAGATCTTTGCTATTGCTCTGCTGCCACCTTAATGGAGTGGGGCTATAGCCGTTGTTTATAACGACAGTGGGATTACACCCGTATCTGTGCTCCCTCTCGATAATATACTTAAGGTACATGAAAGAGGTTTCTTGCAGTTGCTAATGAATACGGAGTTCCACGAGTCTGGGCCTTGGGCTGAGTCCATGGGCATGTTGTTAATGGCCTTTTCAACGTCCAATGGAGTTAGGGTTATGTCAGAAATGTGGCATACATTAACAGAGTTTTGAGGCTCGTTTATGGAAAAAACATTTATAATGGCGATCTTTAGGCTCGCTAAACACAGAGTCGTACTGAGACTTCAATATCTCACTCATTTCTTTGTTATCATCTGTGTAAGTTCCATCTTCTCTGAGCAAGGGCCCATATTAGATGGGGTTTTTGCTTTGTTTTTGGCACATGGAAAAATAATTTATTAATATTTTTCCGAAAAATAGGATACTCTCCCATCGTTAAACTTAAAAGCACCATAAATCCGAAGATATATTCTTTTTGCTTTTCACATTAAGGCTTTATTTAAAATTCTCCCATATCTTGTAAAATAATATTTTATTTAGATTTTTTTGAAAACTCAATTTGATAAAATTTGTAATAAATTGGTAAATTGACACCCAAACTTCTCAAAATTACTACTAAAATACTTCTTATTAAGATACATCATTATTTAAGATTTGAAGCTAATCAGAAGAGGCATTCACTAGTTTCTAAATTGGCAAGTTGAAATTTACTCAGCTCAAAGTAAACAATAAGCTGTGTTTTAATTAAGCACTCCATTATTAAAAGTATGAAGCCGACTAGAAAAAGAATTTTCGAGTAATTGACCTGATTCCATCGATTCTAAATTATATGATCATTTCAGTTACAGAAAGCAGTTACAGAAATCACGGTCTATGTATCTTACTTGTGAATCACCTTTGTTAGCCGGGTAGTCAGTGGTACCTTCAATCTCACAAACCACTGAAGTACACTCGTCCTGGAGAACAGAGAATCATTTATTACCTTCAAATCTTCTCTATTAACTTTCCCTATCTTGATACTTCTTCCTGATGCCACTCCCGGCTGCCACTCTCCAACTCACTGCTGGTAATATTTTCCTCCTTACCAGATCCAACCATCTCACATTCACTCCCAAACTCATCCTTCTTATTCCGACTGAACTGATGTGTTATCATCCAGAAAGTATCATCAATAATAATTTAAATTCATTCAGTAGAAGCATTCGTCAGTTCTATTTATTCAAAAGAACATAAGAACATGAGAAAGGAGGAACACTGCAGCAGGCCTACTGGCCCATGTGAGGCAGGTCCTAGTCACCTACCAGCTTATGACTGACCTAAGCTAGTCAGGTCCAACTCACATCCACCCACACCCTCTCATGTATTTATCTAACATATTTTTAAAACTAACGTTTTAGCTTCAATGACGGCAATTGGGAGTTTGTTCCACTCATCCACAGTGCTTACCAACAGCCTTCCTAAATCTGAATTTTTCCAACTTAAAACGATTGCTGCGAGTCCTGTCTTGGCTAGATATTTTTAGCGCTCGATTTACATTCTCTTTATTTTTTCCTGTTTTCCGTCTATACACCTCAATCATATCCTCCCTAATTCTACGCCTTTCTATAGAGGGCGGATTCAGGGCCCTCAGTCTGTCCTCATAAGGAAGATTTTTGATACATGGGATCAACTTTGTCATCCTCCTTTATACGTTTTCCAGTGCATTTATATCCATTCTGTAATAAGGTGCCCAGAACTGTGCAGCATAATCTAAATGAGGCCCAATCAAAGATATATGGAGCTGAACAACCTGAGGACTCCTATAATTTATGCTTTTTAATATGAAGCCAAGGATTCTGTTCACTTTATTGCGAACACTTATGCACTATTGTCTTGGTTTTAAATTACTGCTAAGCAGAACTCCTAAATCTTCTTCACAATCACTAATATTAAGATCTACATTACTTAGTTTATATGTGGCATGGTTATTTTACTGTCCAACATTTAGAACTTTGCATTTGTCTATATTAAACTGCATCTGCCACTTTTCCGACCACTGCATCAGTCTATTCAAATCTTCCTGGAGTGCTCTAGTGTCCTCATTAATATTTTGGTGTCATCGGCAAACTTCCTTATGTCGCTATTTATTCCCTAATCTATATTGTTTATGTAAATTGTGAAAAACAAGGGGCCCAACACTGACCCTTGTGTATAACCGCTTGTGACATGCCCCCACTCTTATTTCTCCCCATTTATGCAAACTCTCTGCTGCCTATTTGTCAATCACACCTCTACCCAGGAAAAATTTCTCCTCCCATTCTGTATGCCTTAATTTTCGTCAATAGCTTCTGATGTGGAACTCTATGAGAAGTCTTACTGAAGTCCATATACACAATATCGTATTCATTACCATGATCTACCTCCCCAAATACCTTAGTGAAAAAGTTTGTAAATTCGTAAGGCAGGAACGCCCCTTTTTAAAACCGTGCTGAGATTCATTAATCAATTTATGCCATTCAAGATGACTACGAGTTGTCTCGGCAATTACTGATTCCATAAATTTTCCTACTATGGAGGTAAGGCTTATTAGTCTATAGTTCGAAGCTAAGGACTTATCTCCTGCTTTGTAAATAGGTGTTATCTTTGCCATTTTCCTCTTGTCTGGCACTATGCCTGTTTATAGCGATATGTTGAAAAGATTAGCCAAAGGTTTGATAAGATCCTCTGTGCATTCCTTTAAAACCCTTGCAAACAGCTCATCAGGACTTGGGGATTTGTTAGGTTTTAATTTCTCTAGTTACTCTAATCCTGCAGAGTTAATTATCATCCTGTTCTAAATAATTTATTTTTTCTGGAATTTCGCTAGTATCTTCCTGTATGAAAACAGAAGAAGTAAGTGTTAAAAATTTCACACATTTTCTTACCACTGTCTGTGATCTGACCTGACTTGCTTTTGAGTGGACCTATCTTGTCCCTAATCTTACATCTGCTTGCCTGAAAGAAACCCTTTGGATTAGTCTTCGAAACCCTTGCGACTTTAGCCTCATAATCCCTTTTTGCTTTTCTTATTCCCCTTTTAATTGACTATATTGATTTCTTAACTGCCCATCCCGTCTTTTGATACGCCTACTTATGCCTCTCTTTTGACAAATGAGATACATGTTTGATCTAATTTCTCTACTCAGAAGATGAGTTGTCTGGACAGCTAGAACTATGCTCTGAAAAACGTCATATCGGCACCCAACACCACCTACCCGACCCATAGTCAGGTTTTTCTAATTAAGCCCACCCATGTAATTTCTCAGTCCCATGAAACAGGCCAAGCAGAAGTTTGGGACAGAGACTTGATTGTAGTTATTGGGGTAACTCCGTATGTTAAAACTAAGTGATTTGTGATCGCTTTCCCCAAGCTAATCATTATCCTCAAGATTATTAATTAGTGAATCTTTATTGGCAAGTACCAATTCAAGCAGGTTGTTTCCTCTAGTTGGCTCTGTCACAAACTGTTTTAAAAAGTAATCCTGAATCGTATCAAGAAAGTCACTAGACATAAGATCTCCTGTCACATTGTTCCAATCAATTTGTCTAAAGTTAAAATCTCCCATTAACACAATATTTTCAAATCTAGATACCTTATGAATTTCGTCCCATAGCAGCTTACTGCACTCCCTGTCAAAGTTTGGGGGTCAATAAATCACACTCAAAATAAATTTTTCACGACCCTTGAGAAACTGTAGCCAAACAGATTCTGTGTCCAATGCTTCTACTTTTATATCTTCTCTAACACAACAAATTAAATTATCACTGACATACATCGCCACTCCACCACCCTTCCTGTTGACCCTGTCAGTGTGGAATAGTTTATAGCCTTGTATGTTGCATTCAAAAGGCATTTCTCTATCAGGTTGAACCAGGTCTCCTTTATAACAATAATATTCATATTGCCTGCACATGCAAGTCATCTTAGATTCTGTTACAAAATGCGATATCTATAAAGTAGAGACATCTCCAGAGAATACTAGAAAATCAACATATTGATCGCCCTCTATCATCTAGCCTTTTCTGGTTTTGTAACAGTTTGTCAGAAAGTATTCTGGTCCAGTTATCCTTTAAAATTATGATAAATTTTAATAGTGCTTTAGGATTACAGCTGATAGGATACTAACTAACGAAATTAAAATTGAGAAGTTTATTAAGTTGTCTAGGTGGACAAAATCAGAGGAGATAAATTAATGACCCTAACTGGGGACCATCAGCAGATCCTCCATGAAAGATATAAAACTCCCTTAATACTGAATCTAAGTTCAGCTTAACCAAATCCCCGACTACGACGGTGTATAGATGCCACACAAAATAGGTCAGAAGCTTTAGTGTGGGGACCTGGGTTGACTTAGAGTGCAGGTACGACACACAACCTCAGCAAAGCATCAAAAATTATTAGGTCTGAAATGATCTGTGAACCGAGTTACACAGAGTTATAAGATGTATGTTTTGACTCACCAACGACATTATACTCAACCAAAACAGATTCTAAATAAACAAACAGACAGCTATAAAGAGGTGTTTGTCCAGCGATGACCAGCTATCGAGAGAGAACGATTTCTCGACATCAGGTGATTTCTCGTGACTCGCCTCTGGTACTGCAGAGATACTGGCAGCTAAATAAGCGAGCTAATAGTTAGCCAGGCAGTTTACCAATGCGAACAGCCAACCACAACTCTCAAACAGTGAGCATAGTGAAGTGCAAATGCTACATCTTACCTAATGATATAGCTAAGTCAAATAATAGTATAAAGCAATATATTTTCAGTTTAGCTATTAATAAAAATATCAGCAATATAAAAATATATGAAAGATAATATACATCAAATATACATTATATACATTGTGTCCCTTTCAGCAGGTGCAACAGACTCCTACAATTAGTATAGTAAACCTTAAGGGAGTTAGTCACACTCTACCCTTTATTGTCTCTCTTTGTTTGTTGATCAATTGCGTTGCCCTTACTAAAAACTTTATTTTGAATATTATCTTTAAGCATATCTCTGAGGTATCCTTGTAATATCTGCTATTTTCAACCCTAGTATTGCAGCCTGATGCTTTCCCACACACACCTATACCTTTATAATCTATCAGTTTAAAGTCCTAGACAAATCAGCAATGGCCCCCTCAATCGAATTGGCTAATGCAACCACTCCAGTCCCAGAGAGATGTACCCCATCCCTTGCATACATGCCATGTTTGCCATAGAATTTGTCCCAGTTAACAATGAAAGTGATTGTAAGTTCCTTGCAATGCCTGTCCAGCCAGCAATTTACACCAATTGCCCTCCTAGACATAAATTCATTGCCCTCTCTCCTTCTAGGCAAGATGCTACATATGATTGGGACCCCTCCCTTTGATCTAATTACAGATATGGTTGACTTGTACTAATCAGTAGCTCCTGTCTCCTGTCCTTCTTGATATCATTTCCACCAGCACTAAGATAATGGGCTTATTTCCATTACTTGACATAATATTATCCAACCTGTTGACTATGTCATCAATACCATCTCCTGGGAAACACACGCTCTTTATCACCTTCCTATCTCTGTTACAGAAAGCAGAGTCCATGTATCTTACCTGTGAATCACCAACCACAACAAAACTCTTACCTTTGTTAGCAGGGGAGTTGTGGTACCTTTAACCTCAGTAACCACTGAAGTACACCTGGAGAACAGATAATCGATTACCTACCCTCTACCTTCAGATCGTCCCTATTAACCTTCCTTAGCTTGATACTTCTTCCTGAAGTGTGAACCACTTGCCACATTAAGTGGCTGCCACTCTCCAAGTCACTGCTGGTAACCTTTTCCTCCTTACCAGCTCCAACCATCTCAGACTCACTCCCAAACCTATATAGGCAAAGTTTCAGCCTCCCATTTTCCTCCTGAAGACGTAGGATCTCCTTCAATACTTTAACCTGAGGTTCTAAAGCACTACAGGAGCAACTGCCAAATTGGGAATAATGCATGATGCCACCCAACAGTAGAGTTATCCTTGTGTTCAGGAAACCATACCTGTGGTGAAAATTTGAGATGCATGAAATGAGTCATTCTCCAATTATGGCACATATTTCAACAATTCTAAGATTTTTACTGTTTTTGTGAAACAATAAATTTTCCTATAAGCAAGCAAAACTTATCCTGACACTGAGGTGAATCTGCTATTAAATACTGAAGTCATTTAGAAACTGAAATTTATTTAAAGTGATTTAACATGAATAAAATTTCATACTGTTTTATTCATAAAATCGTTAAATCTGCAAGAACACATCTGAGTTTCACTCTGCCCTGTCGTCGTATTTTCTGGCACTAAGGATTTTGGAATTGCCCTGAGCCATTTCAGGATGTTGAAAGTAGAGTCAATAACGGTTATCAGTTGTTCCTGAAATTTGGTCCCCTTTATCGTACGCAATAGATTAAATTTTGAAACCGTTTGGATGACGTATTCTCAAGTTATGAGTAAAATAAAACAGAAAAGTAGGAGGAAGAAAAAAAAACGGCAGCTTCTTAAAGGTAGCTGAACAAGGTCTGGAAAAATTCGCATTGAGCGGTTTAAATAATGAGTTTGTAATTCCTTAGAGTCAAAATATTACTTAATAAATACATTGGGAAGCTTATAATATTCATATTTTAATTTATGTGTACATTCATTTTTTCTTGAGGTTCAGAATGCATTCAAATAATTTGTCAGTTGTACAACATTACCGATACACAAAAACATATACATGCATCTAGGTACTGTACCTGTGTCCTGAGCCTCCCACCATAGGTTGAAGGTGAGCATAAAGGCCCACTACTCTAGTCCCCATACACTTTTACCTGTCTTGTATACTTACCAGTTTCACTATTAACATAACTCACCTGTGTTGAATACTTCTTAGCAGTCTTATAGACACATGTATGTAGTATCAGTTAGTTATAAATGTATTGTACAAGTATTGGTTAGGTGGGTGTGACTTATTGCCTGATTTTTGAGCTCCTTCATGGATGTGAGTACTTTGTGAAATGATCATTTTCTCCCTAAACTGACTCTTAATTTGTTGAAAGAAAGACAAGCTTGAACATAAAAACTCAGGCGTGACCCGCACCTGTGACACACCGTATATCTTACTGACAGCGTCTACCTTACGGACAGCGTCTATCTTACGGACAGCGTCTATCTTACGGACAGCGTCTATCTTACTGACAGCGTCTATCTTACTGACAGCGTCTACCTTACGGACAGCGTCTATCTTACGGACAGCGTCTATCTTACGGACAGCGTCTACCTTACGGACAGCGTCTATCTTACGGACAGCGTCTATCTTACTGACAGCGTCTACCTTACGGACAGCGTCTATCTTACTGACAGCGTCTATCTTACGGACAGCGTCTATCTTACGGACAGCGTCTACCTTACGGACAGCGTCTATCTTACTGACAGCGTCTACCTTACGGACAGCGTCTATCTTACGGACAGCGTCTATCTTACGGACAGCGTCTATCTTACGGACAGCGTCTATCTTACGGACAGCGTCTACCTTACGGACAGCGTCTATCTTACGGACAGCGTCTATCTTACGGACAGCGTCTATCTTACGGACAGCGTCTATCTTACGGACAGCGTCTATCTTACGGACAGCGTCTATCTTACGGACAGCGTCTATCTTACTGACACTGCCTTAGTTACTTTCTCTCCCAGCCGCTTACTCGACCCTTTTTCCCCATCCTTCCACTTCCTCTTTTTTTTTCAATAATTTTTATTGAATTTCGGCAGTAAAAATTATCACTATGGCCCTGCTGACCTGTCAACATTTTGGCCTTGTTGATCTGTGAACACTGTGACCCTGCTAAGCTGTCAACACTGTGACCCTGCTAAACTGTCAACACTGTGACCCTGCTAAACTGTCAACACTGTGACCCTGCTAACCTATCAACACTGTGACCCTGCTAAACTGTCAACACTGTGACCCTGCTAAACTGTCAACACTGTGACCCTGCTAAGCTGTCAACACTGTGACCCTGCTAAGCTGTCAACACTTTGACCCTGCTAAACTGTCAACACTGTGACCCTGCTAAACTGTCAACACTGTGACCCTGCTAAGCTGTCAACACTGTGACCCTGCTAAATTGTCAACACTGTGACCCTGCTAAACTGTCAACGCTGTGACCCTGCTACACTGTCAACACTGTGACCCTGCTAAACTGTCAACACTGTGACCCTGTTAAGCTGTCAACACTGTGACCCTGCTAAACTGTCAACACTGTGGCCCTGCTAAAGTGTCAACACTGTGACCCTGCTAAACTGTCAACACTGTGACCCTGCTAAACTGTCAACACTGTGACCCTGCTAAACTGTCAACACTGTAACCCTGCTAAGCTGCCAACATTGTGACCCTGATAGACTGTCAATACTGTGACCTTACTAAACTGGCAACATTGTGATCCTGCTAAACTGTCAACACTGCAACTCTGTTAAACTGTCAACATTGTGACCCGGCTAAACTGTCAACATTGCGACCCTGCTAAGCTGCCAACATTGTGATCCTGATAAACTGTCAATACTGTGACCTTACTAAACTAGCAACATTGTGACCCTGCTAAACTGTCAATACTGTGACTCTGTTAAACTGTCAACATTGTGACCCGGCTAAACTGTCAACACTGTGACCCTGCTAAACTGTCAACACTGTGACCCCTGTTAATTGGTCAATACTCTTACCCTTATGATCTGTTAGCATTAACTCACTGACCTTTTAACACTGTAGTCTGCCTTAATAAGTGTTACAGCACTGGCCTCACAGCAAGCATGTTTTCTGTTTCACTTATATGACAAAGTTTCGTCACAAAAGAGAGAAGTTAATCCTCAGAAATGATAAAACCTCCGACTACACACCATCAAATTGTCGTATGTTATTATTTACTTTTATCTATTTAATTACTCTCCTCATTCTCTTTTGTATTTCTTAATATCTCGGACACATGACGAGGCGGCCTTCAGCACGCATAACCTCTTACAACCTGGCACCCCTTACCACTTGCTGTCTCTTAGAATGTCATACTCATAAGTACGTGGCACTTGGCGCCCATCAGCACGTTGTGCCTCTTAGTACGTGCTGGCCCTTTGCAAATGTCACCCCTTAGCTCCAGGCGCTACTTAGCATGTAGCACTCCTTAGCATGTAATGTTCTCTACCAAGTTTTGCCCCTTAGCATGAGGTGCCTTTTAGCATGTGGGAACATATACTTTGGCGCTGCTCTGCATGTTCCTCCTGGATTCTACCTGGAGGGTATTTCGGGGATCAACGCCCCAGCGTTGATCCATGTCCAGGCCTCCCGGTGGATCAGAGCCTGATCACCCAGGCTGTTATTGCTGGCCGCATGAAGTCCAAGATACGAACCACAGCCCGGCTGATTCGGCAGCCTCTTGAAGGCAGCCAGGGGTCTATTGGTAATTTCCCTTATGCTTGGTGGGAGGCTGTTGAAAACAGTCTTGGGCCCTGGACACTTATTGTGTTTTTTCTTAGTGTACCAATGGCGCTCCTACTTTTCATTTGGGGTATTTTGCACCGCCTGCCAAGTCTTCTGCTTTCGTAAGGAGTGATTTCTGTGTGCAGATCAGGGACTATTCCTTCTAGGATTTTCCAGATGAAGATTATGATACATCTCTCTCGCCTGCGTTCCAGTGAGTACGAATAAAGTGCTTCCAAACGCTCCCAGTAGTTGATGGAACTTATACTTGTCACAAAGGTTCTCTGTCCACTGTCTAGATCTGCAATTTCACCTGCCTTGAATGGAGATGGTAATGTACAACAGTATTCCAGCCTAGGTAGAACAAGTGATTTAAAAACGATCATCACTGGATTGGCATCTCTTGTTTCGAACGTTCTCATTATCCATCCTATCATTTTCTTTGCAGTTGTGATCGTGGCACGGTTGTGATCCTCGAAAGTGAGATCCTCAGACCTAACCCCTCCCAGGTCCTTCACATTACTTTTTCTCTCAATTGTATGATTAGCGTTTGTAGTATACTCAGTTTTAATTATTATCTCCTTCAGTTTTCCATAACGGAGTAGTTGGAATTTGTCTTCATTGAACATCATATTGTTTTCCGTTGCCCATTGGAAAACTTCGTTCATATCTTTTTGTAGGTTAACCGTGTCCTCAATATATGACAGTCTCATGCAGATCCTAGTATCGTCTGCTAAGAATGACACAGGATGGGGGCGAGTACTGTACCTTGTGGAACAGAGCTTTTCACTATGGCAGCTTCCTATTTAACTCAGTTTACCACTACTCTTTGTATTCATTTGGTTTGAAAGTTGAAGATCCACCTTCGCACTTTATCGCTTATCCCTTAAGCAGGCATTAGGTGCGCTATTGCAACATTATCAGACTTATCAAAGACTTTTGCAAAGTCTGTGTATATTACATCTGCATTCTATTTGTCTTCCAGTGCGTCCAAGACCATATCAAAATAATCCTGTAGTTGCGAGAAGCACGAGCGACCCGCTCTGAACCCGTATTGCCCTTGATTGTGCAATTTTTGGGAATCTAAGTGGTTTGCAGTCATACTTCTTAGTACTCTTTCAAAGATTTTTATGATATGGGACGTTAGAGCTATTGGTCTATAGTTCATAGCTAATGCCTTGCTGCCACCTTTGTGGGTTGGGGCTATATCCGTTGTTTTTAGTAACTGGAATTTCACCCATGTCTAGGCTCCTTCTCCATAGCATACTAAGGGCACGCAAAAGCGGTTTCTTGCAGATCTTAATGAATAGAGAGTTCCACGAGTGTTGGCCTGGGACTGAGTGCATGGGTATGTTGTCAATGGCTTTCTCAGTGTCTAGTGGAATCAGAGTAATGTCAGAAATCTGGCACACATTTACAGAGTTTTGAGGTTCATTCATGAAAAAATAATTTCGATCGTCGATCTTTAGATCGATTAGTGGCTTACTAAACACAGAGTCGAACTGAGATTTCAATATCTCATTCATTTCTTTGTTGCCATCTGTCTGAGCATGGGCCCGATATTAGATGTGGCTCTTGCCTTATTTTTTACATATGAAAATAAATATTCCGATCCATACCACGGGTGGGGTTTGAACCCGCGGTCAGAGAGTTTCAAAATTCCAGACTCTCTGACCGCGGGTTCAAACCCCACCCGTGGTATGGTTTGTTTGCAATCGTGTCATTAAGAAATATTTCGAATTTCTTTCAATTTCCCTAATCGCTTTTAGGTCCTCCTGTCTTTCCTGGATCCTGAATGAATCCTTTAACTTATGCTCAATACTGGTCAGTGTTTCCTTCCGTGTATCAGATATTCTAGCATTGAGGAGCTCAATGATTCTTCATCGTCTTCTGTAGAGGGAGTGTCTTTCTCTCTCCAGTTTACTTCTTCTCTTCATTCTTAGGGGAATATGCCTTGAACCTACTTCAGCTGCCAGGAAGTTGATCTTTCCAAGGCACTGGTTTGGATCCATGTTATTTAAGATATTTTCCCAACATGTTTCATTTAGGACATAGTTCACCTGGTCCCAGTTGATGTTCTTGTTGTTGAAAATGTATTTGGTGAAGATACCTTCACAACTACGTGTATTTTTCTGATCGTGATCCCTGTGCATGTATGTCAGTAGTTCCATTAGATTGTGATCGGAATTAGTATTTTTTTTTATATTGTTATGGTTCTTACCAGGCCCTCATTGTTTGTGAAAACAAGGTCAAGTGTGTTTTCCAGGCTTGTTGGCTCTACTATTTGCTGACTTAGGGTGTGTTTATTGCAAAGATTTAACAGCTCGTGTGTGTGTGTGTGTGTGTGTGTGTGTGTGTGTGTGTGTGTGTGCGTGTGTGTGTGTGTGTGTGTGTGTGTGTGTGAGTGACTTCATATGTGTTGCCTCCAGGGATTCTTTCTGCTATAACATTAATTGTTAGATTCCTCCATTTACTATGCCTAAGGTTGAAATCAAGCAGTAAGATGTTTGGGGATGGGGCTGGAAGGCTTTAGAGACACTAATTAATTTTCAGTAGCTGTTCCTTGAACTGTTGGGAGGTTACATCTGGTGGCTTATATACAACCACTATGACTAGGTTTTGGCTCTCAATCTTTATTGTTAGAACTTCAACTATATAATTTGCGGTGTTCAGCAACTCCGTGCAGTTGAGGGACTCTCTGACAAACACGTCAACCCCACCTTGTTGTTTGTTCTTTCTTTTACATCTAAAAAGGTTGTACTCATTTACCCATATTTCGTTGTCAAAGTGATCTTTTGTGTGGGTCTCTGTGAAGGCTGCGGACATCGCATTTTACTCCTCTAGAAGTCCACTGATGAAAGGTGTTTTGTTGTTGATGGATGGCTTAAGGCCCTGTATATTAGCAAGTATAAGCGAGGTAGTATTCTGTGTTTGCTGGCGGGATTTTGCTGTTTGCATCAGTAGTTGTGGTTCTGGGGGGCTATGTGGGGGCCATGTTGGGGCCACTGGCTGTGCCTCCAGCCCAACAAGGCTCCGCTCAGCATTTAGCACCGCTTATCTCGTTGTTTACCCTGCACTTGGTACCTCAGTGGCTTAGCACACTGTGCCCCTTATCTCATAACACCCATTAGCACATGGCAACCCTGAACACATGGCATCCACTAGCACGCTCTTCAGCATATGTTACTCTTAGCCGCTGTGATCTCGTCAACGTGAAGTTTGCGAGCTTTACTTCAACTCTGCATCAGTAATCTTCTTGATAACGTAATCACTGTGATGTCAACATCGCCACTCTGACGTTAACATCGCTACTGTGGCGTTAACTTCGCCACTGTGGCGTTAACGTTGCCACTGTGATGTTAACGTTGCCACTTTGACGTTAAAGTCGCCACTTTGACGTTAACATCTCTACTGTGGCGTTAACGTCGCCACTGTGACGTTAACCTCGCCACTGCGATGTTAACGCTGATACTTTGACGTTAACGTCGCCACTGTGATCTTAACGTTGCCACTGTGACGTTAGCGTTGCCACTGTGACGTTAACGTCGCCACTTTGACGTTAAGGTTGCCACTTTGACGTTAACATCGCTACTGTGGCCTTAACGTCGGCACTTTGACGTTAAAATCGCCACTTTGACATTAACGTCGCCATTGTGGCGATGTTAACTTTGCCATTATTAAGTTAACACCGCCACTGTGATGCTAACGTCGCTACTGTGGCGTTAACGTCGCCACTGTAGCATTAACGTTGCCACTGTGACATTAACGTCGCCACTTCGACGTTAACGTAGCCACTGTAATATTAACGTTGCCCGTGTGGCGTTAACGTTGCCACTATGACGTTAACGCAGCCACTGTGACGTTAACATTACCAGTGTAACGTCAACGCAGCTAATGTGGCGCAAACGTCGCCAATGTTGCCTTAATGCCGCCACTGTGACGTCAACGCAGCCACTACGACGTTAACGCCGCCACTGTGGCATCAACGCTGCCGTCGTCACGAGAAGACATGCATGGAGGCTCCCAGTGTACCAGTCCCTCCGCATACTTTCAGAACGATTTTTTTTTTTTTTTTGCCTTGCGTCGATATCCGATGTAAACTTTAGATTAAACCTCGAACATTGGCCTGAGCGAGAGAGAGAGAGAGAGAGAGAGAGAGAGAGAGAGAGAGAGAGAGAGAGACAGAGAGACAGAGACAGAGACAGAGATAGAAACAGAGACAGAGAGGTTTCCCATCTGATGAGCTCGGTAATTACGAGTTACCATTGCCTGTACCTACAGTCACTGAGCATATTAAACTTCGTATTGTTGATACAAAGTTTGTGTTTAACTGCGAGGTTTACACACAATAAAATCCTTCCCAATAATGGTATGTGGCACAAATATCTTGATGATATTTTATGTCTAATACCTAAGAATATACTTATAAGCCATTTTCCATTTAACAAATATTACTGCGGAGTTTGAACAAAATAAGTGACCACCTTTTTTAGATGTCTTAATTATTAAGGGAACCATGATTTAATATATATATATATATATATATATATATATATATATATATATATATATATATATATATATATATATATATATATATATATATATATATATATATATATATATATATATATATATATATATATATATATATATATATACATGTTTTTGCAGTTAATCGGCAGAAACCGATCTGAAAATAATGAAAAAGGTATATGTATTATACCTTAAGTAGGTAGTAGGTTGGTAGACAGTAACCACCCAGGGAGGTACTACCATCCTACCAAATGAGTGTGAAACATAAGCCTGTAATTGTTTTGCATGATTGCTGGTCTCTTTTTCTGTCTCATAAACATGCAAGCTTGAATGTATGTCTTGCTACTTCTACTGACACTTAGGTCACACTACACATGCATGTACAAGCATGTGTATACTAACCCCTCTGGGTTTTCTTCTATTTTCTTCCTAGTTCTTGTTTTCGTTTATCTCCATGGGGAAGTGGAACATAATTCTTCCTTCGTAGACTATGCGTGTCGTAGGAGGGGACTAAATGCCAGGAGCAATGGGCTAGTAACCCCTTGTCTTGTATAAATTACTAAAAGCAAGGAAAAGAAATACTTTATGAAATTGGATGTTTGAATGTGCGTAAATGTAGTGCGGATGATAAGAAAGAGATGATTGCTAATGTTATGAATGAAAAGAAGTTGGATGTCCTAGCACTAAGCTAAACAAATTAGAATGGGGTAGGCTAGTTTCAGTGGGGAGAAATAAATGGGATTAACTCAGGAGTATCTGAGAGAGTTAGAGCTAACGAAGGGGTAGCAATAATGTTGAAGGATCAGTTATGGAGAGAGAAGAGGGAATATGAATGTATAAATTCAAGGATTATGAGGATTAAAATAAGGGTCGGATGTGAAAAGTGAGTCATAATAAGTGTGTATGCTCCTGGAGAAGAGAGGTGTGTAGAGTAGAGAGATTATGAGAGATGTTAAGCGAGTGTGTAGGAACTTTTGAGCAAAGGAGAGAGTAATTGTGGTAGGGGACCTAAATGGTACAGTAGTAGAAGCGTTTAGAGAGGGTGTGGTAGGTAAATTTGGGAAGCCAGGTGTAAATGATAAAGGGGGACATTTGATTTATCTTTGTATAAAGAGGGGTTTGGTTATAGGCAACATAAAGATAAAAGACTGTTGGGTAGACTTCAAGATGTACATGTTTATAGAGGGGCCACAGATACATCAGATTACTTTCTAGTTGTAGCTATAGTAACAGTAAAAGGTAGGTGGGATACAAGGAGAATAGAAACAGCAAGTAAGAGAGAACTGAAGATTTATAAACTGAAGGAGGAGGCAGTTAAGGTAAGATATGAACAGTTGTTGGAGGACAGATGGACTAGTGAAAGCATAGGCAATGGGGTAGAAGAAGTTTAAGAATATAGTAGAGTGTTCAGCAGAAGATTGTGGTTATAGGAAAGTGGGTGCGGGAGGGAAGAAGAGTGATTGGTGGAATGATGTTGTAAAGAGAGTAGTAAGAGAGAGAAAGTTAGCATATGAGAGGTTTTTACAAAGTAGAAGTGATGCAAGGAGGGAGGAGTATATGGAGAGAAAAAGAGAGGTTAAGAAAGTAGTGAAGCAATGTAAAAAGAGAGCAAGTGAGAGGGTGGGTGAGATGTTATCAAAAAATTATGTTGAAAATAAGGAAAAGTTTTGAAGTGAGATTAAAAAGCTGAGGACACCTAGGTAAAGAATGGATTTGTTAGTTAAAAATAGGAGAAGAGAGTTATTAAATTGAGAGTTAGAGGTATCAGGAAGATGGAGGGAATATTTTGAGGAATTGTTCAATGTTGATGAAGATAGGGAAGCTGTGAATTCGTGTACAGGGCAAGAGCCAGTTGTGAGTGGGGGGGAAGTTCGTGAGGTAGATAGTAGAATGAAAGGGGGTAAGGCAGCTGATATTGATGATTAAGATAGAAATGTTAAAAACAAGAGGGGATATAGTTTTGGAGTGGTTGGTGCTATTATTTAAAAAATGTTTGGAAGAGGGTAAGGTACCTAGGGATTGGCAGAGAGCATGCATAGGCCTTTGTTTAAAGGCAGGACCACCCAACCCTACAAAATTGGCACAGCCAGGAGAGCTAGTTGTTTTACCGCCATCGGAGGCCCTTCGGTGTCGTGGGAGCTTCTAGGCCTATTTTCATTCTCATCCCTGCTTGATGTCCTAGTCCACGAGCAGTGTATATATATATATATATATATATATATATATATATATATATATATATATATATATATATATTATTATTATTATTATTATTAACACATCAGCCGATTCCCACCAAGGCAGGGTGGCCCGAAAAAGAAAAACTTTCATAATCTTTGAATCCTTCACTGACTTGCCATTGAGGTGCTTTACACTATAATTTATAAAATTACAACATTAACACCCCTCCTTCAGAGTGCAGGCACTGTATTTCACATCTCCAGGACTCAAGTCCGGCCTGCCGGTTTCCCTGAATCCCTTCATAAATGTTACTTTGTTCATACTTCAAAACTAGGGATGCCAAACCCATGATGACACTCTTCAGGTCGCTTGTTCTATCTAGGCTGGAATATTGCTGCACACTAACAGCACCTTTCAAGGCAGGTGAAATTGCTGACCTAGAAAATGTACAGAGAACCTTCACAGCGCGCATAACGGAGATAAAACACCTCAATTACTGGGAGTGCTTAAAGTTCCTGAACCTGTATTCCCTGGAACGCAGGCAGGAGAGATACATGATTATATACACCTGGAAAATCCTAGAGGGACTAGCACCGAACTTGCACACGAAAATCACTCGCCACGAAAGCAAAAGACTTGGCAGACGATGCAACATCCCCCCAATGAAAAGCAGGGGTGTCACTAGCACGTTAAGAGACAATACAATAAGTGTCAGGGGCCCGAGACTGTTCAACTGCCTCCCAGCATACATAAGGGGGATTACCAATAGACCCCTGGCAGTCTTCAAGCTGGCACTGGACAAGCACCTAAAGTCGGTACCTGACCAGCCGGGCTGTGGCTCGTACGTTGGATTGCGTGCAGCCAGCAGTAACAGCCTGGTTGATCAGGCTCTGATCCACCAGGAGGCCTGGTCACAGGCCGGGCCGCGGGGGCGATGACCCCCGGAACTCTCTCCAGGTATGTCAGCATAGTTGCTGATCCCTGTGTTATATAGCATAGCATATTAGTATCATCCATGTGCTTTAGATAGGAGATCCCTTGTAGGCCTGTGACTTTGTGTGACGTCACGGGATGCTCATGTGTAGGCTCGTGCCTCTGCCCCGGCCTCACTCGGCGGCAGACCATCCAGACAAGAACACGGCAAGGCTGGGCCCCATTCCTCATCATCTCAGTCTGACAATATATGTTACCATCCAACAAGTGTGTCTACCTTCAACTCTCGATATCTCCATTTAAGAACCCCTACGAAAAAATGGTGGCATCGGAGGGCCTGTAATTCTGACGATTACAGCGATTTCTGGAGATAAATTTCGACCGAGCCGGCCATCTTGTGAGTAGGCCTACCGAGGTTAACGCCAGCCTGCTACCTCAAGCCAGTTCTCCCGCCCAAGCTCCTACCAGCTTCTACATTATTCACTGGTCAGTCTCTTTGTATTAGTGTATCTGCTTATTTGCATCACTCCTGAAGGGTTGACCCGAGTTTGCAAAATAAGCCAGCTTCCAGTCTGTGGTGAGGAAGCCCAGTCGAGCCTAGTCTACCCCATCCAGTTCTTTTGCCTGCCAAGCCAGCTTTCCACCCCTGCTGTGCTCATCGTGTGAAGTTATCAAGCTATTCTGTGTGAAGGGTTAAGATAAGCCAGCTAGCAACTAACCCAGGTGTCTTACCCCAGTACTCAAGTAAGCCACGTGAGTAGTCTTCATCGCTTGTGTTTCAAGCTCCAAGCATTCTGAGTGCTCTTTTTCATCCCTGTGGTGTTGTAGTACTTCGTGGGTATGTTTTTAAGCCGGTCGGCTTAGAAATATTTTCGCGGCAGTGTGGTTGTTCTCAGTGAGGCTTACGCCGTTCAACCCATAGGCCCAACCACTCACGACCACGTGTGTCTCACCATTGCCGGTCTTAGCCCTGTTAACCCACAAACCCAACTACACTCACCACGCGGCCTCAGACGCCTCACTCAGCCATTACCCACTCACCTACTTCTTCAGTGTTTTGGTGCACTGCTAAGGGTTGCAGCACCATATTTTAAGGACCACATAGGGGGTCAAGAGCTAGAGTGTGTTTTGTGCCGCCGTTAAAAGCCTCCTGTGTGAAGTCTATCATCGATGTAAGCGCAATTCTACGATCACGTGTGCAGAGGACAGCAGCAAGACGATATAAACAATCCATCAACCTCATTTTTCACCAAGTTGTTACAGCGATAATATTTTTTCTCATAGAGACATTTGCGAGTGTTGAGACATTTCTTTTGTGTTTCCAGTGATTTTTCTCTTAGTGACATTCAGTGACTCTTGATCAGACTCTGTTTATCATGTACTGATTGCAATATTCTTTTTTTCTCTTCTTAATTCAGTGTTAATTTGCGTGCATTATCTTATGTCTGTTGTGTTGTGTATCTTTTTATACACTTGAAGTAAGTACTTAGTGTTTCCTTTGTTGTGTGTGCAACATATGAGCAGTATAGAACTTGTGTTTACACTTCAGAATCACCTTGTGTTCTCAGTATTCCAGTGAAGTATTTCAGTAAATTTTTCACCTCATATTCTGCATCACAACTCAGTGTTGTCTGTTATATTTTTTTTTCTTCCCAGCTTTTGTGTATTTTTGTTTTGTTCCCTGTGTGTTGAACATTCTTGTGTTCATATTCTTTCATTTAGCCAGTGTCTAATTTGTCTTATTTCCACAGACAATAGTGCCATTATTTTGTGCAAGCAAGAAATCATTTCTTACAAAATTTTTTTCACACATCAAGTTTCATTCCAAGAAAATTCTAGTACTGTGTTTATGTTGATGTGTTGTATTCTGCATCACTGTAAGTGTTCAAACTTTTTTTGTTATGTGTTTTAGCACCTATTATTTTTTATGTTTTATTGAACAAATTCACTCTTAGTGCAATTTTTAAGTTCTTTTAAAGTAAATTGTTCTTTTGCTTGTTAAGTGTTGTTTAAGCTGCAGTTAAGAGTTAAAGTGTTCATTCCTTGATATATTTCTTTTCTTGTGTGTGTAATAATTTTTATTATTGCACATTGATTCATTTTGCAATAATTCTTGTGCAAATATTGTGTTGCCATTAAAGTTTTCTTGCAGAGATTCTATGCAGTGTTTTTTTTTTTTTGATTAGCAATTATTTGCAATATTGCTACAGTTTATTTCAATGCAATTTCATATGCTCTGTTCTGTGCCATTTTATTTTATTTCAGTGAATTGTGCCTCTGTTTTATTTTTTTGCACAAGTTTATTGAGTCCATTTTATCATTTTATTGTGTATTTCCCTGTTGCATTGAAAGTAAAGACAACTCACTGTGCCATTCATTCAGTTTAAAGTAAAAGTTGAGCAAATTAGATTTGAGTAAAATACAAAAAGTTCTCTTGATTTTCAAAGTGTTGTTCATTTCAGTTGCATATTTTTCTTGTGTGAGTTCTTTGCTTACTGTGTGACCTGTCAATTTTTAATTACTTATGCAGAATTGATAAGCATTTTCTTCCATTTAAGCTTACTGTGTCATTCTCTCTCTCTTTTTTTTTTTTTTTTGACTTATGCCCTTCAGTATTTTCACTGAGAAGATGTCCCAGTCACTTTTGAACGTTCACTTAGTGTATCATTCCAGTCAAAGTCAATATGAATCAGTCCACAGTACCAACATTCCCTTACTGACTGAAAGACAATATCTAGCCCTTGAGCAATGTGTTTGTTCTCACAGCTTGTATCTGAGATTTGTTAAAGTGCTGCGAAATGTGAAGTTCAGATTAAGTTCCTATAGATCCGTGAATTACTTATTAACGTAGCCGAGCGGTCAGGCACTAGTAATTCTGTCATTCCCATCTGTGTTCCACCTACACCTTCAGACTTGCAGGATAGTGTTCCGTTGCCTCAAGTGTCCGGGGACACTCAGACTGCCTTGAGTGCACAGCCTATCCCTGCAATGACTGCTAGTTCGAGTAGTAGTTTCTCCACAGGGGATGCCTTGTCAGAAAACGATTACTTGAAACTAGTAATGCCATCTCTTGTTGACGTGACATGCTGTCTGCAGAAAGACGTCTCTGTTACAGCTAGTGTTCTCACTAGAGTGTCTGTTGTTGTTCCTAATGTTCCAGATGGTGATCCCATCCTAGTTGACAGTAATCAGTGCACTGTAAGAAGTTATTTCTCGAGTAACTTTCACGTGTTGCTAACGTTTGTATGTGTAGTTTCTTTATAGCTGATACCTCGTGTCACTGTGTGCGACTCAGATTGAATATCAGCATTGTTGACCGTGTTCATTTATTTTCTCCTGTGCTTGCAGTTTGAGATAGTAGATTCGTTCTCCCTTGTTCATATTGCGTGTTAAAGCGTTAATTTTTTCAACCGGGGGGAGTCATCCACACCACCAAGTTTGTTCATTCCTCCAGTAAGAAAGAACCGATCCCTTGTGTTCTGGTGTGATTCGATTCCTGCTCCAGGAAGATCTTATTCTTACTGTGAAGCCACCAGCACCCATTAGTGACTTTGTAATGAGCCAAGAATTACTGTATCGAATAGTCGAGTTGAGTACTCCTAGCAGAAGAATTAGTAATTCCACAGTCACTAGTGATTGTAGCTGTATCTTTTGTAGAT
The DNA here is from genome assembly GCF_038502225.1 of Cherax quadricarinatus. Lineage (NCBI taxonomy): Eukaryota > Metazoa > Arthropoda > Malacostraca > Decapoda > Parastacidae > Cherax > Cherax quadricarinatus. The sequence goes on along the minus strand of NC_091339.1, from coordinate 12,014,081 downwards.
ACTCGTTCAGACTGTCCTCAGTCCAGGCATGTGTTAGCCATTGCAGAGGAATTCGATCCTCCCAGAGATGATAACCATTCTGCATATGTAAACCTTACCCTTACAGAATTGGGTTTAAGTGTAAACAGCCTGTATAATTAGATGTCCGAGATCAATGAAATTGTCAACTGTGTGTTTTGTTATTAGCTGATCAGTTGTCAGAAATTTTCGTGTTCACGTTCCCTCCGTATTCTGAGAATTTGACAGTAATGATCTGAGTGCACACCAGATGCCTTTGCTGTTAATTTCAACTTGTATATATATATATTTATTCTTCCTCAGAATCCGTAGAGTGCATGAATACAGATCGATCGATCAATTCCATCCATATTGTATAATGACTTGTTCTTATAGTTTGTAATGCATTACGTTAAAACTCATTACCTTAACACCCATTACGTAAAACTCATGTTGTAACATCCATTATGATACCATCTATTAGTTCTAAGTTATATATGAATTTGTCATTGTATAGAATCAGCCCAGAACTGCCTGCCTATTCAGCCTATAGATAGTAGTGTATGTCGAGACGACATACGTAACATGACCGAGCTGTCAGCATAGTTGCTGATCCCTGTGTTATATAGCATAGCATATTAGTATCATCCATGTGCTTTAGATAGGAGATCCCTTGTAGGCCTGTGACTTTGTGTGACGTCACAGGATGCTCATGTGTAGGCTCGTGCCTCTGCCCCGGCCTCACTCGGCGGCAGACCATCCAGACAAGAACACGGCAAGGCTGGGCTCCATTCCTCATCATCTCAGTCTGACAATATATGTTACCATCCAACAAGTGTGTCTACCTTCAACCCTCGATATCTCCATTTAAGAACCCCTACGATAGGTAAACTCCAAGTAAACACTCCAGCAGCACCTCAAGTATTGAAAACCATTTGTCTCCATTCACTCCTACTAAATACGCTCACGCATGCTTGCTGGAAGTGCAAGCCCCTCCCACACAAAACCTCCTTTGCCCCCTCCCTCTAACTGTCCCTAGGCCGTTCCCTAACCTGCCTTCCCTCCACTACAGATTTATACACTCTTGAAGTCATTCTGTTTCATTCCATTCTCTCTACATGTCCTAGCCACCTCACCAACCCTTCCTCAGCCCTCCAGACAACATTTTTGGCAATCCTGCACCTCCTCCTAACTTCCAAACTACGAATTCTCTGCATTATATTCACACCACTGCCTCCAGCCTTCTCCTCGCTGCAACATTTAACACCCAAGCTTCACACCCATATAAGAGCATTGGTAAAACTATACTCTCATACATTCCCCTCTTTGCTTCCATGGACAAAGTTCTTTGTCTCCACAAACTCCTAAGTGCACCACTCACCCTTTTTCCATAATCACTTCTGTGATTCACCTCGTCTTTCATAGACCCATCTGATGACACGTCCACTCCCAAGTATCTGAATACACTCACCTCCTCCATACTCTTTCCCTCCAATCTGATTTCCAATCTTTCGTCACCTAATCTTCTTGTTATCCTCATAACCTTACTCTTTCCTATATTCACTTTCAATTTTCTTCTTTTACATACCCTACCAAATTCATCCACCAATCTCTGCAACTTCTCTTCAGAATCTCCCAAGAGCACAGCGTCATCAGCAAATAGCAACTGTGATAACTCCCACTTTGTGTTCGATTCTTTATCTTTTGGCTCCACACCTCTTGCCAACACCCGAGCATTCACTTCTCTAACCTCATCTATAAATATAATGAACAACCACGGCGACATCACACATCCTTGTCTAAGGCCTACTTTTACTGGGAAATAATCTCCCTCTCTCTGACATACTCTAACCTGAGCCTCACTATCCTCGTAAAAACTTTTCACTGCTTTCAGTAACCTACCTCCTGTACCGTACCCTTCAACATCTGCCACATTGCCCCCCTATCCACCCTATCATACGCCTTTTCCAAATCCATAAATGCCACGAAAACTTTTCTAGCCTTATCTAAATATTGTTCACCTATATGTTTCACTGCAAACACTTGGTCTACACACCCCCCTACCTTTCCTAAAGCCTCTTTGTTCATCTGCTAGCCTACTCTCCGTCTTACTCTTAATTCTTTCAATAATAACTCTACCATACACTTTACAAGGTACACTCAACAGATTTATTCCCCTCTAATTTTTGCACTCTCTCCTGTCCCCTTTGTATTTATATAAAGGAACTATGCATGCTCTCTGCCAATCCCTAGGTACCTTACCCTCTTCCAAACATTTATTAAATAATAGCACCAATCACTCCGAAACTATATCCCCACCTGCTTTCAACATTTCTATTTTTATCCCATCAATCGCAGCTGCCTTATCCCCTTTCATCCTAATCACTGCCTCACAAAATTCCCCCACACATACAACTGGCTCTTCCTCACTCTTACAAGATATTATTCCTCATTTCCCTATATACGAAATCACAGCTTCCCTATCTTCATCAACCTTTAACAATTCCTCAAAATATTCCCTCCATCTTCCCAATACCTCTAACTCTCCATTTAATAGCTCTTCTCTCCTATTTTTAACTGACAGATCCATTTATTCCCTAGGCTTCCTCAACTTGTTAATCTCATTCCAAAACTTGCTCTTATTTTCAAGAAAATTTATTGAGAACATCTCACCCACTGTCTCATTTGCTCTCTTTTTACATTGCTTCACCACTCTTTTAACCTCTCTTTTTCTCGCCATATAGTCTTCCCTCCCTGCATCACTTCGACTTTGTAAAAACCTCTCATATGCTACCTTTCTCTCCTTTACATCATCATTCTCTCTTTACATTATCATTCCACCACTCGCTCTTCCTCCCTCTCGCACCCACTTTCCAGTAACCACAAACTTCTGCTGAACACTCTAACACTACATTTTTAAACCTACCCCATACATCTTTGACCCCATTGCCTATACTCTCACTAGCCCATCCATCCTCCAATAGTTGTCTATTTCTTACCCTAACTGCCTCCTCTTTTAGTTTATAAACCTTCACCTCTCTCTTACTTGATGCTTTTATTTTCCTTGTATCCCATCTACCTTTTGCTCTCACTGTAGCTACAACTAAAAAGTGATGTGATATATCTGTGGCCCCTGTATAAACATGTACATCCTGAAGTCTACTCAACAGTCTTTTATCTACCAATACATAGTCCAACAAACTACTGTCATTACACCCTACATCATATCTTGTATCATATCTTTTTCTTAAAATAAGTATTACCTGTAACTAAACCCCTTTCTATACAAAGTTCAATTAAAGGGCTCCCATTATCATTTACACCTGTCCCCTCAAACTTACCTCCCACACCCTCTCTCAATGTTTCTCCTGCTTTAGCATTTAGGGTCCCTACCACAATTACTCTCTCACTTGGTTATAAGGTTTCTATACATTCGCTTAACATTTCTATACATTTCACTTAACATATATATTATTGTAGCCACGAACGAGTGGTATTGACCAATAACAACACTGCACTAGTCAAGGATTCGAACCCATGTTGTACTGGCCTGCCTCATGGTAAGCGAGAACCACATGACGCTGTAAACCACAGGACCACCCAACCCTACAAGAATGGCGGAGCCAGCACACAGCTAGCTGTTGGGCCGCCATCCGAGGGCATACGGAGGTGTGGGAGCTTCTAAGCTAATTTCATTCTCATTCCTGTTTGGTGTACTAGCCTCACGAGCAGCATTTATATATTATTGTACACCAAACAGGGATGAGAATGAAATTAGCTTAGAAGCTCCCACACCTCCGTATGCCCTCGGATGGCGGCCCAACAGCTAGCTGTGTGCTGGCTGCGCCATTCTTGTAGGGTTGGGTGGTCCTGTGGTTTTGGGAAATGTTGAGTGACTGCGTGGGGAGTTTTGAACCAAGTGTGAGAGTACTTGTGGTTGGGGATTTCAATGCTAAAGTGGTTAAAAATGTTGTGGAGGGAGTAGTAGGTAAATTTGGGGTGCCAGGGGTAAATTAAAACGGGGAGCCTTTAATTGAGCTATGTGTAGAAAGAGGTTTGTTAATAAGTAATACATATTTTATGAAAATGAGGATAAATAAATATACAAGGTATGATATAGCACGTAATGAAAGTAGTTTGTTAGGTTATGTATTGATGGATAAAAGATTGATGGGTAGGCTCCAGGATATACATGTTTATAGAGGGGCAACTGATATATCGGATCATTATCTAGATGGGACAAGAGGAAAATGGCAACAACAAGTAAGAGGGAGGTGAAAGTGTATAAACAAAGGGAGGAGGAAGTTCGGGTGAGATATAAGCGACTATAGGCAGAAAGGTAGGCTGGTGCAAAGATGAGTAGTGGGGGGGTTGAAGAGGGTTGGAATAGTTTTAAAAATGCAGTATTAGAATGTGGGGCAGAAGTTTGTGGTTATAGGAGGGTGGGTGCAGGAGGAAAGAAGGGAGGTTTTTACAAAGCATAAGTGTTATAAGAAGAGTAGAGCATATGGAGAGTAAAAGAAAGGTGAAGATAGTAGTGAGAGAGTGCAAAAGGAGAGCAGATGATAGAGGTGGAGAGGCACTGTCAAGAAATTTTAATGAAAATAAAAAAAAAATTTGGAGTGAGTTAAACAAGTTAAGAAAGCCTAGAGAACGAATGGATTTGTCAGTTAAAAACAGAGTAATGGAGTTAGTAGATGGGGAGATGGAGGTATTGGGTAGATGGCGAGAATATTTTGAGGAACTTTTAAACGTCGACGATGAAAGGGAAGCGGTAATTTCATGCACTGGACAAGGAGGTATACCATCTTTTAGGAGTGAAGAAGAACAGGATGTGAGTGTAGGGGAGGTGCATGAGACATTACGTAGAATGAAAGGGGGTAAAGCAGCTGGAACTGACGGGATCATGACAGAAATGTTAAAAGCAGGGGGGATATACTGTTGGAGTGGTTGGTATTTTTGTTTAATATATGTATTAAAGAGGGGAAGGTACCTAGGGATTGGCAGAGAGCATGTATAGTCCCTTTATATAAAGGGAAAGGGGACAAAAGAGATTGTAAAAATTATAGAGGAATAAGTTTACTGAGTATACCAGGAAAAGTGTACGGTAGGGTTATTATTGAAAGAATTAGAGGCAAGACAGAATGTAGGATTGCAGATTAAGTCCTTTCTAAAATTTTCTCTTATACGTTTAAAGATATATTTTTTCATTTATGTTAATGTAAAAATTAATAATTTTGTACCGAAACAACCTTAGAAAACCTACCTAACCTTATTATAACAAGCGCAATTTAATTTAACCTAATCCAGCTAAAAATATTTTAGATAGCTCACGAATCATAATGACACGATTGCAAGCAAACCATACCACGGGCGTTATTTGAACCCGCGGTCAGAGTGTCTCAAAACTCCAGACCGTCGCTGGTCCAGTGGCTAACGCGACGGTCAGGAGTTTTGAGACTCTCTGACCGCGGGTTCAAATCCCGCCCTTGGTATGGTTTATATTTTAGATAAGTTTGTAATAATTTAATAAGAAACGCAATGAAATATATTTTTTTCTCTAGATTCAGAATGATTTTTGCGAAATTATTATATATATATGGATGTTGTAAGAGAAGTGAATCCAGGGGTGTTGAGGAAAGGTGAGGGACTGTAGGATAAAGAATCTAACTCGAAGTGGGCGTTGTCAGTTGGTTTTTGCTAATGACACTATAATTTATGTAGATTTTGATCAGAAGATTCATAAGTTGGTGGACGAATTTGGAAAGCTGTGTAATAGAAGGAAAGTAAAAGTTAACCTTGGAAAGTTCAACGTGATAAGGGCAAGAACAGAATTAGGCAATGTGAGATAGGATATCAAATTGACAGGAGGGAGTATAGAAGAAGTGAATGAGTTCTGATATTTGGGAATGAACTTTTCAGCAGATGGGTCTATGAAACATGAAGTGAACCACAGAACTGACGATCAGAAAAAGGTGAGTGGTACATTGAAGCATCTGTGGAGACAAAGAACGTTATCCATGGAAGCAGAAAAGGGGAACGTGAGTGTTGTGGTACCAATAAGGGTGTGAGGCATGGATTATGAATGTTGTATCAAGGAGACAGGGATGTCGCGTCTGAGGGAAATGTGCATTGTGAATATTATACAGAGAACTCGTAGCTTGGATTAGGAGATATAGGATAACTAAATATATTATCCAGAGGGGTGAAGAGGGATTGATGGGATGGCTCAGATATTTGGAGAGGATAAAGCAAAATAAAATGGTTTGAAGGTCTTATAAATTTGTAGTGGAAGGAAGGCGGAGTAAGGGTCGTCCTCAGGAAGGATGGAGAGAATTGATAAAAGAAGTTTTGAGTGTGAAAGGGTTAGACATCCAGCAAACATGTGTGAGCCTGTTAGATAGGAGCGGATGGAGGCAAGTTGCTATTATGAACCGACGCATTACTGGAATGTGAGCAACGTAACATATATAAAGGGATTCATGGTAACCTATTAGTCGAATTTAAATCTTGGAAGTAGGAAGTACAGTGCCTGCAATCTGAAGGAGGGTTGGGTGTATTTGCAGTTTTTACGTTAGTATCGGCGCCTCTCTGGCAAGACAGTGATCGAGAGAGTAACGGTGAAGTGCTTCGTCTTTTTTTGGGGTTACCTACCTCAGTGGGAGGCGGCCGGTTTGTATTGGTTAATGTGGTTTAAGCGTTTCGACTACACTCATTATGACTGCATGCTACCTGTTCATTCCTATTCACAAATATTTTAGTTGTAATTTTTTGAAGTAATTTAAATAAGCTCTCAGCATATATACACTAACAGTTATAACCTTGAATATATCCTGTTGCCAGGGGTGTCCTGCATAGCAGAGATGCACTAAATTGGGTTATACATCTCACCTGATAAATGTTTTCCGATTCACCACCGTAACAACAAATATCGTTCTTGAAGACGTGGAAAGCAATAAATATCGCTTATAGGATCTTTTTAGCATTTTCTCGGATTAATTGTCATTTATCTTCAAAGCATATGTTACCCTGGTAATAATAAACATACCTAAATGATTTGCAAAATTTCAAACAACCCGATTTTCCTAATACCCAGACGAGGTATAGTAATTCACTACCTCCTCTTACCCATTCACACACACACACACGACATGACGGAAGGAATAGACTTTGAGGTGTCCCTGTTTGCAGATGACGTGAAGTTGATGAGAAGAATTCACTCGATCGAAGACCAGGCAGAACTACAAAGGGATCTGGACAGGCTGCAGACCTGGTCCAGCAATTGGCTCCTGGAGTTCATTCCCACCAAGTGCAAAGTCATGAAGATTGGGGAAGGGCAAAGAAGACCGCAGACGGAGTACAGTCTAGGGGGCCAGAGACTACAAACCTCACTCAAGGAAAAAGATCTTGGGGTGAGTATAACACCAGGCACATCTCCTGAAGCGCACATCAACCAAATAACTGCTGCAGCATATGGGCGCCTAGAAAACCTCAGAACAGCATTCCGACATCTTAATAAGGAATCGTTCAGGACCCTGTACACCGTGTACGTTAGGCCCATATTGGAGTATGCGGTACCAGTTTGGAACCCACACCTAGCCAAGCACGTAAAGAAACTAGAGAAAGTGCAAAGGTTTGCAACAAGACTAGTCCCAGAGCTAAGAGGTATGTCCTACGAGGAGAGGTTAAGGGAAATCAACCTGACGACACTGGAGGACAGGAGAGATAGGGGGGACATGATAACGACATACAAAATACTGAGAGGAATTGACAAGGTGGACAAAGACAGGATGTTCCAGAGATTGGACACAGTCACAAGGGGACACAGTTGGAAGTTGAAGACACAGATGAATCAGAGGGATGTTAGGAAGTATTTCTTCAGCCACAGAATAGTCAGGAAGTGGAATAGTTTGGGAAGCGATGTAGTGGAGGCAGGATCCATACATAGCTTTAAGCAGAGGTATGATAAAGCTCATGGTTCAGGGAGAGTGACCTAGTAGCGACCAGTGAAGAGGCGGGGCCAGGAGCTTGGACTCGACCCCTGCAACCTCAACTAGGTGAGTACAACTAGGTGAGTACACACACACATTTTCTACATGTTAGTCTATCCTCCGAAATATTCTACTTCATGATTTCCGTATTCACTAAATAATCAACATCAGATCTAAAATATGCTGCAGCGAACATAGGGATTCTGACATTTTTCTTTGACTCTCTTGGGTTAAAGAAAACATTTAGGGTTAAATGTAATATTAAGTTAATTACATAGCTGCAACTATCAAAAATATGAATCAAATTTCCTAAAATTTATCATACAAACTCATTTGATCATAACCATATTATAATATGTTCCATACCTTCATTCACATTGTCAAGGTGCACAGGAATATCTAATTGTCAAGGTGCACAGGAATATCTAATTGTCAAGGTGCACAGGAATATCTAATTGTCAAGGTGCACAGGAATATCTAATTCAGAACACTTGTACATCATAGGTTTTTGTTTGTTTTTCTTGCCAGTATCAGAATATTTCTATAACTAAAATCAATAATAAACAGCATAATATATTTTACTACAGAACTAGTATTTAAAAAATTCACCAATCTAACCTATGAAATTATTTGCTTGCTATTGTTCCTTTTGAGAAAGAACCATTTGGTTACTCTTAATATCCTTTAAATTTTTCTTAATAACTCGGTTGTAATTGTCTCGCAGAATAGTGTGAGGTTCGAATCCATGGCCAGCCAGTCCTTAAACCAGCAGGTCAATGGACTATACACTAACCTGCTAGTTTTAAGACTGGCTTGCCAAGAGTTCGTAATCCACTCCGTTCTGGGAACTTTCTGATAATCTCTGACTTACGAGTATGATCGTGAGACAAAGCATTATTCAAAATTGTCTATTAGCATAGTTTTTTTTAACAACAGAGAGAAGATTATGATTTTTAAGAAATTTACGACACTGTACACTAACATGATCTAAAATGTTTTCCAGCAACTCCAAATGCAAAATATCACTAAATTTTGTGACTCCCATAGCTTAATACTATTTGATTAAACACTTTGACTCCATACTTGTTTTCCTTGGTCCTCGAATATTTAACTCAACCTTACTTTGATAATAAGCCTGTATATACTCATAAACCCCAGTACTGTTGATTTAACTACCTCTTATTTCCCATTCTTTTCATCCGGCATACAAACTGTATATTCCTCTGCCTTTCCTTGTGGTCCTGTGTGAACGCGGTTTATCCAGTGCTTATTTGGCTACCGTAAAGCTCGAGCCAAGTTCTCGAACAACTCAAAAAATTTGTCAGGCTCTGCTTCAACGAAGCGTGTTACTCAACATGTAAATTCAAGTTCCATGAAAATCACCATGATACTCTCTCTTGCCAGTATCATACTCATCATTGGCAAATGTTGTTTAAAGATTAAGTTTTGTTATTTCAAGCGCTAGTGATGAAGACATGTCCCGTGTCACCCTTGGCATTCCACCTGAATTTTTAACAGGTGAAACCACAGGAAAACGATCTTGAGTCTGATTACTATTATGAGCCAGAAAACGATGAGGATAATGAATAATGATACGAGCTGCCTGCAGACTGCCAGCAGGCAATCTGTTAACAACTGCTAATATTTATTGCTACTAGATAGAGCAATTCGTCAACAATGCTGAAGCGCTAAATTAGGCAGGGACTACATAGTAGACATTGCCACCAAACACCAAATTCTTGGTGGTGGCAGTACTATTTACGAAACAAGAAAATTAAACCAGAAATGACACAATTCACCATCACGGCTGACAAACATGTCGCTAGTTAAAGTACTTATCCAAAGTCTTGTACCAATTCATGCTGTAAACAATCATGTCGAGTCGGTTCAATCTGTAATGAATTTAAGTATATACAATGTAACATTGTAGCTAAACTTGAATATCTAACATCTGGGTGATTGACTCATCGCTAGGAGGCTCTGGTCAAAAGTGCTTTCAGTTTGTTGACACGGCATGAAAGCGTGCATTTGCTTGGCGTGTTGAATACAGGAGGAATGCCCCATTGCACGCACAATGCTTCTACTAGTATTGGTAGCGTTGCTTTTAAAGCTGGTAATTTTACTGCTTTTGCTACTTATGCTGATGACGATATTTCATGTGCTGCTAATGCTGATGTGGGACTAGTAGAGTTGCTGGTGGTGCTTCTAGCGCTGCAGTTTCTTCCTCCTCACCACCACTTAATACACAATTAAAAATTTTCTAAAGATTTTTCTGATAGAGAGTTTCAGTGTTTAAGGTACAGCCACTCAGATAATTCTTGGCCTTGTAGCTAGTGCAGACGAGACATTTAAGTTTCTCCACTCACGTAAGTCAAGGATTTATAACAAGATTAGGTGAGACACTCAGGTGCATCCACTCAGAGCATGTGAAGACACTCAGGTGGATTCGCTCAGATTAGTCTAGGAGTTGTAGCTACAGTTGGTTAGAGACTCAAGCACTACCCCTCAGAGAATGAGACACTCAAGTGTTGCCACTGGTTCCACTGGTCGATAGTGTTTCCTGGAGATCAATTGTTTCTCATTATACTCCATTACTGCAACACCGGGTGGTACTGGATAAAAAAGACGGAGCTGGTGCTGGCAGTGGTGATACTGGCAGTGGCTGTGCTGGTAGTGGTGGTGCAGAGAGTGGCGGTGATGGTAGTGGTGGTGCAGAGAGTGGCGGTGATGGTAGTGGTGGTGCTGGAAGGATGCTAGCAGCGGTAGTGCTAGCTCTGGTGATTTTGACAGTGGTAGTTCTGGCAGTGATGGTGCTGACAGGGATGGTGATTGCAGTGGTGGTGCTAGCACTGGTGATTCCGGCAGTGAAGGTGGTGTTGCCAGTGGAGAGGCTGGAATCAACACACTGGCATTAGTTATGTTGGCAGTGGTTCTGGCACTACTGGTGCTGGTAGTAATGATGTTGGTAGTGTTACCGAGGCCACTGGTAGTAGTGGTTCTTGAAGTGGTGTTGCCGACAATGATGGCGCTTGTTGTAGAGGTGCTGAGAGTTGCGGTGCTAAGTGTTGGTGGTGGCAGTAGTGGTGCTGACTGTGGTATTTATGAAGTGATTAAGGTTGCAGCAGTGATGCTTATAGTAGGAGCGTTGTCAGTAGATGTGCTGACAAAGGTGTTTCTGGCAGTGGTGCTGATGGTAGCGGAGATGTTGTCTGTGGTGGTGCTGATAGTGGTGGTGTTAGCTGTGGTTGTGCTGACTGTGATAGTGCTAGATGTGGTTAAACTCTTAGTTGTGGTGCCGGCAGTGGTGGTGGTGCTGATGATGATACTGATAGCTGTGCTGGTACTGGCAGTGGTGGTGTTATCAGTGATTGTGCTGACTGTGGTTGTACTAGTAGAGTGTTAACAATGGAAGTCCTAGAAATAGTGATATTGGCTGTGGTGTTGCCAACAGGAAGGGTACTGATAGTGGTAATGGTGCTGGCAGTGGTAATGGTGCTGGCAGTGGTAATGGTGCTGATAGTGGTAATGGTGCTGGGACTGGTAATGGTGCTGGGAGTGGTGATGGTGCTGGGAGTGGTGATAGTGCTGGCAGTGGTGATGGTGCTGGGAGTGGTGATGGTGCTGGCAGTGGGGATGGTGCTGGGAGTGGTGATGGTGCTGGCAGTGGTGATAGTCCTGACAGTGGTGATGGTGCTGGCAATGGTGATAGTGCTCGCAATGACGATGCTGACAGTGGTGATGGTGCTGACAGTGGTGATGGTGCTGGGAGTGGTGAATGTGCTGGGAGTGGTGATGGTGCTGACAGTGGTAATAGTGCTGAAAGTGGTGATAGTGCTGGCAGCGGTGATGGTGCTGAGAGTGGTGATGGTGCTGAATGGGGTGATGGTGCTGGCAGTAGTGATGGTGCTGGGAGTGGCGATAGTGTTGGCAGTGGTGATGGTGCTGGCAGTAGTGATGGTGCTGGCAGTGGTGATAGTGCTCGCAATGACGGTGCTGACAGTGATGGTGCTGGAAGTGGTGAATGTGTTGGCAGTGGTGATAGTGCTGACAGTGGTAATAATGCTGAAAGTGGTGATGGTGCTGGGAGTGGTGATGGTGCTAACAGTGGTAATAGTGCTGAAAGTGATGATGGTGCTGGGAGTGGTGATGGTGCTGACAGTGGTGCTAGTGCTGGGAGTGCTGAATATGCTGGCAGTGGTGATGGTGTTAACAGTGGTAATAGTGCTGAAAGTGGTGATGGTGCTGGTAGTGGTGATGGTGCTGGCAGTGTTGATGGTGCTGACAGTGGTGATGGTGTTGGGAGTGGTGATGGTGCTGGCAGTGGTGATAGTGCTCGCAATGACAATGCTGACAGTGTTGATGGTGCTGCAGTGGTGATGGTGTTGGGAGTGGTGATGGTGCTGGCAGTGGTGATGGTGCTGGCAGTGGTGATAGTGCTCGCAATGACGATGCTGACAGTGTTGATGGTGCTGCAGTGGTGATGGTGTTGGGAGTGGTGATGGTGCTGGCAGTGGTGATGGTGCTGGCAGTGGTGATGGTGCTGGCAGTGGTGATAGTGCTCGCAACGACGATGCTGACAGTGATGATGGTGCTGACAGCGGTGATGGTGCTGGGAGTGGTGAATCTGCTGGGAGTGGTGATGGTGCTGACAGTGGTAATAATGCTGAAAGTGATGATGGTGCGGGCAGTGGTGATGGTGCTAACAGTGGTAGTAATAGTGCTGAGAGTGGTGACGGTGCTGGGAGTGGTGATGGTACTTGGAGTGGTGATGGTGCTGACAGTGGTGCTGGTGAGTGACGGTGCTGACAGTGGTGATGGTGCTGACAGTGGTGATGGTGCTGGCAGTGGTGATGGTGCTGGCAGTGGTGATGGTGCTGACAGTGGTGATGGTGCTGGCAGTGGTGATGGTGCTGGCAGTGGTGTTGGTGCTGAAAGTGGTGATGGTGCTGGCAGAGGTAATGGTGCTCACATTGACGGTGCTGACAGTGTTGATGGTGCTGACAGTGGTGATGGTGCTCGGAGTGGTGATGGTGCTGGCAGTGGTGATGGTGCTGAAAGTGGTGATGGTGCTGGCATTGGTGACGGTGCTGAAAGTGGTGATTGTGCTGGCAGTGGTGATGGTGCTGGCAGTGGTGATGGTGCTGAAAGTGGTGATGGTGCTGGCAGTGGTGATGGTGCTGAAAGTGGTGATGGTGCTGGCAGTGGTTATGGTGCTCGCATTGACGGTGCTGACAATGTTGATGGTGCTGACAGTGATGATGGTGCTCGGAGTGGTGATGGTGCTGGCAGTGGTGATGATGCTGAAAGTGGTGATGATGCTGCCAGTGGTGATGGTGCTGGCAGTGGTGATGGTGCTGACAGTGGTGATGGTTCTGACAGTGGTGATGGTGCTGGGAGTGGTGATGGTGCTGGGAATGGTGATGGTGCCGAAAGTGGTGATGGTGCTGGCAGTGGTGATGGTGCTGGCAGTGGTGATGGTGCTGAGAGTGGTGATGGTGCTGGCAGTGGTGATAGTGCTCGCATTAACGGTGCTGACAGTGGTGATGGTGCTGACAGTGGTGATGGTGCTGGCAGTGGTGATGGTGCTGAAAGTGATGATGGTGCTGGCAGTGGTGATTGTGCTGACAGAGGTGCTAGTATTCGCACTGACGTTGCTGACAGTGGTGATGGTGCTGACAGTAGTGATGGGCTGGCAGTAGTGATGGTGCTGACAATTCTGAGGCTAGAATTGAGGATAATGGCAATGGTGGTGCTGCAATGGTTGTGTTGGTAGCGAAAGTTCCGGCGGGGATGGTTCTGGTAGTGTTGTTACGGGTTCTGGTGGTGTAGTTAGTGGTAGTGATGGTAGTCGTGCTAGCAGTAGAGATAGTGTTAGTGCTGGTGCTGATAGTAGTTGTGCTACTGGTAGTGGTGATACTGCTGGTAGTGGTGGTGATTATAATAGTGGTGCACTGGTAGTGAAGATACTGCCTGGTGGTGGTGGTGGTGGTAGTGGTGGTTGTGGTAGTGCCGGCTGCGCTGGTTTTGATAGTGGTGGTGCTGGGAACAGGTGTGCTCACAGTGGTGGTTCTAGCAGTGGTGGAGGTGGTAGTGTTAGTGCTGGTAGTGGTATTGCTGGCAATGGTGGTACTGATAGTGGTGGAACTGATTTAGGCGATGCTTGCAGGAGTGGTGCTTGCAGTGATGGTGCTGGCAGCTGTGGTGCTTACACCGGTGCTGTTAGAAGTACTAGTGCTAACTGTGGTACTGCTGGCAGTAGTGGTGGTGGTTCAAGTACTGACGGTGCTAGTAGTCGTGGTGTTAGAAAATGAGGTGCAGGCAGTGATGGCGTTCAGAGGTATAATGCTGGTAGTTGTTCTTGTATTGATGGTACTGGCAGGGGTCGTGTTGGCAAAGAGTTGCTTGTAGCTAAATTGCCGGTAATGCTGGTACAAGTTCTTGTGTTATTTTTAGTGGTGGCAGCAATGGTGGTATTATTTGTAGTGATGCTGTTGTTGATGATGCTGGGAGTGGTGACTCGTGTTTTGCACTGTAAACAGCTCAAATACAAGAAATAGGAATTTTCAATGGGAATATGGAGTGAAGTCAACGTGTGGCGGCCAAGAGGTGAGGCTCTCACCCAGTTCAGTTTATACGACTCAAGTCTCAGATCCGTTTTTTTTAAACTACAGAAGCCAGCATTACTTGTTCCTTATTATGAAGCTCCTATCGTACTTGCTTTTGATATGGAGTACTGAGAGTGCCTCTCCCACTTCATCATTTAGGCCGTTTCACTAAAATTTCACACAGAAAATGAAAACCTATTTAATTTCTATGTGGTTTATCTGCGTTGTTATGCCCCTATGTGGTGTGAGTGTATGTGTGTGTTTATTGTATATGTAGATATGTGTGTGTGTGTACTAACCTAGTTGTGGTTGCAGGGGTGGAGTCAAAGCTTCTGGCCCCGCCTCTTCACTGGTCGCTACTGAGTCCACTCTCTCCCTGCTCCATGAGCTTTATCATACCTCTTCTTAAAGCTGTGTATGGATCCTGCCTCCACTACACCATATCTCTCTTAGACTACTCCACTTCCTGACATCTCTATGACTGAAGAAATGCTTCCTAACATCCCTGTGATTCATTTAAGTTTTCAGCTTCTAACTGTGTCCCTTCTCTGAGACATCCTGTCGCTAAACCATACCATGGGTAGGGTTAGAACCCGCGATCAGAAAGTTTATTTGCAATCATGTTATTACGATTTCGTGAGTCATCCTGTCGCTATTCACCTCGTCAATTCCTCTCAGTATTTAATATGTTGTTATCATGTCCACCTTATCCCTCCTCTCCTCCAGTGTCGTCAGGTCAATTTCCCTTAACCTCTACTCATAGGACATGCCCCTTAGCTCTGAGACTAGTCTTGTTGCAAACCTTGCACTTGCTCAAATTTTTTGATGAGCTTGACCAGGTGTGGATTCCAAAATGCATACTCCACTATCAACCTGACGTACACGGTTTACATAGTCTTCACCGATTTCTTAGTGAGGTGTCAGAATGCTATTCTTAAGTTTGCCAGGCGCCCATATGCTGCAGAAGTTATCTGGTTGACGTGCGCCTTAGAAGATGTGCTCGGTATTATACTCACACCAAAATCCTTTTCCTTGAGAGAGGTTTGCAGTCTTTGGCTACCTAGCCTATACTCTGTCTGCGGTCTTCTTTGCCCTTCCCCGATCTTCATGACTTCGCATTTGGAAGGGTTAAATTCAAGGAGCCGGTTTCTGGACCAAGCTTGCAGCCTGTCCAGGTCCCTTTGTAGTCCTGCGTGATGTTCGCTCGATTTAATTCTCCTCATTAGCTTCACATAATGTACAAACAGTCTATCCCTTCCATCATGTCATTCACATATACCAGAAACAGCACTGGTCATAGGACTGACCCCTTTAGAACCCCGCTCGTCATAGGCGCCCACTCTGACACCTCATCACGTTCTGTGACTCGATGTTGCCTTCTTGTCAGGTATTCTCTGATCCATGACAGTGCCTTTCCTGATATGGGTGCCTGATCCTCTAGTTCTTGCAGTCCAAGAAAATGCAATTAACCCATCTCTCTCTCTCATGTCTGACTTCAGTTACTTTGTCATAAAACTCGAGTAGGTTTGGGACACAGGATTTTCCTTCCCTGAAACCGTGCTGGTTGTCGTTTATAAGCTGTCTTTGCATACTATACACGTCAGTGACACTGGTCTGTAGTTTAATGCCACGTGTCTGCCTCGTGTGTGTACTCACCTATTTGTATTCAAATATTTGTGGTTGCAGGGGTAGAGTTATAGCTCCTGGCCCCGCCTCTTCACTGTTTGCTACTAGGTCCCCTCTCTCCCTGCTTCATGAGGTTTATCAAACCTCGTCTTAAAACTATGCACGGTTCCCGCCTCCACTACGTCACTTTGTAGGTTGTTCCACTGCCTGACAACTAGATGACTGAAGAAATACTTCCTAACATCCCTTTGATTCATCTGAATCTTCAACTTCCAATTGTGACCATTTGTTTCTGTGTCCCATCTCTGGAACATCCCGTTTTTGTCTACCTTGTCTATTCCGCGCAGTATTTCATGTCTCCCTTAACCCTCCTCTTCGTAGGACAATCTCCTTAGCTCTGGGACTAGTCTTGTTGCAAACCTTTGCACTTTCTCTAATTTCTTGACGTGCTTCACCAGGTATGGATTCCAAACTGATGCTGCATACTCCAGTATGGGCCTGACGTAAATGGTGTACATGTCTTGAACGATTCCTTACTGAGGTATCAGAACGCTATCCGTAGGTTTGCCGGACGACCGTATGCTGCAGCAGTTATCTGACTGATGTGCGCCTCAGGAGATGTGCTTGGTGTTATACTCACCCCCAGATCATTTTCCTTGAGTGAGGTTTGCAGTTTTAGGCCACCTAGACTATACTGTGTCTGCGATCTTCTTTGCCCTTCCCCAATCTTCATGACTTTGCATTTGGCAGGGTTAAATTCAAGGAGCCAGTTGCTGGACCAAGCTTGTAGCCTGTCCAGGTCTTTTTGTATTCCTGCCTGATCCTCGACCGATTTAATTCTCCTCATTAACTTCACATCTCCTGCAAACAAGGACATTTCTTAGTCTATCCCTTCCGTTATGTCATTCACATATACCAAAAATAGCACGGGTCCTAAGACTGACCCATGTGGAACCCCGCTTGTCACAGGCGCCCACTCTGACACCTCTTCACGTACCATGACTCGTTGTTGCCTCCCTGTCAGGTATTCTCTGATCCATTGCAGTGCCTTTCCTGTTATGTGTGCCTGATCCTCTAGCTTTTGCAGTAACCTCTTGTGAGGAACTGTGTTGAAGGCCTTCTTACAGTCTAAGAAAATGCAGTTTATCCTCTCCTCTCTATCTCTATACACCTGGAAAAAACTTTTCGGGTTAGTTTTCGAATCCCTAGCAACTTTGTCACCTTGTCATAAAACTCCAGTAGGTTTGTGACACAGGATTTTCCTTCCCTGAAACCGTGCTGGTTGTCGATTATACACTTGTTTCTTTCCAGGTGCTCCACCACTCTCCTCTTGATGATCTTCTTCATGACTTTGCATACAATGCACGTTAGTGACACAGGTCTGTAGTTTGATGCCTGATGTCTGTCTCCTGTTTTAAAAATTGGGACTACATTTACCATCTTCCTTACCTCAGGGAGTTGCCAAGTTTCAATGGATGTGTTAAGATCTTTGTTAGTGGCACACACAGCTCCCTCTCTAATGACCCACGGAGAGATGTTGTCTGGTCCCACCGCCTTTGAGGTGCCAAGTTCACAAAGCAGCTTCTTCACCTCCTCCTTGGTTATGTGCATCTCATCCAACACTTGTTGTTCTGATTTCCTGGAGTCCTACCGGTTTCCACTGTAAATACTTCTTTAACTCTACTGTTGAGCTCCTCACATACCTCTCGGTCATTTCTTGTGAACTCCCCATGATCCTTCCTCAGTCTGATTACCTGGTTCTTGACTGTTGTTTTCCTCCCGATGTGGCTATGCAATACCTTCGGGTCAGACTTGACTTTCGATGCAATGTCATTTTCATATTGTCGCTGAGCCTCCCTTCTGGCCTGTGCATATTCGTTTCTGGCTCTTCGGTTAATTAATCTCTTTATTTTCCTGAGTTCTCTGTCTTCTGTACCTTTCCCATTCTCTAGTACACCTAGTTTTTGCCTCCCTACACATTTGGGTGAACCAAGGGCTCGTTCTGGTCTTCCCATTATTTCTGTTTCCCTTGGGAACAAACCTCTCCTCTGCCTCCTTGCATTTTGTTGTCACATAGTCCATCATTTCTTGTACTGGTTTTCCTGTCAGTTCTCTCTCCCACTGAATGTCGTGCAGGAAGTTCCTCATGCCTGAGTAGTCCCCCCTTTTGTAGTTTGGTTTTCCCATCCTATTGCTGCTGCTGTCTCCACTTCTAGCTCAACTATGTAGTCAAAGCACAGAACCATATGATCACTAGCTCCTAAGGGCCTTTCATATATGATATCCTCGATGTCCGAACTACTCAAGGTGAATACAAGGTCCAGTCTTGCTGGATCATCCTCACCTCTCTCTCTGGTAGTGTCTCTACCATGTTGATGCATGAGGTTTTCCAGTACCACATCCATCATCTTTGATCTCCATGTTTCGGGACCCACATCGGGCTCCAGGTTTTCCCAGTCAATCTCCTTGCGAATGAAATCACCCATAACTAGTAACATTGCTCACCCCCATGTGAGCCCTTCTGGCCACCTCGGTTAGTGTGTCAACCATTGCTCTGTTGCTCTCGTTGTATTCTTCTCTTGGCCTCCTGGAGTTCTGTGGCGGGTTGTACATTACTGCAATTATCACCTTATGGCCTTCAGACTGGATTGTTCCTACTAAGTAGTCCCTTTCGCCCATGCCATCCATTCCTTCCATTTTCTCAAAAGCGCACTGGTTTTTAACGAGCAGTGCAACTCCTCCTCCCCCTCTCCTCCCTCTGTGTTTTCTGAGGATTCGATATCCGGGTGGAAAGATTGCATCTGTTATCCTTGTGAGTTTTATTTCTGTGAGTGCTATTATGTCTGGGGATGTTTCCTTGATTCTTTCGTGCCACTCCTCACACTTATTTGTTATTCCATCTGCATTTGTACATTACACCTTCAACTTCTTTTCTAAGACTGTGGTTTGGGGGGTACATTGGGGTTGGAGAAGTGGGAGACCTGATAAAGAACTATGGGTGGTTGCTGTGGGGGTGGAGTTTGTAATGAGGTGGGTGGGGGCATTGGAAATGGCATGGGTGTTTTGGGTTAGAATGTTTGGTTGCACTGGGGTTGTCCTGGTTGGAGGGCTTCTGTAGGTAGTTGTGAGGGAGGCTGTATTTGATCTTCCTCCTGAGTCTGGGTTCTCCTGTCCATCTCCATCTTCTCCTCTCTTTCCTCCTTTCGCCTTCATACCATCTCTCTCAGTTTCTGCCTTTCTTCTTGTGTTCTGTCACGGTCGAGATACATCTTCCAGTATGCCGGCATGTCCCTTAGTCTTGCTTTCTCCTGCAGGATCCTGTTCCGAGTCGATTCTGCCTTGAAAGTCACTTTCATTCACCGGGTTTTTCTTCTTGCAGACCCACCTATTTTCCAAAAATTTTCCAGCTGGGTCATGTCATCTTCTATTGCTTTTATGATGCTTTCGATTGTGTGTGTGTGTGTGTGTGTGTGTGTGTGTGTGTGTGTGTGTGTACTCACCTATTTGTACTCACTTATTTGTGGTTGCAGGAGTCGATTCATAGCTCCTGCCCCACCTCTTCACTGATCGCTACTAAGTCCTCTCTCTCCCCACTTCATGAGCTTTATCAATCCTCGTCTTAAAACTATGTATGGTTTCTGCCTCCACTACATCACTTTCTAGGCTATTCCACTTCCTGACAACTCTATGACTGAAGAAATGCATACCTTTGACTCATCTGAGTCTTAAACTTCTAATTGTGACTCCTTGTTTCTGTGTCCCATTTCTGGAACATTCTGTCTTTGTCCACTTTGTCAATTCCTCGCAGTATTTTATATGTCGTTATCATGTCTCCCCTGACCCTCCTGTCCTCCAGAGTGGTCAGGCCGATTTCCTTTAACCTTTCCTCGTAGGACAAATCCCCTTAGCTCTGGGACTAATCTCGTTGCAAACCTTAACACTTTCTCTAATTTCTTGACGTGCTTGACCAGGTGTGGATTCCAAACTGGTGCTGCATATCCCAATATGGGCCTGATGTATATGGTGTACAGAGTCTTGAACGATTCCTTACTGAGGTATCGGAACGCTATTCTTAGGTTTGCCAGACGCCCGTATGTTGCAGCAGTTATCTGATTGATGTGCACCTCAGGAGATGTGCTCGGTATTATACTCACCCCAAAATCTTTTTTCCTTAGTGAGGTTTGCAGTCTTTGGCCACCTAGACTACGCATTATGCCTGTTGTATATGCATGCATATGTGTGTGTGTGTGTGTGTGTGTGTGTGTGTGTGTGTGTGTGTGTGTGTGCGTGTGTGTGTGTGTGTGTGTGTGTGTGTGTGTGTGTGTGTGTGTGTGTGTGTGTGTGTGTGTGCGTGTGTGTGTGTGTGTGTGTGTGTGTGTGTGTGTGTGTGTGTGTGTGTGTGTGTGTGTGTGTGTGTACTCACCTAATTGTGGTTGCAGGGGTCGAGACTCAGCTCCTGGCCCCTCCTCTTCACCGAGTGCTACTAGGTCCCCTCTCTCTCTGCTCCATGATCACAACTGCTCCTTTATCACAACTTATCTTAAAGCTATGTATGGTTCCTGCCTCCACTACCTCACTTGCTAGGCTATTCCACTTCCTGACGACTCTATGACTGAAGAAATACTTCCTGACATCACTTTGATTCATCTGGGTCTTCAGCTTCCAACTGTGACCCCTTGTTTCTCTGTCCCCTGTCTGGAACATCCTGTCTCTGTCCATCTTGTCTATTCCACGCAGTATTTTGTATGTCGTTATCATGTCTCCCCTGACCCTCCTGTCCTCCAGTGTCGTCAGGCCGATTTCCCTTAACCTTTCTTCATAGGACATTCCCCTTAGCTCTGGAACTAACCTTTGTCGCAAACCTTTGCACTTTCTCTAATTTCTTGACGTGCTTGATCAAGTGCGGGTTCGAATCAGGTGCTGCATATTCCAGTATGGGCCTGACGTAGACGGTGTACAGCTTCTTGAACTATTCCTTACTAAGGCATCCGAACGCTGTTCTTAGGTTTGCCATGCACCCATTTGCTGCAGCAGCTATCTGGGTGATGTGTGCTTCCGGAGATGTGTTCGGTGTTATACTCATCCCAAGATCTTTCTCCTTGATCGAGGTTTGCAGTCTTTTGCCACCTAGCCTATACTCCGTCTGCGGTCTTCTTTGCCCTTCCCCAATCTTCATGACTTTACATTTGGCGGGGTTAAATTCGAGAAGCCAGTTGCTGGACCAGGTGTCCAGCCTGTCCAAGTGTCTTTGAAGTCCTGCTTGATCCTCATCTGATTTAATTATCTTCATAACTTCACATCATCTGCGAACAAGGACACTTCTGAGTCTAACTTTTCCATCATGTCATTCACATATACCGAAAATAGCACTGGTCCTAGGACCGACCCCTGTATTTGTGTGTGTGCGTGTGTGTTTGTGTGTGTGTGTGTGCGTGTGTGTGTGTGTGTGTGTGTGTGTGTGTGTGTGTGTGTGTGTGTGTGTGTGTGTGTGTGTGTGTGTGTGTGTGTGTGTGTGTGTGTGTGTGTACTCACCTAATTGTACTCACCTAATTGTGGTTGCAGGAGTCGAGATTCAGCTCCTGGCCCCGCGTCTTCACTGATCGCTACTAGGTCCTCTCTCTCTCTCTTTCTGCTTCCAGAGCTTTGTCATACCTCGTCTTAAAGCTATGTATGGTTCCTGCCTCCACTACATCACTTGCTAGGCTATTCCACTTCCTGACGACTCTATGACTGAAGAAATACTTCCTAACATCCCTCTGACTCGTCTGAGTCTTCAGCTTCCAATTGTGACCCCTTGTTTCTGTGTCCCCTCTCTGGAACAACCTGTCTCTGTCTAACCATACCACGGGTGGGATTTGAACCCGCGGTCAGAGAGTCTCAAAACTCCAGCCCGTCGCGTTAGCCACTAGACCAGCTAGCCACAATAAGATTCATCCAACTAGGTATATTTCTACACCATAGGAAGGTTAGCACAGGCACCACTGTGACCACAAATGCAAGTTTTTACAGACGAATCTCCAGCTAGCGTGGCCGTGACGAACTCTAGCTCAAGTCCCTTCACTGCCGTCAACATGACTCACGAAATCGTAATGACAAAAACTTGCATTTGTGGTCACAGTGGTGCCTGTGCTAACCTTCCTATGGTGTAGAAATATACCTAGTTGGACGAATAATACTGTGGCTAGCTGGTCCAGTGGCTAACGCGACGGTCTGGAGTTTTGACTCTCTGACTGCGGGTTCTATCCCCGCCCGTGGTATGGTTTGTTTGCAATCGTGTCATTACGATTTCGTGAGTCATGCCTTTGTCTACCTTATCTATTCCACGCAGTATTTTGTATGTCCTATCCTCCAATGTCGTCAGTCCGTGTGTGTGTGTACTCACCTATTTGTTCTCACCTATTTGTGGTTGCAGGGGTCGATTCATAGCTCCTGACCCCGCCTCTTCGCTGATTGCTACTAGGTCCTCACTCTCCCTGCCCCATGAGCTTTATCATACCTCGCCTTAAAACTATGTATGGTTCTCGCCCCCACTACGTCACTTTCTAGGCTATTCCACGGCCTGACTACTTTATGACTGAAGAAATACTTCCTAACATCCCTTTGATTCATCTGAGTCTTCAACTTCCAGTTGCGTGCGTGTGTGTGTGTGTGTGTGTGTGTGTGTGTGTGTGTGTGTGTGTGTGTGTGTGTCACTTTGAATTTTAAATTTAAAATTGTAGAAGAAAATTTTGAGTGGGAACTAGGTTGTTAAGCATGATAGTGAGTTTAGTTACATGAGAAGTGGAGGTTGAAAGCGTGAGTGAGAGAGAGTCAAGTTGGACTGGGAGGGTTAAGTGGTGGGGGAAGTTCAGCTGTGGGAAAGTCAAACAGACTGAAGTACACACGAAATCATTCACTCACTTACAGACACACACACACACACACACACACACACACACACACACACACACACACACACACACACCTGCAGCCACAATTAGGTAAATTACGAGTCGACTCACGCATACAAACGCGCGCACGCACACACACACACACACACACCTGCAGCCACAATTATGTGAATTAGGTGAGTACACCCGCGCTTACACGCTCACACACACACACACACACACACACACGATCAGTGAAGAGGCGGGGCCAGGAGCTCGGACTCGACCCCCGCAACCTCAACTGGGTGAGTACAACTAGGTGAGTACACACACACACACACACACACACACACACACACCACGAACCATACCCCCTACAGCAACCCCCTGTGGGAACTCTGCCCTCTCCCCCACCGCAACCTCCCATAGACCCCTGCCAGGGCTCCTGCTCTCCCATCCGAATATTTCCCCAGGACCACCGTTTTAGGACAGAAGTTGAAGGTTTGGTACACGAATGCGGATGGATTAACGAATAAATATGATGAGTGGCATGAAAGAATCAATGAGAAGTCCCCAGGCATCATAGCAGTTACAGAAACGAAACTCACTGAGACAATAACAGATGCAATCTTCCCACCAGGATATCAGATCATGAGGAAAGATGGAAGGGGCAGAGGGGAAGGAGGGGTTGCACTGCTTGTCAAAAACCGATGGAAATTCGAGAAAATGGGAGGCATAGACGAGATTGGAGAAAGAGTCTACATAGTAGATACAGTTCAGTCTGGGGAGCACAAGGTAGTCATTGCAGTGATGTATAAGCCGTCATAGAACTGCAGGAGGCCAAGAGAGGAATATGAAGAGAGCAACAGAGCATTGGTGGACTCACTTGCTGAGGTGGCAAGCGTGTCCACCACTCGAGCAGAGCAAAGTTACGGGTTATGGGCGATTTCAACCACAGGGAGATTGGAAAAACCTGGAGCCACAAGGAGGTCCCAAAACATGGAGAGCCAAAATGATGTATGTGGTACTGGAAAACCTCACGCACCAACATGTTAAGGACACTACCAGAGTGAGAAGAGAGGACGAACCAGCAAGACTGGACCTTATGTTCACCCTGGGCAGTTCAGAGGACATCACATGTGAGAGTTCCGTAGGAGCTAGTGGCCACGTGGTTCTGTTCTTTGAATACATAGTAGAGTTACAAGTGGACAGGGTAACAGGAGTTGAATGGGTAAAGCCAGACTATAAAAGAGAGGACTACATAGGTTTGAGGAACTTCCTACAGGAGGTTCAGTGGGACAGAGAACTGTTAGGAAAGTCAGTAAACGAAATGATGGATTACGTAACAACAAAATGGAAGGAGGCAGAGGAAAGGTTTATTCCCAAGAGCAACAGAAATAATGGGAAGACCAGAACGAGCCCCTGGTTTGTCCGACGGTGTAAGGAGGCAAAAACTAAGTGCAATAGAGAATGGAAAAAGTACAGAAGGCGTAGAACACATGAAAATAGGGAGATTAGTTGCAGAGCCAGGAACGAGTGTGCACAGGTAAGGAGGGAGGCCCAGCGACAGTATGAAAATAACATAGCATCGAAAGTCAAGTCTGACCCGATATTGCTGTATAGGCACATCAGGAGGAAGACAACAGTCAAAGACCAGGTGATCAGGCTGAGGACAGAAGGTGCGGCACTCACAAGAAACGATCAGGAGGTATGTGAGGAGTTAAACAGAAGATTTAAGGAAGTATTTACAGTAGAGACAGGAAGGGCTCTGGGAAGACAGCACAGAGGGGAACATCAACAGGGAATATACCAACAAGTGTTGGATGACATGCGAACAACGGAGGAATAGGTGCAGAAGCTGCTAAGTGACCTTGATACGTCAAAGGCGATGGGACCGGACATCTCCCCGTGGGTCCTTAGAGAAGGAGCAGAGACGCTGTGCATGCCCCTAACCACAACCTTCAATACATCCCTTGAAACTGGGCAACTACCTGAGATATGGAAGACCACAAATGTAGTTCCCATTTTTAAGAAAGGAGACAGAAACGAGGCACTAAACTACAGACCAGTGTCTCTGACATGTATAGTATGGAAAGTCATGGAGAAGAGTGTCAGGAGGAGAGTGGTGGAGCACCTGGAAAGGAACAACATTATAAATGACAACCAGAATGGAGTCATGGAAGGCAAATCCTGTGTCACAAACCTTCTGTTTTATAACAGAAGTAAGACACGAGGCAGGAACCTTACATAGCTTAAAGACGAGGTATGACAAAGCTCAGGAAGCAGAGAGAGAAAGGACCTAGTAGCGATCAGTGAAGAGGCGGGGCCAGGAGCTGAGTCTCGACCCCTGCAACCACAATTATGTGAGTACAGTTAGGTGAGTACACACACACACACACACACACACACACACACACACACACACACACACACACACACACACACACACACACACACACACACACACACACACACACACACACACACACACACACACACACAGAGGCTGTATTAGGTAAACTACTGGCCAGTGTTGATAAATGCATAGGATGGAACGTTAAGGAGAAGAGTATCTGAAAAGAACTGAAGCACCTGGAAAGGAGCGGCTCATAAGAGCCGACACTGTTTTAGAGATAGTAAATCCTGTCTCACAAAATTACTAGAATTCCGTGATGGGGTAACTAAAGTTAGGCAAAAGAGAGATGGGCGAGTGCATATTTAGGGAGTTTTGAACCAAGTGGGAGAGCATTTGTGGTGGGCGACCTAAACGCTAAAGTAGGCAAAACTGTTGTGGAGGGAGTAATAGATAAGTTTGAGGTGCTACGTGTAAATGAAAATGGGGGGCCTTTATCTGAGCTATGTGCAGAAAGAAGCTTGTTAATAAGTAATACAAATTTTATGAAAATGATGATAGTAAACAAGACATGATATAGCACATAATGAAAGTAGTTTGTTAGATTATGTGTTGGCGGATAAAATGTTAGTGGGTAGACTGAAGGATGTGCATGTTTATAGAGGGGCAACAGATATATCGGATCATTATTTGGTTGAAACTTCAGTTAGGGTAAGAGGTATTTGGAGCAACAGGAAAATGGCGACAGCACGTAAGAAAGAGGTGAAAGTTTATTAGCTAAGTTAGAACGAAGTTCGGGTGAGATATAAGAAATTATTGGGAGAAAGGTGGGCTGTTGAGAGTATAGGTAGTGTGGAGATTGAAGAGAGGTGTTTTAGTTTAAAAAATGCTGTGTTAGAATGCAGGGCAGAAGTTTTTGGCTATAGGAGGGTGGGTGCAGGAGGAAAGGGGAGTGATTGCTGGAATATCGCCTCTGTTTATGCCTATCATACACTTATACTCTTCACTGATATCTCCCTTCACTCTACGTCTCTCCAGAGAGTGAAGATACAAGGATCTAAGTTTATCTTCATACGGGAGATTCCTTATACGGTGAATAATTTTAGTCATCCTTCTCCGCATGTTCTCCAATGAATTTATATCCATCCTGTAGTGAGGAGACCAAAACTGACCGGCATAATCCAAATGAGGCCTCACTAGTGATGAATAGAGCTGTAAAACAAGTTCTGGACTCCTACTACTTATACTTCTTGAAATAAATCCTAGAAATCCGTTAGCCTTATTACACACACTTAGGCACTATTGTCTTGGCTTTATGTTTCTGCTCACCATGACTCCCAAGTCCTTTTCACATTCTGTGTGATCTAACTTTACTTCATCTAGTTTATAACTTCGATGGTTATTTTCATTTTCAAGGACTAGAACTTTACACTTGTTCACATTGAACTTTATCTGCCCTTTTCCAGACCAAGACATTAATTTGTCCAAATCCTCTTGGAATTCATTGGTATCCTCCTCAGAATTAATCATACGACCTATTCTTGTATCATCAGCAAATTTACTCATGTCACTTGTAATTCTCTCATCAAGGTCATTATTGTAAATTATGAACAACAATGGGCCTCAAACTGATCCTTGTGGAATACCACTGGTAACCACTCCTCATTCATATTTGATATAGGTAGGTAGTCAATGATCCTTGTAACTCAGCTTATATTTCATCCAAGCATTGAGAATTTAATTTATATAATGTACCTTAAGTTCTTCCCAAATTTTATTAGTTATCAATAAATTCAATATGTATAACCCAAAAGCA
Source organism: Cherax quadricarinatus (assembly GCF_038502225.1). NCBI lineage: Eukaryota > Metazoa > Arthropoda > Malacostraca > Decapoda > Parastacidae > Cherax > Cherax quadricarinatus. The sequence continues at coordinate 11,986,824 of NC_091339.1, read as the reverse complement.
ATGTTCATATTATATTCAAAACTATTTTTTATGAGACTGGATTCTATTATATTCCTGTCGACCATGGACTTTCTCAACCTTTTGAAAATCAGTTGGATGGTTAAAGTCTCTCACATGAATAAACAGAACATTAGAATCTTGTCCTCTTCTAATGTTATATTTATGTTGCTTTAATCTTAGTTCAAAACTTTTACGAGTTTGACCGTAATAAACTTTATCACATATTTTATAAGGTATCTTGTAGACACATCCGTCAGCATTTCTAGGAGAATTTTTAATCAAAATTTTTTTTTACTGTTTCAAGATTTTAAATACAACTTTGATATTAAAATTCCTGGGTAGAGAAGGTATATCAACCAAGTTTTCATGGTAAGGGAGAACCAACATATTTTTAGTTGAATAAGACCGGATGTACTTTTTTGAATTGTAAAAAGTGCTTCTTGCAGTTTTAAAACATTTATCAATTAAGTTTCTTGAGTGTTTTAAATCATTAGGTATTTCATAAATTTTCGAGATTTCTTCATCTATGAACTCTGTGCTGCAAATACGCAAAACTCTCAAAAACATTGATGAGAATATAAACAGTTTAACTTTATCTTGATGTGAAGAAGAATAGTGTACACTGGAACAGTTATTTGTTGGTTTTCTGTAAATTTTACGTTTAAAATCATGGTTACCCTTAATAATTAAAATATTTAGAAAAGTCAATGAGTTATCTTATTTAAACTCAACAATAAAATTTGTGGAATGAGCTAAAATATTTAATTTAACAAGGAAACGGTTTATATCTATATACTTAGGCATAAAACATAAAATATCAACATATCTATACCACTTAGCTCTATTGGGAAGGATTTTGTTAAGCAATCTTGTTTTAAAATATTCCATATATAAATTACTAAGGACAGGCGAGAGAGGATTTTATATTGCCATACCAAAGTTCTGAGTGTAAAACCCGTCATTAAACACATAATTTGCATCTACAATGCAAAGTTTAATAAGTTTATTGACAGTAGGAACTGGCAATGGCAAATCGTAATTAATAAGCTCTTCAGATGGGAAACTTAATAAATCATCAACTGGAACTTTCGTAAACAAAGATGTAACATCAAAACTTACCATATTGAAATTTAAATCAGTCTAGGTGTTTAATTTATCCACTAAATCTATATTGTTTTTAACATTAAAGTTCGAAATTTTATAGGAAATTTATAGGAAATTTATAGGAAACTGAATCTATGGAGCTAATAATATTACTGGCTGGATTACCTGGTTTGTGTGTTTATATTTATCCATAAATACAGGGTAAAGATGGATTAGGGGACTTTATTTTTTTAATTAATTTATCTTCAACTAATATTAACCATGACCTGGTGGCATAAGCTCTCGCTTCATACGGTGAAGGTCCAGGTTCGATTCCCGGCAAAATGGTGGAAACATAGGACGTGTTTCCTTACACCGGTTGTCTATGTTCACCCATCACTAAAATGAGTAAAATGAGTGTTAGTCGACTGGTGTGGTTCGCATCCTGGGACAAAACTGACTTAATATGCCCGAAATGCTCTGCATAACAATTGGCTTTCTATATAGTAGTATGTCATTGATGTCAGCTAGACCTGTGTACCATATACATGTAGTAAATACAGATATTGTTATAAAACAACATAAATATAGCATTAGAAGAGGACAAGATTCTAATACTCTATTTATTCATGTGAGAGATTTTAACCACCCAATGATTTTCACGAAGCTGAAAACATTGTATCTAGTAATATAAAAGAATCAAGTTTCGTGTTTTGAAAATAACATGAATATTACTTTTGGGTTATACAAACTGGATTCATTTATAATTAGTAAAATTTGGGAAGAATTTAAGATATATTAAACAAGTTAAATTCTTAATGCTTGGGTAGAATATAAGCTGTAATTCACGGATCCATGACTACCTACCTTCATCAGGTGTTGTGAGGTGGCCGCGAGGTATAGTCTCGTCCTTATGTGCCTTCCTGTTAATCGTTTATTTTTATAGTTCCTTGATAATGTGAGAAATCACGAAAGCGAATGGAAGTTCACTATTTTTCACAGTGGATAATCTGCATATTATGATATTACAAGTTTACTGTGGTATTATTGCATTCTTGTATATATACTAAAGGGAGACTGGGCCGGGAGCAGTAGAACAAGAGTAAGTAGAAGTATTATTGTAGTAGTAGTAGTAGTAGTAGTAGTAGTAGTAGTAGTAGTAGTAGTAGTAGTAGTAGTAGTGGTAGTATAAGTAGTGCAACAATGACAGAGAAGGCAGTTACTTACTGAACACTCAGCCATCACTTAAACACACGGCAGTGTTAGAATCCCCAGTTGTCTTACACGTACCTTCGAGCTCTACATCCATATATTACATCTTCAACAATATTACAGAAGTTGCCTCGGTGAAATCATCGATTCATTAGCACTTATCTGGTAGTGTTGCTGCATCATATTGCACTCCGGGACAAACAAGGCTCTATCTGGAAGCTTGTAACCTGCTCATCACCAAATAAATTTACTCCAACGTGAATTCCCAGAGAATAACCTTGAGATCGCTTGATGGACCCTAGAGATCACGAATATATAATGCTTTAGAGAGTTTATTCTGGATGTTTTTCACCAGTTTGTTTTTATTAGCCTATCTTCTCTATCACACAATCAGTAAACTCATTGTTTCACCCCACTTTTTATATTTTTCCATATACATGCTTAATAATACACTTTTAAATTTAGTAGTAAAAAGATGATGATGGCAGTATCAAAGACGGGAGAAACACACTGATCATAATGTATACTCCAGGAATCACAGTTCATCAGAGACATCTTCAACAACTATAAATGAATCATATACTCCAGTAACTATTAGACAGGCTTCCGGAAGACTAGAAAAAAGAGATGCTAGACACAGGCTTCTGGAAGAATGGAAAAGAGAGATGCCACAGACAGGCTTCTGGAAGACTAGAAAAAAGAGATGCCAGAGGTAGGCTCCTGGAAGACTAGAAAAGAGAGATGCCAGAGACAGGCTTCTGGAAGACTAGAAAAGAGAGATGCCAGAGATAGGCTTTGGAAGACTAGAAAAGAGAGATGCCAGAGACAGGCTTCTGGAAGGCTAGAAAAGAGAGATGCTAGAGGCAGGCTTCTGGAAGACTAGAAAAGAGAGATGCTAGAGGCAGGCTTCTGGAAGACTAGAAAAGAGAGATGCCAGAGATAGGCTTTGGAAGACTAGAAAAGAGAGATGCCAGAGACAGGCTTCTGGAAGACTAGAAAAGAGAGATGCTAGAGGCAGGCTTCTGGAAGACTAGAAAAGAGAGATGCTAGAGGCAGGCTTCTGGAAGACTAGAAAAGAGAGATGCTAGAGGCAGGCTTCTGGAAGACTAGAAAAGAGAGATGCTAGAGGCAGGCTTCTGGAAGACTAGAAAAGAGAGATGCTTGAGGCAGGCTTCTGGAAGACTAGAAAAGAGAGATGCTTGAGGCAGGCTTCTGGAAGACTAGAAAAGAGAGATGCCAGAGACAAGCTTCTGGAAGACTAGAAAAGAGATGCTAGAGACAGGCTTCTGGAAGACTAGAAAAGAGAGATGCCAGAGACAAGCTTCTGGAAGACTAGAAAAGAGAGATGCCAGAGACAAGCTTCTGGAAGACTAGAAAAGAGATGCTAGAGACAGGCTTCTGGAAGACTAGAAAAGAGAGATGCCAGAGACAAGCTTCTGGAAGACTAGAAAAGAGAGATGCTAGAGACAGGCTTCTGGAAGACCTGTCAGAAATATGTATCAGTTATTCATAAGAGACATCTATAAAAAAAATATTCATTCGAGGTACTACCAACCATAAGTCATCGAAGAGATCGACTAGAACTATTTATTACGTAGAACTTCCACAGATCTTTGTTATAATGCTGATGTGAAGTGTGGTCGTGACAACCACCTCTGTATTATAATGCTGTTGTGTAGCGTGGTTGTGACGACCATCTCCGTATTATAATGCTGATATGTAATGTGGTCGTGACGACCAGCTCTGTACTATAATGCTGATATGTAATGTGGTCGTGACGACCAGCTCTGTATTATAATGCTCATATGTAATGTGGTCGTGACGACCAGATCTGTATTATAATGCTCATATGTAATGTGGTTGTGACGATCATCTCTGTATTATAATGCTGATATGTAATGTGGTCGTGACGACCAGATCTGTATTATAATGCTGATATGTAATGTGGTCGTGACGACCAGATCTGTATTATAATGCTGATATGTAATGTGGTCGTGACAACCAACTCTGTATTATAATGCTGATATGTAATGTGGTCGTGACGATCAGCTCTGTATTATAATGATATGTAATGTGGTCGTGACGACCAGCTCTGTATTATAATGCTGATATGTAATGTGGTCGTGACAACCGTCTCTGTATTATAATGCTGATATGTAATGTGGTCGTGACGACCAGCTCTGTATTATAATGGTGGTATGTAATGTGGTCGTGATGACCAGCTCTGTATTATAATGCTGATATGTAATGTGGTCGTGTCGACAAGCTCTTTGTTATAATACCGATGTGCAGTGTAGTGACGACCAGCTCTATGATATAATGTTGATATGCAGTGTAGCAACGACCGGCTCAGTGTTATAATGCTGATGTGCAGTGTGGTCGTGAAGACCAACTCTGTGTTATATGCTGATGTTCAGTTTAGTGACTACCAGCTGTATGTTTTAATGCTGATGTGCAGTGCGTTAGTGACGACCAGGTCTGTGTTATAATGCTGATGTGCAGTGTAGTCGTGACGACCAGCTGTGTTATAACTCTGATGTGCAGTGTGGTCGTGACGACCAGCTCTGTGTTATAATGCTGATGTGCAGTGTAGTCGTGACGACCAGCTGTGTTATAACTCTGATGTGCAGTGTGGTCGTGACGACCAGCTCTGTGTTATAATGCTGATGTGCAGTGTAGTCGTGATGACCAGTTCTTTGTTATAATGCTGATGTGCTGTGTAGTCGTGACGACCAGCTGTGTTATAATCCTGATGTGCAGTGTAGTCGTGATGACCAGTTCTTTGTTATAATGCTGATGTGCAGTGTAGTCGTGACGACCAGCTGTGTTATAATCCTGATGTGCAGTGTAGTCGTGATGACCAGTTCTTTGTTATAATGCTGATGTGCTGTGTAGTCGTGACGACCAGCTGTGTTATAATCCTGATGTGCAGTGTAGTCGTGATGACCAGTTCTTTGTTATAATGCTGATGTGCTGTGTAGTGACGACCAGCTCTGTGTTATAATTCTGATGTGAAGTGTAGTAATGACCAGCTCCGTTTTGTAATGTTGACGTGCAGTGTAGTCGTGACGACCAGGTCTGAGTTATAATGTTCATGTGCAGTGTGGTAGTGACCAGCTCTTTGTTTTAATGCTTATGTGTAGTGTAGTCGTGACGACCAGATATGTGATATAATGCTGATGTGTAGCATGGTCGTGACGACCAGCTCTGTGATATAATGCTGATGTGCAGTGTAGTGACGACCAGCTTCGTGTTATAATGCTGACGTGCAGTGTGGTAGTGACGACCAGGTCTGAGTTATAATGATGATGTGATGCGTGGTGGTGACCAACCCTGTCTCAATGATAATGTGTAGTGTAGTCGTGACGACCAGATCTGTGATACAATGCTGACGTGCAGTTTGATCGTGACGACCAGCTCGGTGACATAATGCTGATGTGCAGTGTAGTCGTGACGACCAGCTGTGTGTTATAATGCTGATGTGCACTGTAGTGAGGACCAGCTCCGTGTTATAATGCTGATGTGTAGTGTGGTCGTGTTGACCAGCTCTGTGTTATATTTCTGATGTTCAGTTTAGTGACGACCAACTCCTTGTTATAATGCTGAAGTGCAGTGTAGTCGTGACGACCTAGTGTGTGTTATAATGCGTATGTGCAGTGTGGTCGTGACGACCAGGTCTGTGTTACAATGTTGATGTGCAGTGTGGTCGTGACGGCCAACTATATGTTGTAATGCTGATTTACAGTGTAGTCCTGACGACTACCTCAGTGTTATAATGCTGATGTGCAGTGTAGTCGTGACGACCAGGTATGTGTTATAACGCTGATGTGCAGTGTATTGACGACAGGCTCCGTGTTATAATGCTAATGTGCAGTGCAGTCGTGACGACCAGCTCTGTGTTATAACGCTGATGTGCAGTGCATTGACGTCCAGCTCAGTGTTATAATGCTGAAGTGAAGTGTATTCGTGGCGACCAGGTCTGTGTTATAATGCTGATGTGTAGTGTGGTCGTGACGACCAGGTCTGTGTTATAATGCTGATGTGTAGTGTGGTCGTGACGACCAGGTCTGTGTTATAATGCTGATGTGCAGTGTGGTCGTGACGACCAGCTCTGTGTTATAATGCTGATGTGCAGTGTGGTCGTGACGACCAGCTCTGTGTTATAATGCTGATGTGCAGTGTAGTCGTGACGACCAGCTCTGTGTTATAATGCTGATGTGCAATGTGATCGTGACGACGAACTCTGTGCTATAATGGTGATGCACAGCATAGTCGTGACGAATAGCTCTGTGTTATAATGCTGGTGTGCAGCGGAGTCGTGACGACCAGCTCTGTGTTATAATGTTGATGTGCAGTGTAGTCGTGACGACCAGGTCTATGTTATAATGCTGATGTGCAGTGTAGTCGTGACGATCAGCTCTGTGTTATAATGTCTATGTGCAGTGTGGTTGTGACGACCAGCTCTGTGTTATAATGCTGATGTGTAGTGTGGTCCTGACGACCAGCTCTGTGTTATAATGCTGATGTGCAGTGTACTCGTTACGACGAGCTCTGTGTTATAATGTTGATGTTCAGTGTGGTCGTGACGACCAGTTCTGTGTTATAATACTGATGTGCAGTGTGGTCGTGACGACCAGCTTTGTAGATTGGTTGTAAGGGCCACGTCTTCTTCTTCCGTTTCTACTTTTTCTTCCTCTTAACGCTGACTGAAATACTCTGCAAGGAAAGTAAACACATTTAACATAAAGCATTTTGAAAGTTTTAAAGGTGAGCCAGTGTTTGTCAACAATCCTCAAAGTCTTCTTTTTCTTATCACAGCGTAAGAGAGAACATTCAGAAAGTTAGCAGGGTAAAATCACGTTTAAAAACAAATTTCAAAAAATTTCTCCCATTTCCCACAACCTTTAGTAGAATTTTATTCTGATCATCCACGCTCACCAGTAATAACCATTATGATACAAGAATCTAACTCTGGACTTCCTCGCTCACTATTGTCACTACAACAGGGCTAGAATTTAACTTTAAGTGCAACTGCCATGGCTTATGAAACATTAACTAATTTTAAGGTGTAAAAGAATGTTCATTTGAGCACCTCTGGTTGTGCCCATTTCAGTGATACATTTTAATATTATTGTATAAGTGTTGTATATGGGTTGTATGGTCACGTTAATCCAATATATTTTTTCTTTTAATGCTGTAAAGTAAATTCAAGGATATTTTTGATATTGCTTAAATGGGAAAATCTTCCAAACAAGTACTCCTTGCCAGTTTTTGGTAGGTACAAGGACACATGTGTAACTAATGAGACATTTTTATTGCGACAACGTTTCGCTCTCTAGGAGCTTTCTCAAGCCGTTACAAATAACACAAGGATTTAGAAGATATATATATAGGTATTACAGTGAATTGCAATGCATAATATAATCATTGTAGGTAGTAGGAGTAGTTGTGGTAGTACTTGTGGTACTAGTATTAGTTGTAGCAGCTATATGGTGGTGGAGTTTTTTGTATGGTTTGTAACCGCTTGACAAAGTTCCTGGAGAGTGAAACGTTGCCATAATAAAAATGTCGCATTTCTTGCTCATGTGTTCTTCTACCTAACATATTGTTGGCAATTTTATCAATATTATTCCTATTGCCACTTACGTTAAGACAATGAAGCATCAAGGAAAGTTGACTTTTTCTGCGTAGTTTTTATTGAGTCGTGAGTGTGAATTGTGAGGATGACGCAGCTGTACAAATTCTTAGTTTTATACCAAACAGCTGCGTCACTTTACACCAAGATATTTAATTGTACACAAATAACCCGCAAGACGACGTTTCGGTCTGACTTGAACCATTTACAAAGTCACACAAAGGACAATTTTAAAGTTACAGTGTGACTTTGTAAATGGTCCGAACCTTTGTCGTAAGCTCCTCTCTTCTATTTTCGGGTTATTTGTGTATTGTTCCAGTCACGGCATTGTGTGTTTTCGTTCTTCATTTAACTGTAATCTCCTGAAAGATACTTGTTTTTCTACAATTTATTGAGCTATATTTTGGAGCCTGAAATAAATGATGGGGCGTGTAGCCAGTAATAGAGATCTGTTTCTTCCTCAGCGACGCAGTCAGATACTCATAACCATTATTGACTTGGGTGGCTCAGAATTGCTCATAAGTAGGAATAATGATAGTTTGGACTATCAGATCTTCATAAAACACTATAAAACTTATAATAAACGTCATAAGATCTTGTAAACAGGAATTAGAAAGGGCCAAATTTTAACATACTAGAAACACATCTAAATTCTTCCATTATTTTGCTAATTGTAGAACTAGTACTAGATTTGTTCCAACATGTACAATTCCTCTGAAGTAGAAATCCACAGTAAATGATTTCACCTAGAGAGCCATCATGGAGAAAGATATCAGTTAAACTAAACGGTCATTTCGATGTCCGACTACTGCAGGATATTGGTGCAAAAGAGTGAAACTTATCACAAGTGAAAAGTATGAAAACAGTGACTTAAATATGTTTAATGTGTTTTTATGACTATAAATATATATAATTTAGGGTTATAAGTGAGGGTCATAAGTGAGAGAGAGAGTGTGTGCTTCCCTGGAGCTGGTGTTGGTGACATAGTCAAAAGGTTGAATAATATCATGTCAGGTAATGGGAACAAGCCCATTATCTGTCTCAGTGCTGGTGGAAATGATATTGGGAAGGACAGCTGTAGATTTAATTAAGTGTAAGGGAGGGGTCCCAGTCATATGTAGCATCTTGCCTAGAAGGGGAGTAGGCAATGAATGGTTATCTAGGGCACTTGGTGTAAATTGCTGGCTAGACAGATACTGCAAGGAACTTGCAAATCCCATTACATTCATTGACATCTGGGACAACTTTTATGGCAAACATGATATGTATCCAAGGGATGGGGTACATCTCTCTGGGGCAGAGGTGGTAGCACTGGCGAACTCGATCGAGAGGGTCGTTGCTGACATGTCTAGGATTTTAAACTGATAGAAGATACAGGTATGGGCGTGTGTGAGAAACAGTCAGGTTGCAACATTAAGGTTGAAAGCAGTAAATATATGAAAGACATTCATCATAAAGTTATAAATAAAGACATTGGATCAGTTCAGCAAACAAAGGGAGACAGCAGAGGGCAGCAAGAGATTAGCTCCCTTAAGGTTTACTATACTAATAGCAGGAGTGTAAGAAATAAGATAGATGAGCTAAGATTAATTGCAAGTGCAGTAAACAGATATTATTGCTATAACAGAGTCCTGGCTCAATCTGAAAGATAGAGAGATGCCTTCTGAATGTCACATGCAAGGCTATAAATTATTCCACACTAATAAGGTCAACAGGAAAGGGTGGTGGAGTAGCGATGTATGTCAGAGACAATTTAAATTGTTGCCGTAGACAAGATATAAAATTAGAAGCATGAGTCACTGAATCTGTTTAGTTACAGCTTTTCGAGGGCTGTGAAAAACTAATCTTGGGTGTGATTTACAGGCCCCCAAATCTTGATAGGGAGTGCAGCAAACTTCTGTTACGACTTTGATGTCGTAACTTAAATTAAATATTCCTGGCTCCTAAAGGTTGCTCACACTGCTGCCTAGGGGTTATAAAATTACTCCGAAAAACACAGAAAACCTTGGGTCAGCATGCACTTATATTAAATAATGAAGCATAAGTGCAGATAATTAATATAGTATACGGAAGGACAAACAAACACACCTATACAAAAAAATATATATAATATTAATAACAACTTATATACAACTTATAGCTACTACAAAAAACCACCACACTCCATTTCACATTAACTCACTAGCACAGTGCTGCTAATGAGTTAAACAAAATAAATGAATATTTATGAGCAGGGAGGCTCCATGACACCCCCCTCTCTGCAGGCTACATAGCCTACAGTGGAAACGTCACCACCCGTCTGGTATTGACATAAACACACCTCTCATCTGCTCCTGTCCTGGCCACTGCCTGACTGACAGGAATAAAACGCATTCGCTTACAGGTCATATTACATGTCTGCTTTCAGTATACTACACGAAAAATGACATTATATATGGAGCGTTATTTTATATAACTGTTAGTGTAGCACACTGCGTAACAACTTCTATGGGACTAAGTTCATAAGGCATCTACATGTGAAAATGTTGTGCTAATGGGAGATTTCAACTTTAGACAAATTGTTTGAGCAATTTGACAGGAAATTTAGAGTCAAGTGATTTGCTTGATACGATTCAGGACTGTTTTTTAAAACACATTGTGACAGAACCAACTAGAGGAAATAACCTGCTTGACTTGGTTCTTGCCAGCAGGGAATTGCTAATTAATAATCTTGAGGTTAATGATGAGCTTGGGGAAAGTGATCACAAGTTATTCAGTTTTAATATATCATGGAATTACCCTAATAATGACAATCAAGTCTCTGTCCCTGAACTCCGCTTGGCCGATTTCATAGGACTGAAAAATTACCTGGGGGACCTGAACTGGAATGACCTGATCATGGGTCAAGTAGGTGGTGATGGTTGCTATATGATATTTTCCAGAGCATAGTTCTAGCTGCTCAGACAACTTATGTTCCATATAGGGAAATCAGATCAAGCAAACATGATCCTAAATGGATGAACAATAGATTAAAACATCTCATTGGTCGAAAGAGAAGCATGTATAGGCAAATCAAAAGATTAGAGGGGTAATTAAGAATTCAGAATATTCAGTTAAAGAGAGAAATAAAAAAGGGAATAAGAAAAGCAAAAAGAGTTTATCAGGTTAAAGTTGCAAGAGAATCGAAGACTAACCCAAAAGGATTCTTGCTGGTATACAGAACTAAGTTTAGGGACAAGATAGGCCCACTCAAAAGTTACTCGGGTCAGCTCATGGAGAGTGGTAAGGAAATGTGTAAAATTTTTAACACTTACTGCCTCTCAGTTTGTACACAGTATAATACTAGAGACATTCGAGAAATAATTATATAGAACATGACGATAGTAAACTATGCATGATTAGGGTCACAAGTGACATGGTCCTTGGACAAATAGATAAATTAAAACCTAACAAATTTCCAGGCCCTGATGAATTGTATGCAAGGGTTCTAAAGGAATGTAAAGAGGAACTTATTAAACCTTTGGCTAATCTTTTCAACATATCACTACAAACTGGCATGGTGCCAGATAGGTGGAAAATGGTAAATACGAATCCTATTTTCAAAGCAGGTGACAGGTCCTTAGCTTCGAACTATAGACCAATAAGCCTTACCTCCATAGTGAGAAAATTTATGGAATCAATAATTGCCGAGGTAATTCGTAGCCATCTTGAAAAGTGTAAATTAATCAACGAATCTCAGCATGATCTTACAGAAGGGCGTTCCTGCCTTATGAATTTATTAACATTTTTCACTGAGTTATTTGAGGAGGTAGATCATGGTAATAAATATGATATTGTGTATATGGACTTTAGAGTCCCACTTCAGAAACTATTGAGGAAAATTAAGGCACACGGAATAGGAGGAGAAATTTTTTTCCTGCATAGAGGTATGGCTGACAAATAGGCAGCAGAGACTTTGCATAAATGGGGAGAAATCACAGTGGGGAAGCGTCATGAGAAGTGTTCCACAGGGGTCAGCTATTCACAATCTACATATACGACATAGATGAGGAAATAAATAGCGACATAAGCAAGTTTGCTGATGACACCAAAATAGGTCGTCGAATTCATTCTGGCGAGGACATTAGAGCACTCCAGGAAGATTTGAATAGGCTGTTACAGTGGTCGGAGTAGTGGCAGATGCAGTTTATTATAGACAAATGCAAAGTTCTAAACAGTGGACACATATTAATTAAATAATGTAGATCTTAATATTACTGATTGCGAAAAGGATTTGGGAGTTCTGGTTAGCAGTAATCTAAAACCAAGACAACAGTGCGTAAGTGTTTGCAATAAAGCAAACAGAATCCTTGGCTTCATATCAAGAAGTATAAATAATAGGAGTCCATAGGTTGTTCTTCAACTTTATGTATCCTTGGTTAGGCCTCACCTAGATTATACTGCACAGTTTTGGTCACTGTATTACAGAATGGATATAAAAGCTCTGGAAAACGTACAAAGGAGGATGACAAAGTTGATCTCATGTATCAGAAATCTTCCCTATGAGGATAGACTGAGGGCCCTGAATCTGCACATTAGAAAGGCGTGGAGTTAGGGGGGGGATATGATTGAGGTGTATAAATTGAAGGCAGGAATAAGTAAAGGGGATGTAAATAGCGTGCTAAAAATATCTGGCCTAGACAGGACTTGCAGCAATGGTTTTAAGCTGAAAAAATTCAGATTCAGGACGGATATAGGAAAGCACTGGTTTGGTAATCGAGTTGTGGATGAGTGGAACAAACTCCCGAGTACCGTCATAGAAGCTAAGACGTTGAGTGGGTGTGGGTGGGTGTGAGTTAAGAACATAAGAGCATAAGAAAGAAGGAGCACTGCAACAGGCCTACTGACCCATGCGGAGCAGGTCCATGTCCTCCCCCCACGGATTAGCCCAATGACCCCCCCCCCGGTAAGCCCAATGACCCACCCAGTCTGATCACCTCCACTCAAGGAAGGAGCACGGCACCAGACCCAGCAGCACAAGCTAGTCAGGTCCAACTCACACCCACCCACACCCACTCATGAAGTTATCTAACCTATTTTTAAAACTACACAACGTTTTAGCCTGAATAACTGTACTCGGGAGTTTGTTCCACTCATCCACAACTCTATTACCAAACCAGCGCTTTCCTATATCCTTCCTGACTCTGAATTTTTCCAACTTGAAGCCATTGCTGCGAGTCCTGTCTTGGCTGGAAATCATCAGCACGCTATTTACATCCCCTTTATTTATTCCTGTTTTCCGTTTATACACCTCAATCATATCCCCCTAATTCTACGCCTTTCGAGAGTGTGCAGATTCAGGGACCTCAGTCTATCCTCATAGGGAAGATTTCGGATACATGGGATCAACTTTGTCATCCTCCTCTGTACGTTTTCCAGAGCATTTATATCCATTCTGTAAAACGGTGACCAAAACTGAGCAGCATAGTCTAAATGAGGCCTAACCAAGGATATATAGAGTTGAAGAACAACCTGAGGACTTCTATTAATTATACTTCTTGATATGAAGCTAACTTGTACTACTTGTACTACTTGTAGTACTTGTACTACTTGTACTACTTGTACTACTTGTACTACTTGTACTACTTGTACTTGTACTACTTGTACTTGTACTACTTGTACTACTAGGTCAGATGCCGTGCTCCTTCCTTAAGTGAATGTGACCTGACCTAACTAGGTTGGGACATTGGCTTAAGCCAGTACGAGACTTGGACCTGCCTCGCATGGGGCAGTAGGCCTGCTGCAGTGTTCCTTCTTCCTTATGTTCTTATGTTCTTATCACTTTTTTACAACGTAATATTCCTGTACCTTAATCAGATGAACTTTTGCCTAGAAGCAAAGAAATGACCTTTCATTTTAATATCTTTTTAGAAAATGTCGCCCCTACATAAAAAAAAAGAAAAGAATAACGAAAAGCCAGTAATTTGAATGCTATTGCATGTAATATTAATAACTAATAAAACAGCGTTCAGCATCATTGTCATCATGTTTGTACATGTATTACTACTTGTTGCGTAGAATAAACCAAAGTTACTCTTTGTTTTTGTTTATGCAGACAACATACAGTTCCTGCACTGATTACTTTTTGGTATATTGAGTGCAGATGGCTCCTGCTTCCAGTGATTTTTTCAATGAATTCAGTGCTTTTTTGTAAGGTTTCATTCAATATTTCTGAAATTTTTTTGAAGTCATTTTCATTGTACATTTAATCAGTAAATCAATAATCTGCCCAGGTATATGAAATGAATCTGCACATTTCCAATGTCTTCCGTCTTGTAGGTATAAGAATGAATGCAAGAATAGCTAGAATAGCTCTTGAATTCCACCTTGCATTGTTTTAGCCTGCCTCATGGTGAGCGAAAATTCACGACGCTTTAACCCACTGGACCATACAATCCTACAAGAATCATGCACACAGCAGAGCTAGGTGTTGTATTATGATTCGAGGGCATACGATGGTGTGGGGGCCTCAGAGCTAATTTTATTCTACTCCCTGTCTGGTGTACTAGCCTCCACAAGCAGCGTATATAGTATAGTATAGAGTGTCGTGAATTTTCGATTACCATGATGAAGGCTAAAACAACACGGGTTCCATCCCCCGCTAGTCGCAAGGTTCTTATTGATTAAATACCACTCGCTCGTGGTTACAATGTTCCAGCGCCTCAGCATGGCCATCCAGAGGGGAAATGCTTGCTGTATACTTGGCTTGCGTCCGGCTACGGAGAAGCTGGAGGAAATTCATAATCTTTAAAATATTGTACCATTGTATTCATGTTTGTTTCCTGTAAATGTATTCTGTCTATTAATAAATTTTCCCATGGAATATAAAATATAGGGGGTGGTAGGAGAAGAAAATATTCAAACAGCTCCGGGGAGAACCTTGAGTTTTCCCTGAGGTACGTTTATTGTCTTCTCTGAGGAAGACGGTCCCCAGTACAGTTATAGAGGTGGTACCTCCCTATATAAAAAATAAAATATATATATATATATATATATATATATATATATATATATATATATATATATATATATATATATATATATATATATATGTCGTGCCGAATATGTAAAACTGGTCAATTAGCAAGAACTCATTTAAAATTAAGTACTTTTTGAATTTTTCTCTTATACGTTTAAAGATATATTTTTTCATTAATGTTAATGTAAAAAAATTTAATTTTGCACCAAAAGAATCTTAGAAAACTTACCTAACCTTATTATAACAAGAGCAATTTATTTTAGCCTAACCCAACCAAATATATTTTAATTACGTTTACAATAATTTAATACTAAACAAACACAATCAAATATATTTTTTTCGTTAGGTTCAGAATGATTTTGGCGAAATTATTGCATACACAAATTTTCCCTTGTCTTATATGGCAAGATGAGCGTTGCTATTTAAGCCAAGATGGCAAGCTCTGCCTATTCGTCACGACATATATATATATATATATATATATATATATATATATATATATATATATATATATATATATATATATATATATATATATATATGTGTGTGTGTGTGTGTGTGTGTGTGTGTGTGTGTGTGTGTGTGTGTGTGTGTTTGCTGTTGCAGTGTACTCTGAAAGTTTTAACTATTCTGATGGTGTCGGCTATGCAGCAGTTTTCTTCTTACAAATTTATTCGAGGTCATTTACTAGACACGACCAGTATTTTACCTGCCGAGTTGTATGTAACTCTCATGGTCATCATGCAAATTGCGTGAATGTAAACTTGGTCATTTGTATTCGTTGCGGACTCCTATTGTGCGTTAAAGGCTGTCCAGAAATTAGTTTCCTCGTTTTCCATTGCCCTACATTTACAAAGTTGTTTATGCTGTATTTCTAGCAAGGAAACAGACACGCCCTTGGGCACGTTGATGTTAAGGGTAACAAAGAGGCAGACTTCACCTCTCTGTCAGCTGTTCATGAACTTCCATTTTCCAGTCGCGTTATTCCTTTTTCTATTTACTTTCTATCAGATTACGTTATAGTGCTCGGCACCGCTCTGCAAAGATTGCAAGGTTGTAATGTCAGTTCACCATAACGTAATAGATTGTTCTGTTTATCAGCTGGCATCCAAAGTTATTTCTGACGTCTCCAGTGACACAACGCACTCAAACTGACTTCCTCGCTGGACTTCCCAACTTTGACGGAGACTTTTTCTGACGTTTTAACAGAAACTAACTTATTACTCCAGCTTTGATTTTAATTTGCATTTTACCATCTCCACTCTCCGCTTACCCTTCCCCGTCACTCCCTCCTAATATCCGCATATTCCTCCTATAGCATATCCCACCCTGCAGCACTGTCGGATTTAATGCCTAAATTCTTCTTCTTCTTCTTCTTCTTCTTCTTCTTATTATTATTATTATTATTATTATTATTATTATTATTATTATTATTAATTTATATTCCTCTTTTCGCAGAAAATTCATCGATTCACAAAATCTCTATCGGTAAAGGTCTTTCACTGCTTCACAAATAATAACGGAATCGGCTAATTGATATAATAGTGAATTAAAAGAATAATTTCGATTAACAATATTTTGCTGTTGTTCTTTAAAAATAATTTATTTCAGCTATTTGTCCGTAAACCTATTTATCATACCCATTCCTGTTTCTTTGTCTTCTTCACTCACTACTACCACCATTACCAGTAGTCCTTCCCCAATAAAAGTAACTACCATCGAAAGTACCACATACTGATACCGACAATGAAAGTACACAAGTTCACACAGATGTTCTTCAGAGTCCCAGGACCGAGACGTATCCAATAATTTGTGTCGTTTCATCACAAATTTTCCTTACACAAGAATTATCTTTATTTAGCAGAAACCAGTTTTTTTGGCACTTCAAATTTTCTTTCATATGGTCCTCTCTTCTATTCCATATAAACCTCTTAAACATATACTATTTTTTTTATTTATTAACACATTGGCCAATTCCCACCAAGGCAGGGTGGTCCCAAAAAGAAAACTTTCGTCATTCATCATACAGTTCATAAAACTGCAACATTAACATCCCTCCTTCAGAGTGCAGACACTGTACTTTCCATCTCCAGGACTCAGGTCCGGCCTGCCAGTTTCCCCGAATCCTTCATAAATGTTATTTTGCTCACACTCCAACAGCATGTCAAGTATTAAAAACCATTTGTCTCCATTCACTCCTATCAAATACACTCGCACATGCTTGCTGGAAGTCCAAGTCCCTCGCACACATAATCTCCTTCTAACATCTCATAGGCCGACCACTACCCCGTCTTCCCTCCACTACAGATTTATACACTCTCGAAGTCATTCTGTTTCGTTCCATTCTCTCTTCATGTATGAACAACCTCAACAACCCTTCCTCAGCCCTCTGGACAACAGTTTTGGTAATCCCGCACCTCCTCCTAACTTCCAAACCACGAATTCTCTACATTATATTCACACCACACATTGCCCTCAGACATGACATCTCCACTGCCTCCAGCCTTCTCCTCGCTGCAACATTCATCACCCATGCTTCACACCCATATAAGAGCGTTGGTAAAACTATACTTTCATACATTCCCCTCTGTGCTTCCATGGACATAGTTCTTTGTCTCCACAAACTATTTTATCAATGATAAACCAGGTGGGGCTTGAATTAATGGTTATGTGTATTCACATTCAGCTGCTGCCCACTAAACCATGTTGGTTACAATAAGGAAATAAAAAAAACCTGATAAATGCTAGTCATGAGTAGTGATGTCCGGTTAAAATCCCACCTGGTTTATGTTTGATATTTAGTTACAGTCGTTTTATTTCGACTTGACTAAGTACAAAACCTTAATGCTTTCATGAAATGAATAAGAAGGAATAAAGAAAGAAATTCTCACTCACTCTCTCCCTCTCTCTTCTTAAACTAATTAACGTCTTTTGAGAAAAGAAGCTTGATTGGATTTAATTTTAATTATTCCTCACGAGTTTTGCTCAAGAAAATTAGGACTTGGGCCCTGGGGAACTTTTATTACGCAAACTTGATTGACGGGGCAAGTTTACCTCTCTAAGCTTTCAGAACAAAACTTGAAATTTAAATAAATTGTGCCAGAGACACAAACTTATTAGGCCAGGATTTCAGCGAGGTCTTAATTTGAAAGAAGGAAACTGTGATGTGCTGATGTAATATTTATTCATAAAGGCTTTATTGTCAGGGTCAAGCTGAGTCATTATTACTGTCCTCACTGGCCTCGTGACCTCATGGATACATTTCACTGGCCTCGTGACCTCATTGGTTCACCACACTGGCCTCGTCCTTGCAAATGCAAGGATGAGGCCAGTGTGGTGTATTCACGAGGCTAGTGTGATGAGTTCATGAGGCCAATGTGGTGTATCCACAAGGGCAGTGTGATGTATCCATGAAGCCAGTGTGATGTATCCACGAGGACAGTGTGATGTATCCATGAAGCCAGTGTGATGTATCCACAAGGGCAGTGTGATGTATCCATGAAGCCAGTGTGATGTATCCACGAGGACAGTGTGATGTATCCAGAAGGTTAGTGTGATGTATCCACGAGGGCAGCGTGATGCATGCTTGAGGCCAGTGTCATGTATCCACGAGACCAATGTGATGTATCCACGAGGGCAGTGTTTTGTTTTCACGAGGCCGGTGTAATTTATCCAGGAGGCCAGTGTGATGTATCCACGATGCCGGTGTGATGCATCCACGAGCCATTGTGATGTATCCACAAGGTCAGTGTGATATATCCAAGAGGCCAGTGTGATGTTTCCACAAGATCAATGTGAAGCATCCAGGAGGTCAGTGTGTTGTATCCACGAGGCCGGTGTGATGCATCCACGAGCCATTGTGATGTATCCACAAGGTCAGTGTGATATATCCAAGAGGCCAGTGTGATGTATCCGCGAACGTAGTGTGATGTGTCCACGAGGTCAGTGTGATGTATCCTCAATGATGGTGTGATGTATCCACAAGGTCAGTGTGACGTATCCGCAAGGTCAATGTGATATATCCCTAATGTCAGTGTGATGTATCTATGAGGCCAATGTGATGTATTTACAAAGCCAGTGCAGCGTAAATCAAGTCAGAATTTATATGGCACCTGGGCACTCTTTAGCGAGACAAACTCGGACTAGAAATGAGTGCCTTATGCCTTGATTCTGTCTGTCTCACTCGACAGACTAAGGACAAGCACCAGGTCCCCAGCCCCTATTTCTCTTTTGTCTACCTTCGAGCTGACGTGGGCTGGCAGACAGTCCACACATGTAGGATTCCATAATAAATTAAAGGCACACTTTCCTATAATTACCAAGATTACATTTGGTTGAAGCGGTGGTTGAAAGTGTGATGGATCTGAGGACGGGGGCTATAAGTCTAAGTCTAGATTAGTATATTTAGCCCCGTCGTCTCCTTAGCAATTGTTATGTACTCTGGAGTCCAGCTGCTCACTCATTTTGGGTCAGCTATTGTCTTCCTGGCTCTCTCCGACTCACACCACGTGTTCTGGTATCAAAAGTTCTCTCGCAGCCCTGTCCTACTGGCAGTCTTGTCCTTCGCACCTAAACATCACCTGCTGTAAAGAACCAACTGTCTGAGTATTCTTTAATACTGCTTTGACTGACTTTACTGCATTTCTGAACTACTAAGCCAGGTCTCACAACGCTACATTTTCTCAGCTAGGTCATATCTCTGCCACCCTTGGGTTCCAGTGAAACCTCATCTCACTTACTGGATAAGTAGTGATTAGTCAGATAACACTTTTAGGACGGCTTTGGGGTGTGATGTTCTCCAGCAGCTTTGTGTGATTCGGAAAACAGATTGAGACCAGTCGTACGGCCGCTGATACAACACAAATACTGACAATACAGAGAATGAATGAGGCAGAGTATGGTGAGGAAGTATACCTGTTTTCATCAGATGTAGAGATATGTTTGGGTGTCTACACATGATACAGAAAAGAACACAATACTGCATAATGTTTTACACAATTGTTGCTGTTAATCCTGACGACAAATGGCACAAATGTTATTGAGAATATTACTATGGCCAACTAAAGTTTCAGTTTACGTTTAAAAACATGTTCATCTAGTTAGTTTTGGAATGCTGAAAACATATCACGTTCAGGGATACTTGAATAACACAGGTACAATGGAGTATCAGGGACGATAGAACGTCTGGTGAAAGTAATTTGGTGTGTTTTAGTACCTGAAAATTTAAACCCACGAGTATTGGTCCAATTAGAAACACGGTTGACAGCATTCTGGTGAGAAACTGCATTGAGACGACAGTTTTTTTTTTTTCATCGTGTTATTACGATATCGTGGGTCAATAGTAGAATGGCCCTTAGGATAGCCATATTGACAACTGGAGAGACTACTGTGTATCTTTAAATACAACATTAAACGTCTATTTACAAGACGTTCCATCATCTTGCAAACTGCGCCGGTAAGAGCAATGGGATGATAGTGGGAGGCATCACGTCCCGAAATACCTGGGGTAAGAAAAGGTTGAAAAATAGCAGATTTCCACAGCTGGGGAGCCAGTCCTTGCTACCAAATAAGATTAAATAGACGTAAGGGGACAACAGGGATTGATGGATGTAAGTGCTGAAGCATACGAATACCGTCAGGCCGAGCTGCCCATGATCTTCAAGCGGAAAATGTTGATTCAAAAAGTCTAAGGGCTTTAACTCTCTGGCACACTTGGAGGAAAGAGAGGCATAGATGGATCCCCTGAGAGATACGGACAAAATGATTACCAAGTTCAGTGGCAAATTTAAGGTTTGCTATAGTGACAGCAGTAACCCGAAGAACGGGAGCTGGGTCTGGAAAGCGTTTGCCACTCAGTTTCCGTACATTTTTTCAGACTGCACTCATAGAGGAAGCCGAAATGGCCGTAGAAACACAATCCTGCCAATAAGTGCGTTTAGCTTCGCGGATGACATGGTGAGCGACCGCTCTCGTCCGCTTAAAATCAAGGAGTCGTTTTGCGGTCCTATTATTTTTATTATTAGCACATCGGCCATTTCCCACCAAGGCAGGGTGCCCCGAAAAGGAAAAACTTTCATCATCACTCACTCCATCACTGTCTTGCCAGAGGCATGCTTACACTACAGTTATAAAACTGCAACATTAACACCCTTCCTTCATAGTGCCGGCACTGTACTTCCCATCTCCAGGAATCAAGTCCGGCCTGCCAATTTCCCTGAATCCCTTCATAAATGTTAACTTGCTTACACCCCAACACTCCTATTGTAACGATATATTCTCCATGCAGTGCGTTTCAATCGTACCACTCTAGCACAAGCAGGAGACCACCAAGGCACGGATTTCTGAGAAAGCCTTCCCGAGGTTTGGGGTATAGAATGCGAAGCCGCAGTTAAAACTGAGGTCGAAGAAGGGTCCTCACTAAAAGCAGAATGACGTGAGTAGAGGTCCCAATTCGCTTGGTCAAATTGCCAACGTGGGCTTCGAGGAGATGGAGAATACGAAGGAGAAGTAAGGAGGATAGGAAAATGATTGCTGACATATAAATATGAGAGTACAGACCAGGTAAAGTCTAGTGCAGTTGATGATGAGCAAACTGAGAGATCGACGCAAGAGAGAGAGTGAGTGTGAGGATCAAAATGGGTGGGAGCTCCAGTACTTAAAACATGGAGGGGGAGAGAAGTGAGAGGAGCCTCTAACTGAATGGTGCAAGAGTCACAGTGAGATCTTTCCCCCAGAGGAAATGATGAGCATTAAAATCGCCTATCACAGAAGTGGTGGGGAGGGGGTAATGAAGAAACCAGAAACTCAACATCTGTGATAGATAATGCCTGAGAAGGAAAGAGGTACAAAGAACAGACCGTATACCTCGTATTCATATAGATGTGGGTCACAGTGTAATGCAGTGAAGTATGAACAAAGATCTGATGGTATGGTATACCGGTGTATACAAGGAGTGCGCTTTCATTAAAGGTTCCATTGGAAAAAGGATCCGATGAATGTAATAAAACATAGCCCGAGACAGGAAGGATAACAGTGGAGCATAATTTGGATTCTTGTAAACAAACATGAACTGGGGGAAACTGGGAGAGCAACACCTGTAGTTCACCCCAGTTACCTCTGAGGCCTCGGATATTACACTGTAAATAAGCCATGATTTGCGAAGAGGAAATATGAAGCAGTAGGTATCTATGGACTAAATAAGTTAGTAAAGTCCACATGTTGAGGCAGCGGAAAATGAGTAAGCAATGGAGGATTGGAACTCTGCGAAGAAAAGAGTATTGCAGATGGAGTATAAGAGTGAAGAGTAGCAACAGAAGGTGGATCAGTGTCCATCAATGGTTTAGTCTCCTCAATATATTCGGAGATCGCTTCAAGTGTTTCGAAGGTCAGGGAAGTTGTATATGGGATGACATCGGATATAGAATGGGGAGGGGGAGTATAAATCTAGGCTGTGATGGAAGTTACTAGGAAAGGGGGACGAGAGGTTAGAGTTAGCTTCGGAAAAAGCTTAAGAGGAGACAGGAGAATGAGAAACCTGGGAAGGGACAGGAGAGGAAGAAACTTGAGAGGGGACTGTATGATGGGGAGGATGAACCTCCATAGTAGTAACAGAGCTGGAAAGGTAAAAATGTCTGGGAAGGATTTATGAAGGAGAGATTAGAGGAGATTGGGGATGTTTTGGACTTCGGAGAAGTAGAGGAGGGAAGGGGACGTGCTGTTGTGTGGGGTCTTGTAGACATAGAAACTTGTGAGCGAGAAGATGAAGATTTGGGAACAGTATGAGGTGATGAGGTAGGGACCGCAGAGTCCAGGACTACAAAAGAGCTAGATACAGTGGTAACTGTGGAAGGTGTGACCACAGGGGAAACTGCAGGAGTTAGGACCCCAAAGGTTGGAGGCCTCTTAGTTACTCTTGAATAAGAAATACGGTTAAGTAGCTATTCGAGGCATAGATGCGAGACCGCCATGGCATAAAGCCTTCTGTCTCCTAGAGACAGCAGATTTCTTGTTCATTAAGTAAACTTGGCAATGATGAGAATAGGATGGGTGAGCTTCAATACAATTGAGGCAAGAGGGAGGTAGACTACAAGATGTATTGGTATGGGCAGCAGCACTGTAGGTCCATTCTGCCATTGTGAAGGCTTACTCAGCCCTGTAACAACTTCAGTCAGTATTACCAAGGCTGGCTCCTCCTCAGGAAAATTAATGAATAGAAAACGAAATAATAACAGACAATGATAAACACTTTATTATTTAGAAATGGAAAATGTAAAACAATAAAACATGAATGGGTATCCTAATTGAAAGAAAAATGAAAAATGAAATGAAAAAAATTACATTTGAACTCAACGCTAATATAGGTATATCGTGGTAATGGGGTGTCAGGTGTTGGTGACACTGCGTGTTGTTGAAATCGTAGCCATTGCTGATGTGGGGGGGGGTTAGCAGGTGTTGGTGACCACCACTGGCTCGTTCTTCACAGAGTATGGCCGTGAGTAATTACTTGAGATGACAGGAAAACAGGTTCGTTACCACTGCTATAATGAGGGGTTAGGTCCTGTGTTGGCTTACATAACAGGTAAGTAGATTAAACATGGGACGTCTCAGGACGTTAGTCCGTCTCCTTCTATTCTTCTCGTTGGTTGACAGGTGACCCTCTCTGTCATTCCAAGCTGTAAAGAGAGACAGATTACCCACTGCTTAAGAAATCACTCTCCATGATAAGTACAATACCTAAAAGATGTAGTGATTATTAAAACATTTAACAGGTAAAGACTGAAAGGACTAAGTTAATTATTGGTCAAAAGTGAAGCTTTCAACCAATAAGTCCACTAAAATATGATCAGGCGTGTACTTACAGAAGTGTTGGGAGCTGTGAGTCGAGTGATTTACTGTTTGACCGGAGCCCCACACGCCACCTTTCGGGGGGGGGAAGAGGGAGGGGAAGGGAAAGCGGGAGCTAGACTGACCCTACCTTAACAAGCAGCCGGCAATCAAACTACCACTTTCCGGGAGGGGGAAAAAAAGGGGGGAGGAACAGCGGGAGCTGGACTTTCCCTACCTTAACAAGTAGCTGGCAATGAAACTATTGTTACTATACACTCCCTCGCTACTCCTATCTATTGAACTTTTCCCTCACAGCCATGGACCTGTAATATTTTGCTTGATGGCCAAACGCCAATAATTTATACACTGATGTGGTGTAGGGATTACGCTGAACAATGGTATGAGGTAGAACAATGGTACCACTTCAAGAATTGAGAGAATGGTGCTTTATGATTATTACCGGAATAGCATCTATTGTGGTAAGCAGAGAAAGATCGTGAACTTGGCTAGCATTTTGTACCTTGAGAGCATGAAACGAAATATATCGACCAACATGGTGTAGGAGCACCTTAATGATATTATATTCAGAAACTTAGTCTTAGGAAAATGTCGGCTGCAGAGTGAAAAACTTAGTCCATTGTGTACTATGATGCACAGTATGTTAAGAGAGCGATTGTCGCACCTGGCTTTTTCTGAGTCGAGTAAGAAGAGGCACTCAAAGCAGTGTCATCAGAGAAAGGTTGTGGTCATTTTGATGCTGGACCAGTAAACCAACAATCCAGGAAAGCAACCTATCCTGAGCCATCTCGGCATACAGAAGAGAGGGCGATCAGATACCCAACACAAAATATACCTCCTTCGGCCGCCACCTCCTGGAACCAGACAGGCAGCCTCCAGAGACACACACATCACCTGAAAGATACCCGGAACTTTCCCCCGGTAGACCAGAGAGGGATCGGGATCTCCAGACGATCCAGAATCCACGGCAAACTACACTACCTCCAATGGCCTCAACGGAATGGGATGGATCCTGATACCCTTTCCCTAACCTTGGTTTTGGAATGCCTGAGAGAAGAACATCAAAGGCTTAATCAGGAAAGGGAAAGGGGAGGGATGGGGAGAGGAGGAGGAATGGAAAAGGAGGGATGGGGAGGATAGGACAGGGCAGGACAGGGTAGGATTGGAGATAATTAGGTTTGGTACGAGGAAGAAGACAGAAGGGTTCAATTCCTCAGACCAATAGCCTCTTCGCCACGGCAAAGAACCCCCCATGAAGAGGAACACAAGAGAAGAAGCCTGTAAATTGTGATGTAAATATGTTTGTAAGCGCGTTTGGAAATTTTTGTTGTTTTTATTGTGGCATGTGCAGAGAACATTACAATTCATTCGGCGCTCTTAACACATCTATGTCTTGCAGTCCCTCTATATCAGCAAAACTGGCATGTAGGCCGGAGTAGATACAGAAGGGCCCCTGCTATTCTGATTCGCTGACAGGTTTAACACAACATCCAACTGGGGAGAGTAAAAGGACACAAGCCGTTACGGCTTGGTAAAGCTCCTGGAGAGCTAAACATTGCTACAATAAAATGTTATATTAGTTGCACTCGTGTCCTTTTACCTAACATATTGTCGGTAATTCTTCCAACTTTAATACAACTTGGGAGAGCTTGCCCCCTGATTTTTTTCCCACACCTGGCTGGGGGCAGACTCTCACTGAGGCTAGATGAGTACACACATACTTGCCCCTTTTGTATGAGATGAAAAGCCGATCACTAGCTCATTATCATTTTGTTGCTCTATTGCACTTCATTTATATTGCAAATGTTATTGGAGGGAATATATAGGGATACTCAAATACCACCCTTTGTATCTCCATTTGCTTTTATTTACTTGAGGATTGTTCTTTGTCTGGAGATTTGATTGACGGCTAGTTATAAGTGATCTTTCTTTGTGTACCTCTTATTATTGGTCAACACACCAAGCTTGGTAATGTTCACTACACATTGCTTGGTAATGTTCACTACACATTGCTTGGTAATGTTCACTACACACTGCTTGGTAATGTTCACTACACATTGATTGGTAATGTTCACTACACATTGCTTGGTAATGTTCACTACACACTGCTTGGTAATGTTCACTACACACTGCTTGGTAATGTTCACTACACACTGCTTGGTAATGTTCACTACACACTGCTTGGTAATGTTCACTACACATTGCTTGATAATATTCACTACACACTGCTTGGTAATGTTCACTACACATTGCTTGGTAATGTTCACTACACATTGCTTGGTAATGTTCACTACACACTGCTTGGTAATGTTCACTACACACTGCTTGGTAATGTTCACTACACACTGCTTGGTAATGTTCACTACACACTGCTTGGTAATGTTCACTACACACTGCTTGGTAATGTTCACTACACACTGCTTGGTAACGTTCACTACACATTGCTTGATAATATTCACTACACACTGCTTGGTAATGTTCACTACACACTGCTTGGTAATGTTCACTACACATTGCTTGGTAATGTTCACTACACATTGCTTGGTAATGTTCACTACACATTGCTTGGTAATGTTCACTACACACTGCTTGGTAATGTTCACTACACACTGCTTGGTAATGTTCACTACACACTGCTTGGTCATGTTCACTACACACTGCTTGGTAATGTTCACTATACATTGCTTTGTAATGTTCACTACACACTGCTTGGTAATGTTCACTACACACTGCTTGGTAATATTCACTACACACTGCTTGGTAATGTTCACTACACATTGCTTGATAATGTTCACTACACACTGCTTGGTAATGTTCACTACACATTGCTTGGTAATGTTCACTACACACTGCTTGGTAATGTTCACTACACATTGCTTGGTAATGTTCACTACACATTGCTTGGTAATGTTCACTACACATAATGTTCACTACACATTGCTTGGTAATGTACAATTGCTTTGTAATGTTCACTACACACTGCTTGGTAATGTTCACTACACACTGCTTGGTAATGTTCACTACACACTGCTTGGTAATGTTCACTACACACTGCTTGGTAATGTTCACTATACACTGCTTGGTAATGTTCACTACACACTTCTTGGTAATGTTCACTCAACACACACTGCTTGGTAATGTTCACTACACACTGCTTGGTAATGTTCACTACACACTGCTTGGTAATGTTCACTACACACTGCTTGGTAATGTTCACTCAACACACACTGCTTGGTAATATTCAACACACACTGCTTGGTAATGTTCACTCAACACACACTGCTTGGTAATATTCAACACACACTGCTTGGTAATGTTCACTCAACACACACTGCTTGGTAATATTCAACACACACTGCTTGGTAATGTTCACTCAACACACACTGCTTGGTAATATTCAACACTCACTGCTTGGTAATGTTCACTCAACACACACTGCTTGGTAATATTCAACACACACTGCTTGGTAATGTTCACTCAACACACACTGCTTGGTAATATTCAACACATACTGCTTGGTAATGTTCACTCAGCACACACTGCTTGGTAATATTCAACACTCACTGCTTGGTAATACTCAACACACACTGCTTGGTAATACTCAACACAATGCTTGGTAATACTCAACACACACTGCTTGGTAATACTCAACACACACTGCTTGGTAATACTCAACACATACTGCTTGGTAATACTCAACACATACTGCTTGGTAATAATCAACACACTGCTTGGTAATACTCAACACACACTGCTTGGTAATACTCAACACACACTGCTTGGTAATACTCAACACACACTGCTTGGTAATACTCAACACACACTGCTTGGTAATACTCAACACACACTGCTTGGTAATACTCAACACACACTGCTTGGTAAAACTCAACACACACTGCTTGGTAATACTCAGCACACACTGCTTGGTAATACTCAACACACACTGCTTGGTAATACTCAACACACTACTTGGTAATACTCAACACACACTGCTTGGTAATACTCAACACACTGCTTGGTAATACTCAACACACACTGCTTGGTAATACTCAACACACTGCTTGGTAATACTCAACACACACTGCTTGGTAATACTCAACACACACTGCTTGGTAATGCTCAACACACACTGCTTGGTAATACTCAACACACACTCCTTGGTAATGCTCAACACACACTGCTTGGTAATACTCAACACACACTGCTTGGTAATGCTCAACACACTGCTTGGTAATACTCAACACACACTGCTTGGTAATACTCAACACACACTGCTTGGTAATACTCAACACACACTGCTTGGTAATACTCAACACACACTGCTTGGTAATACTCAACACCCACTGCTTGGTAATGCTCAACACACACTGCTTGGTAATACTCAACACACACTGCTTGGTAAAACTCAACACACACTGCTTGGTAATACTCAACACACACTGCTTGGTAATGCTCAACACACACTGCTTGGTTATGCTCAACACACACTGCTTGGTAATACTCAACACACACTGCTTGGTAATACTCAACACACACTGCTTGGTAATACTCAACACACACTGCTTGGTAATACTCACACACTGCTTGGTAATACTCAACACACACTGCTTGGTAATACTCAACACACACTGCTTGGTAATACTCAACACACTGCTTGGTAATACTCAACACACACTGCTTGGTAATACTCAACACACATTGCTTGGTAATACTCAACACAGTGCTTGGTAGTACTCAACACACTGCTTGGTAATACTCAACACACTGCTTGGTAATACTCAACACACACTGCTTGGTAATACTCAACACACTGCTTGGTAATACTCAACACACTGCTTGGT
The DNA here is from genome assembly GCF_038502225.1 of Cherax quadricarinatus. NCBI lineage: Eukaryota > Metazoa > Arthropoda > Malacostraca > Decapoda > Parastacidae > Cherax > Cherax quadricarinatus. The sequence goes on along the minus strand of NC_091339.1, from coordinate 11,958,212 downwards.
AATACTCAACACACTGCTTAGTAATGCTCAACACACTGCTTGGTAATACTCAACACACTGCTTGGTAGTACTCAACACACTGCTTGGTAGTACTCAACACTGCTTGGTAATACTCAACACACTGCTTGGTAATACTCAACACACACTGCTTGGTAGTACTCAACACACACTGCTGGTAGTACTCAACACACACGGCTGGTAGTACTCAACACACACTGCTGGTAGTACTCAACACACACTGCTGGTAGTACTCAACACACACTGCTGGTAGTACTCAACACACACGGCTGGTAGTACTCAACACACACTGCTGGTAGTACTCAACACACACGGCTTGTAGTACTCAACACACACTGCTGGTAGTACTCAACACACACGGCTGGTAGTACTCAACACACACGGCTTGTAGTACTCAACACACACGGCTGGTAGTACTCAACACACACTGCTAAGTAATATACAGCAAACACAACATGCTTATGTTCAGTACACAATGATAAAGTTGAACTTCTCAGAGCCTGAAAATGTTCAACACAGAAATCTTGTAATGTTCAACACACAAAGCCTGGTAATAATCAACATAAAATCTTCGTAATATTCAACACGCAAAACTTGGAAATGTTCAACACTCAAAGCTTGGTAATGCTCTGAACATAATACCTGCTAAGGTTCAACTAACAAAGGTTGGTAATGTTCACCACACACTACCTGCTAAGGTTCAACTAACAAAGGTTGGTAATGTTCACCACACACTACCTGCTAAGGTTCAACTAACAAAGGTTGGTAATGGTGGAAACTCATTTAAATTTTTCTTGAATTTTAAAATGAGTTGAAGATTTTTTCTGTAAAGTTTTTGCATTTCACTTGACTGAGTGAGAACAATTTACATTAACACATTTTTTGGCGTTACAGTTGCCTGGAGGTAATGAGTTGAATTATTATTATTATTATTATTATTATTATTATTATTATTATTATTATTTTTATTATTATTATTATTATTATTATTATTATTATTATTATTATTATTATTATCCATTAAGAAGTGGAAAAGAATTCTTCCTCCGTATGGCATGTGTATGTGTCGTAGGTGACTAAAATGCCGGGAGCAACGAGCTAGTAACCCCTTTTCTTGTATATATTACTAAATTTAAAAAAAAGAAACTTTCTTTTTTCTTTTTGGGTCACCCTGCCTTGGTGGGATACGGCCGGTTTGTTGAAACATTTATTATTATTATTATTATTATTATTATTATAATATTACTAGGCAGGTCCTTTACAATTCATCCCACTAACAAAACATTTGACCAGCCCAATTTTCAATGCCACCCAAGAAATAAGCTCTGATGTGCAAGTCCCACTCAAATCCAACCCCTCCCACTCATGTACTTATCCAACCTAAATTTGAAACTTCCCAAAGTCCCAGCCTCAATAACCCAACTACGTAGACTGTTCCACTCATCAACTACCCTATTTCCAAACCAATACTTTCCTGTGTCCTTCCTAAATCTAAACTTATCTAATTTAAATCCTTTACTGCGGGTTCTCTCTTGGAGAGATATCCTCAAGACCTTATTAATATCCCCTTTATTAATACCTATCTTCCACTTATACACTTCGATCAGGTCTCCCCTCATTCTTCGCCTAACAAGTGAATGTAACTTAAGAGTCTTCAATCTCTCTTCATAAGGAAGATTTCTAATGCTATGTATTAATTTAGTCATCCTATGCTGAATGTTTTCTAATGAATTTATGTCCATTCTGTAATATGGAGACCAGAACTGAGCTGCATAATCTAGGTGAGGCATTAATAATGATGTATAAAGCCACTGGATGGCGAAACGTCTACAATAAAGATACCCAGATGTTGCACATGTGTCTTAATTTCATCTTGTCGGTACTATATACCATTCTTACACAACTTGTCAGCCACTGCAACATCATGGAATCTTGATTCTGAGGACATGTACATAACCTTCACGACTACGACAACTACTACTACAACTAACCCATCTCTTTGGGAAGGACCTACTTCCACTGGGGAATCCCGCCTACCAGTGACTATGCCCTCGTCTGCTACACCTGACGTTACTATATAAGCGCCAGGCTCCTTCTGCTTCAGAATCTCCACGACTATGGTGCTCTTCGCACCTACTCCTAGGTTGAGGGACTGATTACCTCATCTTCTGTACATAGTTCTACTGTCTTCAAGTTATGTCCTAGAATTTGTATTGATAAAGCCACTGGATGGCGAAACGTCTACAATAAAGATACCCAGATGTTGCACATGTGTCTTAATTTACCCTAAGAGTGCAGACCAAGATCAGCCGTATGCGACATTACCTCAGCAGAGTTTGTCATGGAATGAGGAGGTTGAGAGGGCAGCGGAGATGGAGATGGCAGGTGCCACGAGGGGGGGAGACACCCCTTCCTTGGACGTCGTACAAGTGTTGGATGAGGTTATCCTGGAAGTGACTGACAGCGATGCGGAAGCAACAATAGCGTCGGTGTTGGGTGAATTTTTGGGAAACGAGAGTCTTTGTCAGGAGGAGGGTACAGACCTGGATCTTAATTCTGCTGTGGAGGAGGGCGTGGTGAAGGCAGCTCGGCCTAAGGTGTGTGACAGGAATGCCTTGTTGGTGCAAACGGTGGAGGTGGAGGTTCATCAGGACACCGCGCTGGACTACGTGATGCAGGCCGAGGGTGCGACGCGAAAGCGCACAGCAGCGCATTCTGATTCAGAGGAAGTGCTTATGCCCGTACAGCACCCTGGGAAGAAAACATGGGTGGATGTCATGCAGAGAGGCTCCAGTGGCACTCAGGGGCAGGGGTTGAGTAAGAGTGTCCAGAAAGGGGGGGCAGGGAAAGGGGTGCAATGAGACGATCAGGTAACAAGTCGGTAACAGTGTCAAGAGGGAAACCCCCATTGTCGGCTTTAAGTGCTTGACACTGAATGTTAATGGTTTGAGGTCGCAGAGAAAGCATGTGTGGTTTAGTGAATATTTGGTGCGTCATGGTGTCGATGTAGTGTTCTTGCAGGAACACAATTATAGACCGGGATATGAGTTGAAGGTGGATGGATATAATGTGTGTGTTGAGCATGCAATCAGGTTGAAAGGAGGTGTAGCCATTCTGGTGAAGAAAACTAGCCCGTTGGTTGCGCGGCATTGTGAGGGGGGAGGGGAGGGTGATTCATGTGGATAGGTTATGTGGATGGGCTATGGGACCAGGTACAGATGTTGGTGTGTGTGTATGGTCCATCAGAGGGTGATGGACATATGAAGAATAAGACTCAAGAAATCGTAATGACACGATTGCAAACAAACCATACCCCCGGCCGGGATTGAACCCGAGGGCTGGAGTTTTGAGACTATGACCGCGGGTTCAATCCCGGCCGGGGGTATGGTATGATATGAAGAATAAATTAGTGAGGGAAGTTCTAGTATATTATTTGCGTGGGTTGTCGGGGGTACCCATGATAGGAGGTAATTAGAATTGTGTGATAAGGCGTAAGGATGTTGAACCAAGAGGGGCAGGGTATTGTTCGGGGATATTGGGGGAATTGTTATCTGGGGTAGAGTTGATGGACATTGAGGGAGGTGGGGTGGTGGAGCATACATATATTAGGTGTGGGTATGCTACTGGGCTGGATCGATTGTATGTGCCCAGAGCAGTAGTGGTGCAGTGTGCGGGTGATAGACGTGGTATTTTCCGATCACGGGTGTTTTGGCAGATATAGGTTGGGAGGGGTTGCCAAGAAGGTGTAAGGGATATTGGAAGTTAAATGTGAGGTTGTTGCAGGGAGAGGAGTGCCGACGGTCTTTTGTGCAATTGTGGGAGGGGTTGGTGATGGAGGTGCCTGGGGATAGTGATCTGGTTAGTTGGTGGGACACGGTGGCAAAAACACTTATTAGAGAATTTTATGTCTGTAGCGGGAAGGAATATAACAGGTTGAATTACGGGTATCAACGCTATCTTGAGGGGCAGTTGCGAGCTTGTTATGAACGCGGGAGTGCCAGTTATCCGGTGGACGATATTGAGGGATTAAAGAAGGGTATCAGGGATTTGCAAAACGAAAGATTTGATAGTGTACGAGTTTTGGGTGGAATGGAATGGTGCTATGGGGTGATCGGCCTTCAGCATGCGTGTTGAGGGGCCAGCACAAGAGGAGAACAGCAACGGAGATGATGGGGTTAACTGTTCATGTGGGGATGGAAGGGTATAGGGAGGGGCAGGTTTCAGTGACGACTGAGGGTATGAGTGGATATGTAGATGCATGGTTTAAGTCATATATACAAAGGGCGGGTATTCGAGATGTGGTGTTATGGGAAATGGGAGGATTTGTGCAATGTGAGATTGATGATACAGATCGGGAGACATTGGAAGGGCCGATCATGGAATGTGAGATTTGGCAAGCATTGTCGGGGGCAAGTTTAGGTAAGGCGCCTGGTGTAGATGGGCTGCCTAACGATTTTTATGTCAGGAATTGGGAAGTATTGAAGGGTTTTTAGTAAGGTTCAACGTCATGAAGGCTGATGGGGTAATGGGTGAGCAGCAAAGGGCTGCTGTCATGGTATTAGTCCCGAAGGGTGGACAGACCATGGTAGAGGATTACCAGGCGATTATAAGTTATTTGCAAGAATATTAGGGAATAGAATCAAACAGGTGATAAGTAAGGTGATTGATAGAGGACAATATGGGGTGCCGGGTAGATCAGTGTATGAAGGGCATGGTATGATTCGAAGTTTTATAGAGAAGCGGGGGGATTTGGGGGGTGGGGGTGTTTTGGCGTTGGATTGGAGGGAGGCTTACGATAGCGTAGAAAGGGAAGCATCATGGAGTTTCATGCATTGGCAGGGTTTCGGGATGGAAATTATATCCTGGGTGAAAACATTGTATCAGGGAGCATCCATAAGAGTACAGATTAACAGAAGGTTAGGTGTTAACATTCAGATGGGAAGGGGATTGCGACAGGGATGCCCTCTGTCGCAAATATTGTTTGTGTGTCTACAGGATCCCTTTTGTAATAATGTTGGTAGAATTACCGACAATATGTAAAGTAAAAGGACACAAGTGCAACTAATGTGACATTTTATTGTGGCAACGTTTCGCTCTCCAGGAGCTTTGTCAAGCCGATACAAGCAGTATATGGACACAGAGGGTATATAAAGGCTCAGAGTGAGGTGCAATACTAGTGAGGTACCATTTCGATGTTCACTAGTGGTAGTAGTAGTAGTAGTAGTAGTAGTAGTGGCAAATATATTTGTCCAACCTATTTTTATGTTACCCAAGTAATAGCTTTTATATCCTTTTACACATGTACGAATTAATTGCTCTACCATATTGTCACTACTACTACTACTACCACTAGTGAACATCGAAATGGTACCTCACTAGTATTGCACCTCACTCTGAGCCTTTATATACCCTCTGTGTCCATATACTGCTTGTATCGGCTTGACAAAGCTCCTGGAGAGCGAAACGTTGCCACAATAAAATGTCACATTAATTGCACTTGTGTCCTTTTACTTTACAGGATCCCTTTTATAGGGCAGTTAGGTAGTGTGTCGCGGGAGGTTGGGTTGGTACTGAACGAGAGGGAGGGGCGTGTATATTGGGATATGTGAATGACACGACTGTTTTGGTGAGGGATGATAGGGATTTGCATAGGGTATGCAGGGTGTTGGACACGTTTGGTGAGGCTACTGGGATGAAAATTAATGTAGCAAAGTCCAAGTATATGGGCCTAGGGGATAGAGTACGTAGAGATGGGACTGTAGAGGGTAGGTGGAGTGTGGTAAATCAACTATTGATATGTGGAAGAGTGTACGTGAGAGATGATAGGGTCATGCAAGAGGCAAATTCGATGCGCATCTTGGATGGGGGTTTGAAAAGACTTGGCGGTGCAGCTAACGCTGCATCAAAAGGTTATTGTGACGGATGTCCTTTTGTATAGCAAGCTATGGCACGTGATGGTAATATACCCGTTGAGGCAACGAGAGGTGCAACGTTTGCAACATGGGGTTTTCAGATTTATGCGGGGATCGAGTTGTGAATGGCTAAGTAGAGTGGTGGTGATGTGTATATAAAACGGGGTTATATCAGGGAAAGGGGAGCGAGGGAAGGGGGGCTTCAGAGACTGCACACGGATATGCAACAGTGGTGATGGGGGTAGGGATTTAAAGATAGATGAGGCAATGTTGAGAGTTTTAATGATGGTGAGGGAACCATCTCGCCTCAAATTGAGGGTTCTTGAGAGGGTGGGGGTGAGTCAGTGGTGGCAGCGGCAGTTGAGGGGGCATACCCCATGTATACGTGGGGGGACATATGGAAATGTCTATGGCAGTTGCATTGCGTGTTAAACCGGGTGTACGGGAGGCAATGTTTAGATTTTTACATTGGATCTTGTCGTCTGGTGTTGTGTTATTTAATTGGAGACTAAGGGAGAGTGGAGAGTGCAAAGTGTGTGGATGGCTGGAGATTATTTTTCATGCGGTGTATTTTTGTAATTGTATAGAAGCTGTGCGGGTATGGTTAGGTAGGGTGTTTAGGTTAGTGGGTGGGGGAAGATTACAGGTTTTGAGGGCGTTAAGTTTAGATATAGGTGGGATGAGTCAGATGCTGGTGAACGCGGTTGTATATTTGGTCACTGATTTTATTTATACATCTTGGGCCATGAGAGAGGTGGGTGTGGATGAACGATTAAGGGTGTTAGCGGCGACTTTTTTATAGAATTAAGCGTTGCAATAGGGAACTTTATGAGGGAAGATGGGAGACAGCTTTTGCTAAGGGTTACCAGAGTTTTCGGTTGAAGGATTTAAGGGATTTAAGTATAAAGTAAGGGGTAGCGGCGGGCTAGTTTCCCGAGTGTGGAAAGTGCGGATGGGCGTCTAGTGTGTGGTTTGAATATGGTCCGGTAACATATATACTTTGCCTGTGGTGTGAGTGAGGTGTGAGTGGTGGTATAATACATGTGTTGTTTCTTAATGATGTGATGTTCATGGATAACAAATGTACGTAGTGTATTGGCACACTACAACATTGTATGTATACAAGGAGTGCGTGCAGGTATGAACATAAAGCACTTGTGTGTGTAGGAATGGCTGTGCGTTCATGTAAGACTGTAGGACATGAATAATGCTTGGTGTGATGTTATTAGGAATATCTGTATTTAGTGGTTCATAATGGATCACACATTTTTAAGGTTGGTTTTCGCCAGCCTAGATAATCGTATATAATGTTTTCATAGGTGCTATATAGAGAAGGTATTACTTGGTGTTACTATTTTAAGACATCAGCTTATTTGGAATATGATGTGATACAAAGTTGGGGGGTTTCCTTTCCTGTAGTTTGCACTTTGTATGGCACAGTATCTGTATATCGGAATGGTGGGAAGTGTAAATAGGTGCAAGAGTAATGTTGCAAGGTTTTTAATTTAAGAGAGATTGTATTTTGTACATAAGGCCTCACACATAATGATTCAGAGGGCCTAGCTAGGATTATATATTTTATGTTGTGTAACAACGTATGTTCAGGGGAGTGTTGTACTATAATAAGCATATGCATATACTATAATATGCTTCAAGTTCTCGATTAAGTGTATTATGTAAGGCAATATAAAAACGTATATTGTTTTTTTGTAAATACATATTTTTTGAGATAAATGCACTGTTGTGGCAGCATTGCATACGCGTTCATGTAGGTGTGTAGGCCATGCATTTTGTTCTGTATAAGGTAATCAGGAATTTATGGTTCTAGGTGGATTGCACTTTTTAAGAAATAGGGTATGTCATCTTTTGTAATCAAGAAACAAAGCTTTCACAGATGCTATATAGAGCACGTAGTATTTGGAGTTCATATTGTACTCCAGCATTTTGTAAGGCTATTGATAGGTGGTTCGGGGTTCGGGAGGGGGGTCTCTTACTTGCAGTGTATATATACGCACGCCACATTAATTGTACATTGGGCAGGGGAAGGGTGTTAATAGGTTTAATAGTATGTGGTGATGCATTTCCCAATAAGGGATTGTTTTTGTAAATAAAGCTTAGCATACGATGAATAAGTGTGCTGGGAGTTGGATTATATGGATATGTTGTGGGTAGGTTCAGGTGCGAAGTATACTGAATTAGTGATAAGTATGTTGTAATCTTAATTATTGTTTCACGTCGCTTGGTTTCAGTGACGCATGTTTGCATACATGTATAATGTATACTGTGTTTTTAAATAAAATAAAATAAAAAATTATTATTTCTGGAATTTCGCTAGTATATTCCTGAGTAAAAACTGAGATGTTGAAAATTTCACACATTTCCTTATCCCTGTCAGTGATCTGGCCTGAGTTATTATTAAGTGGGCCTATCTTGTCCCTAATCTTACTTGTGTATACCTCAAAGAACCCTTTTGGGTTAGTCTTCGAATCCCTTGCGACTTTAGCCTCATAAACTCTTTTTGCTTTTCTTATTCCTTTTTTTTTATTTCTTTCTTTATTTTAATATATTGATTTCTTAACTGCCCATCCCCTCTTATGATACGCCTATATATGCCTCTCTTTTGACCAACGAGATGTTTTAATCTATTGTTTATCCATTTGGGATCATTTTTGTTAGATTTAATTTCCCTACTCGGAACAAAAGTCGTCTGGGCAGCCTGCACTATGCTCTGAAATACCTGCACCTCACTCCAGCTGTACCTTGGAGATAGGCCATCCTGTAATATTTAACTGTTGTCTGAGAATGTGATTATCACTTAATATTATAGCGCGAAAGTCTCCATTTATAGCTAAAATAGAGATTCTCAGCGTTATATTATTATCTGTAAATATATAAAATATACCATGGCATTACTGCTATTATTATTGTTATAATCGATATCGATCATTTTAGTTATTATTAGTATTAGGCAGGATTTCTTATATGCATATAGAACAAACAAAATGTCAGGAAACCATCAGGTAAATTATTGTTCACTTGTTCAAGCAGTGTTCCTCCTTTATGTTCTTATGTTCTTAAGTCTAGCTTACTGAAGTTTGGGTCACGTGATCTAACTTGCCAGTCAACAGACTGGCAGTGAAGCAGTCAGCTCCCTGATCTAGCCCGGACTACTGATCATATATTTGTTCTCCCTTAGATTCACTCAGTTTTCTTGAGAATAAGAATTAAGAGTTGGCTTCTAGTTCACTCAGTATTGTTCAGAAGACTGATTTATTCATATTCTTTGGCACTCGCCAAATCTTTAGTGATATGTCTTTCAGACAAATTCTTGCTGTCTATCTTTCTTACGACAGAATTCGGAGGTGTTAAATTTTGTACATTTTGCAGTTGGTTTTAAGACAGTCTTGTTGAGGTAAAGACTTTGATGTTTGTGAAGACTTACATTGTAAAGTGTGTCAAAGTGTGTCGTTTATAGTGGGGGCTGTGCACAGAGCATAGTGGTGTATAGTAACATGTGCACAGAGCATTGTGGTGTATAGTGATTTGTCCTGGGAGGGAGTGAGTGCCCTACTCCGTCTCATCACACATCTTCCACTCCTCCCTTTCTTCCATCGCCCACCACAAAGACGGGAGACCCCTCTCCTCCCCTGTGAGGGAAAAGTTCAATAGATAGGAGTTGCGAGGGAGTATATAGTAACAATAGTTTGCTTGCCGGCTACTTGTTAAGTAGGGTAAGTCAAGCTCCCACTATTCCCGCCTTTTTTCCCCCACCCCGAAAGTGATAGTTTGACTGCCGGCTGCTTGTTAAGGTAGGGTCAGTCTAGCTCCCGCTATCCCTCCCCCTCCTTCTTCCTTCCCCCAAGAGGTGACGTGTGGGGCTCCGGTCCAAACAGTAATCACTAGACTCACAGCTCCCAGCACTACTGTAAGTACATGCCTGCCTTGTATTCTAGTTGATTTATTGGTTAAAAGCTTCACTTTTGACCAATAATAAACTTAGTCCTTTCAGTCTTGCTCTAAGTTGACTGTTGTAATAATCACCACATCTTTTAGGTATTGTACTTATCATGGAAAGTGATTTCTTAAGCAGTGGGTAACCTGTCTATCTTTCCAGCTTGGATGACAGAGAGGGTCACCTGCCAATCAACGAGTAGAACTGATGGAGATGGACTAACGTCCTGAGACTTCCCCTTTTTGGATTTAATTAACTGTGCACCTGTATGAAATTGCAGGACGTAACCCCTCATCATTTCAGTGGTAAAGAACCTGCTTTCCTGTCATCGGGATATAATACTCACGGCTATACTGTGAAGAACGAACCGGTGGGTTGTAACCAACACCTGCGACCTCCCCCCCCTATCATCAGCAACGGCTACAATTTCAACAACACAGTGTCACCAACACCAGACACCCAAGTTTTAAATTAGCGTTGAATTCAGTTATCATTTTTATTTTTCATTTTTCATTTTCTTTAATATAGGATTAATATTTCATATTTAAGTGTTTTATATTTAATATTTTCTATATAATAAAGTGTTTATATTTGTCTGTTATTATTTCTTTTTCTATTCATTAATTTTCCTGAGGAGGAGCCAGCCTTGGTAATACTGTCTGAAGTTGTTACAGGGCTGAGTAAGCCTTCACATCCCCCAACCACCACCATGAACTACATGCGGTATGTGCCACGCACCATTTTCCCTTCAGCCTGGTCTTACCACACAGTTTGAGGTACGGCAGATGATGAAGCCAGCCAGCCACAAAGCCAGGGAAACAATGCACCCAACATTGAAAGAAGAGGCACATGTCAGGTGTGTGGAGAGTTTCGAGCACGCAACTGGGATGGCCGCATTCGTGCACACAATGGGTGTGCGGGATCACATATGCCTCCAGCAGAGAGAAACCCACAGCCTCCACATGCAGATGACAATTCCAATGGCAACCTCGTCACTTGCGATAACCTTCTGTTGGCATTCAAATCCACTGCTAGCAGTACACTATCCCACATTCCTAAAGCGGCTCGCCCATATGCAGCAGAGAAATTCACAGACCTTCTTAAGCAGGTGAATGGAGGTTCCACCACCTTAGAAGCCCGAGGCACCATCCAAGCATGGCGCAACCTACTCTTGTTCGGCAATGTCCATCTTGCAGTTCCTGAAATTGAGGCAAACTGCTAACCACGTCAGTTATCAAGGCAGTGCGCAACTACCCAAGAACAGATAACTGTTTCCCTCTGCCCCATCATCGCAAGAATCAAAGAGGTAGACCCAAGAAAAGTCGCACTGAAAACGAGAAAATTTGTGCACAGGTTAGCAAAAAAATCGAAGAAGGTAACACAGTGGGAGCAATAAGAATAATTACAAGTGATGACACTGTAGCCCCCAAAGATGAGACCACGACCCAAGCACTAAGAGACAAGCATCCAACCAGGGACACCATAGCCATCAACGACAACCCTGAGGAAGACCACATCACTGAACAATTAATTTTGCCAGAATCGGAAGTCTATAAGGCGATCGTGTCATTTCCAGCAGGATCTGCAGGAGGTTACACTGGAATTCGCCCTCAGCGCCTTAAAGAGATGGTAAATCTAGTACTCGGTGAATCTACATCAATTCTTCTCACCGTGTTAACAACCTTCGCCTGGCTGGGCGAATCCCAGAAGAAATTAAACCTTTCTTTATTGGAGCCTCACTATGTGCTTTGAAGAAGAGGGATGGGGGAATCAGACCCATTGCGGTTGGAAACACTCTTCTCCGTCTTGATGCCAAAGCAGCAGTAAGAAACATTCGCCTAGAAGCTACCACTTTACTCCAGCCACACCAACTGGGCTTTGGGGTCTCTCCAGGCAGTGAAGCCGCAGCTCATGCCGCAAGGGCCTACATCAGGGACCTACCAGAAGACAAGGCCATAGTCAAACTTGATTTTAAAAACGTGTTTAATATGATGAAGAGAGATGCTGTCTTGCCAGCTGTTCGGGATCGGTTCCCCAGTCTTTTTCCCTTCATTTCAGCCGGCTACAGCAAACCCTTAATTCTTTTGTTTGGAGAACATGAAATTCAATCATCAGAGGGTGTTCAGCAGGGTGACCCACTCGCTCCAATTCTCTTCTGCTTGGCAGTAAGAGAACTAACTTCCAGCCTATGCAGTGAGCTCAATATCTGGTACCTGGATGACGGCACTCTGGCAGGTGCTGAAGAGTCCCTGGTGGGGGACCTACAACTGGTGAAAACACAGGGAGAAGACCTGGGACTCATCATCAAATCCCTCCAAGTGTGAAATCATCACAGCGAACCAGGAAATAATCAATGCTGTGCAAAGAATCCTCCCGGAAGTCTCTACTACCACTCCGTCCAACAGTACCCTCTTGGGAGCACCGCTGGGTCACCAGGCAATCCACACTGTCCTCAGGGACAAATTGAATGACCTGATGACAATGAAGGAGAGAATAAGCGATCTTGATGCCCATGATCTGTATCTCCTCAGAAGGTGCTTTACTATGCCAAGACTCACTTCCTGAGGTGTGCACCCTCTTTTGACAACCCAACACTCGATGAATATGATGCACACCTGAGATCAACTTTTAAGAAGGCACTGAACCTGTCACTAGAAGATGAGCAATTGGATCAGGCAACCCTCCCAGTGCGACTGGGAGGTATAGGGGTGCGTAAAGCAACGCATGTTGCTTTACCTGCTTTTCTGTCTTCGTGTTTGGCTTCCAGTGCATTAGTCAAGAAAAAGGGAAATTGAAGACGAGTGAAGGCATGTGTTATTTAGATGCATTCCTCTTCAAGGAAACAAGGGCTGAAGATGCGAAGAGCTCTCGAGAAGAAGCCAATAAGAACACCTCTCTTAGTGCGGGTGTTGTTGTAAATAAAGTGTAAAAGATAGTACTTGTTGGTGGGTTTTACATAACTTTGAAAAAAAGTTGTCGCTGTCTGGAAACCTGTGCAGGAGGACGTCGAGGAAAGGAAGTGTGCTGACTTTTACGAGTTCCAGTGTAAATTTTACTGATGGTTGGACAACTGTAATCTTGTTGAGACTGATGAAACGCAGGTCATTGTCACATCACACTCTGCCTATATACACTGTTATTTTAGTTTGTGATCAACGGCCCAGGACCGAAACTTTTAATATTAAATATGTCCTAATGTTTGCTCATGTGTCTATTTAAACCCATTTGTTAGTATTAATTACCAAGGTTTACTCAGTTACTAGTAAGACCTTGCTTAGATTATGCCGTTCAGTTTTGGTCTCCATACTATAGATCATTCAGAAAAGGATGACGAAATTATTCCGGTTTATGTGACGTAGAGATGAGGGGAGAAGTTTATAAAACAATGAAAATAATAGAAAGGAGGAACAAGGTAGCAGGCCTACTGACCCATACTTGGCAGGTCCTTATCAAACCCAAACCTATTTTCAGTGCTTTCCAAGACATAAGTTAGATAGCCCAGTTCAACTCCCACTCGAATCCAATTCCTCTAACTAATGTAGTTATCTAACCTATGTTTGAAGCTACACAAGGATTTAACTTCAATGATCCTACTAGGCAGAGTACTCCATTTTCTAACCAAAATTTTCTTTAATCTTTTCTAAATCTAAACTTATCCAATTTGAATCCCTTATTTTGAGTTATTTCTTAAAGTGATATTCTCAAAACTTTGTTTATATCTCTTTAAATATACCCATCTTCCACTTAAATACTTCCGTCAGATCTCCCCACATTCAGAAAATGTAATTTAAGGGATTTCAATCTTCCTTCATATGGAAGATTTCTTATGTAACACTGGTCAATAATTTTTGAAAAGTTGTATGCTTCTTAAATGAGATTAGTTAATTCTTATGTATTTTCATGTCCTGAATCCAAATATCACCTTCAAAAATGCTTGTTTGCTATAGTTTTAAAGATGCTAGACATGTAATATTTGATTATTTTTGCTTGATGCTTATAGTAGGCTGAAGAATCATCTCTTGCCAATGTCCAGCAATAGTCTGCAAGCATTCTTGTGCCCCATTTCCCCTGGTACCATTTTTCCATGACTGAAATATCTCGGTGAAACCTTTCACCATGTTCTTCACTGTCCCGCAGTTCGCTGGAAAAAAGTCTAAATGTGAGTCCAAAAAGTGGATTTTAAGTGACATGTTACATTCCTTGTTCTTGTAAGACTTGAGGTTTTCCACCAATTCTTCATAGTTGCCTTCCCTATCTGTTTCCAAGAAATCCCTTCGCCACTAACTTGAATGCTTCCCAAGCAGCTTTTCCCTCCCCATGAATGTCCGATTCAAAATCGCCGTCTTTAAGAAGCTCTCGAATCTGAGGACCATTGAAGACTCCCTCTCTTATCTTAGGAGTTATACGGTGCCTCTGTGATGCAAAGGTCACCTCATCACAAATGTAGCAGAAGTTGTCTGCTACATTGGTAATACATTATAATACAGAGCATGACAGTTAAGCAGAAGTAATTATATTACTCAGCAGGAAAATAACATTAATATAATATGCCTCACTTGCATATCAATAGCTTGTTCAGTGAATATTTATTATAAATTTAAAAAGTGTTTGGCTAAGAAAATCACCTTTCACCTCAAAATATAAACTTGCACATGACAACCACCTTCTATGACTGCTGGAACAATAATGAAGGTCAGTCAGACTGTGAGTGTGGTAAGAAACACACTGCCACAAGCCTATTGGAACCTGTTGTGACACGTAGGTGTATATTGAAAAGTAGAGCTATCGAACAATTTTAACCATGATATTCATTATCAGTGACCTAAAATTATTTGAAAATTGCTACTCTGGTCTCGGAAGCATTTTGGTTGTTGACCAGTGTAATGGATTAATTTTGTCAATTCTTTCTGAATGTTTTCTGGGGAATTTGTATCTGTTCAGTTCTATGCAGACCAAAGTGAGCTGCATTATCTAAGTGAGGCCCTTACTAATACTGCGTGGACCTGTAGTATAACCTCTGGACTCTTGTTGTTCATACTTCTGTATATAAATCTCAGTAATCTGTTAGTCTTATTATGTACGCTTAGGCATTGCCGGTTGACGTAAGGCTCCTGCTTGCCATAACCCCTAAGTCCTTGTCGCATTCTGTATGGCCAAGGTCTGTATTATTTAGATTATAAGTGCCGGAGTTATTTACATTCCCTATTTTTAGGACTTTTCATCTGTCTGCATTTAACTGAATCTCCCACTTTTCTAACCAGGACATGAGCTTGTCTAAATCCTCCTGAAGTTCGATGGCATCTTCGTCTGAATCAATTATCTTGCCTATTTTTGGATCGTCAGCGAATTTGCTCATGTACTTGTTATTCCCTAGTCAAGGTCATTAACGTATATTATGAACAATAATGGGCCTGAAACCGATCCATGTGGAACGGAATTCTTAACTGATCCCCACATAGATTTTACCCCATTTATGCAGCCTCTCTGCTTCCTGTCGGTCAGCTACACCTCGATCCACAACAGGACATTTCCACCAATACCACAAGCAGTCATTTTTGTGAAACGCTATCAAAAGCTTAACTAAAATCCAAATACATGATCAACTGCATCAAATACTTCACTGAAGAAAATCATGCAGGAACGGCCCCTCGTGAATTCATGTTAGGTATCATATATCAGTTTATGCTGATCAAAATAGCTTCTCATAATATCAGCTATAACTGATTCTAGTAATATGCTGCATTTAAGGTCAGGCTTATTAGGCGGTAATTTGAGGGTAATGCCTTATTCCCTGCTTTAAATATAGGTATTACATTAGCCATCTTCCATATATCATACACTACATATGTTGTTTAAGATCACATTGATTGCTGTGGCATCTAAAGTCACACAGATAACTGTGGCAGCTAAGGTCGCACTAGTAACTCTATTCATTGTCCTCATCGCTCTCGGGCTGTGTGGACGTGCTGCACAGATGCTCCTAATTAAGTTGGTCTTCCTGCACAGTTTTCCTCAGTACTTTCATAATGGCGGAAGGTGGATGTAGACGTGTCAACACCGTCTTGAACTTGTGAAGGGATCACTCAATAGTCAGAACACCCATCTTCTGCTGACGGCGATATTAAGAGACACGTATGGCATCACAAATGAGGAGCTCTATGGCGTGTCCTTGAATGGTAGTTCAAGCCTTTCGTCAAATTCCGGCAGATCAGCACCTATGAAAATATGGTGGCCAGGTACCAGGATGTGGTTAAGCCAGTTAACCCTGGTGTTAATGTCTGCCTCCATGATGTATCACGGTTTTACACTCGGATCAAGGTACGTAAGGAACGTTTTTGGGCGTTATGGTACGATACATTTGGGGACATTGGGACGCTGGCGTGATGGACCGCTTGTTGGTGTGCCGGAAGGGTCTTTTTCCCTTAAAATGTCCCTAAAGCACCCTATACCATCGTACATGGTGGAGGACTTCCCTACTCAAGTCTTCGTTACGTACACGGGTCAGAGTCGTACGTGTCGACTATGTGGGACATATGACCACATCGCGGCACAATGTCCTATGCGACGAGGAAGATCAATGGATGATACAAGGACTGATGATGCAACGAAGCAGCAAACATACGCTACGGCAATGCAGCATGAGTCTCTGGCACGGGAGATGTGGAGTGAGGAGGTAGAGAGGGAGACAGAGTTGTCTTCTGCATGTGTGACCCTACCTGGAGTTAGAGAGGATGTAGGCTTGGTGTTGGCGATGGGTGAGGAGGATTCTATAATTACTCAGGATGTAATGGAGGCATCCATTCAGGAGGCTCTGCATGAATTGCTGGACGTTTCGGCGTCTGCTATGATCCATGCTGGGTTGGAAAACGAAGGTGTAGAGGCAAGGGCGGGAGGCCCCAACATGCAGGTCGCGTGTGGTGTGGAAGCAGAGCAGGTTGTAGTAGTGGACGTCCACAGGGATAACAGTCTAGAGGAGGCTATGGTTGCAGATCGTAGCTCTCGCAAGAGAGCTGCTGTAATAACCGATAATGATGACGTTTTGACTACTGGGCAAAGGTCTGGGAAAAAAGCAATGGCACGATGTGACCCACAGAGGTACGGGTGGAACAAAGTGTGTTGAGCATGTGAAAGGGGAAGGCACAGGGGGATGTGGGGGGAGAGGTGGGGGTGCTCGTCTAGGATCTAAGAGTGTTAAGGTGTCTTAAGGCAAGCCTCCATTGAATCCTTCAAGTGTATTACTTTAAATATTAACGGGTTGAAGTCAGTAGATAAATGTAAGAGTTTGGAGGTATTTTTAAAGAGATATGTACCTGACATTGTGTTCCTGCAAGAACACAATTATAAATCATTGGGAGAGTTAATGATTGATGGATACGAAGTGTACATGGGTTGCTCTGCACGATTGAAAGGTGGTGTGGCATTGTTAATTAAAGAAGCTAGCCGTTTTCTCTGCAAAGATGTGAGGTAGGGGAGGGGCGGGTGGTTCGGGTGGATGGCGCATGGGGTGGGGTTCATGTGGGTTTCATAGGGGTGTACGAGCCTGCAGAAGGAGACATGGGCATCAAAAATAGATTCTTTAGGGACGTCCTTGTTTACCATTCAAGATCGCTGCCAGTCGTAACGATTCTAGAAGGTGATTGGAACTGTATTGTTCACCATAAGGACGTAGAACCTAGAGGAAGGGCTTTTTTTTCGGGGTATTTAGGGGATCTGTTGCGAGGTGTGAATGCAGTAGACGTGGGAGGGGAGGAGATGGGTGGGGTCATGCGTATGTTTATTAGGTGCGATTATGCTGCAAGGCTAGATCGAATCTATGTTTCTCGGGGGGTGAGGGTAAGCAGCGATTGTGCATTGAATGTGAGCTTCTCTGATCATAGAGGGGTTCTGGTAGACTTGGATTGGGAGGGATTGCCAAAGCGTTTCAGGGGTTATTGGAAGTTGGATGTTGGGTTGTTGCACAAAGGGGATGGGAGGGAATCTTTTGAGAGTGCTTGGAGGAGATGGTGGGCAGATGGTTTGGGGGGGGGTAGACATCCTTGAGTGGTGGGACAGGATTGGTAAGGGGAACGTGAGGGATTTTTATCAGAAGCGGGGAAGGGAAGAGCAGAGATATCAACATGGTGTTTTACATTACCTTGAAGGTCAACTGCAGGAATACTATATGGGAGGGGGGTTGAGTATCTGGTGGTTGAGATTGAGGGTTTAAAACAACTGATTAGGGACATTCAAAATCGTGAATTTGATACAGCATGAATCGCGGGATGAATTGATGAGGTTTTATTGGGCGACTGTCCTTCGGCATATGTGTTGAGAGAGCAGGGAAAACGTCGCAGGGCGACGGAAATAATGAACTTGAGTGTCCAGGAGCAATTGGAGGGGTATCATCAGGGGCAGGTGCTCATGTCAACAGAGGGTATGGGTTGCTACATGGATGCATGGTACGATATGCATGACAAAAGAGTTGGGGTTAATGATGAGGTGCTAGGGGAAATGGGTGAATGGGTATGTTGTAATCTAGAGCACAAGGATCAGTTGAATCTGAGTGGACCTATAAGCGAGGAGGAGATTAGAATGGCAGTGGAGGGTATGAGTGTAGGAAAATCGCCGGGGATTGATGGTATTCCTTGTGATTTTTATAAGAAAAACTGGGAAAGTTTGCGTGTATTTTTAGTGGTTTTATTTAATGCTATGAAAACCAAAGGTAAGTTGAGGGAACAGCAATGTACGGGTGTGGTGGTCATGGTCCCGAAAAAGAAGTCTTGTGATTATGTACATGATTATCGATCGATATCTTTAATGTGTGGTGATTACAAGATCTTTGCTAAAATGTTAGGGAATAGGATGAAAAGAGTTCTTGTGTGGGGCAAGGGATCATACGTAGGTTTATAGACGAAAGTGGGGGGCAAATAAAGGTGGGGTATTAGCATTGGATTGGCATGCTGTATATGACTGTGTGGAGCGTGAGGTGCTGTGGAAGTTAATGCAGTGGCAAGGGTTTGGTAGGGAAATCGTGAGTTGGGCAAAGGTGTTGTATGAGCAGGCTATGGTACAGGTGCAGGTAAATGGTAGGCTAGGAAAACTAGTTAGGATGGAAAGGGGCTTGAGGCAAGGGTGCCCTGTGTCGCAGCTTCTCTTTGCGTTGATTCAGGATCCGTTCTATAAGGCTGTGCGAGAGAGTGTAAGGGAGGGAGTGAAGAGAAATGAAGTGGCTGTGGAACCAGGGATCGTGGGTTATGTGGATGATACCACGGTTCTATTCAGAAAGTCAAAGGATTTACGAAAGGTGGGTGAATTGGTGGAGTGTTTTGGAAGGGCAACAGGGATGACGGTTAATAGGGAAAAGTCTATGCTTATGAGGGTGGGGGATGGCATGGGTGGGGCTCTAGGACAGGAAGAAGGCTGGCCCCTGGTGTGTCAAATTAAGGTGTTTGGGGTTGTTCATATGGGAAACCTTCAGGAGGCGAGGAAGGTGAATTCGAGAGAAGCTGTGGATAGGGTTCTGGGTAGATTGGGGGGATTGCATATAGGAGGTCTGACGTTACACCAGCGTGCTATTGTAGTGAATGTGCTTTTGTATGGTAAGCTGTGGCATGTGGTAGGTATATATCCCTTGAAAACGTGCGATGAGAAGCGTCTGTTGAAGCGCGTATATCGATATATTTGGGGTTCGGGATGTGACTGGTTATCAAGAGATGTGTGTCTTCCGTCATGCCGGAGAGGGCTGGAGTTAATGGCGTTGCATCAAAGGATGTTGGGCATGTATGTTAAACACAGTTATTTGAGGGAGGGTAGGGTTGCAGGCACAGGTTTGGCATGGGTTCGAAGGGATTTGGAGCATTGGATGAGGGGTAGAGATGTCCAGATGGATGAGGGAATGTTGAGGTCATTAATTTATGCACGGGATCCATGCAGGGTCAAGATAGTAAGACTGGCTCAGGTGGGTGGTGGGGAGGTGATTGCTAAAGTGGAAGGTATATATCCGATGTATGCGTGGAGTGATATATGGGGTCGTTTGAAAGGGTTATGATTGAAGGCAGTGGTAGGAGAGGTAATGTTTAAATTTCTCCAGAATATATTGCCATCTGGAGAAGTGTTGGCAAATAGGCGTGTGCAGGAGGGTGGGGAGTGTTGTGTGTGTGGGGACATTGACACTGTCTTTCATGCGGTATTTTTTAGTGCGAGGTTGGATCCAGTGAGGGAGTGGTTTAGTAGGGTTTTACGTATGGTGGGTGGAGGTGGGATTAGCGTTTTAAGGGCGCTAAGCTTAGATGTGGGGGGTGGGGGTGCCGGTGCAGAACGCAATGGGTTATCTAGTCACGGACTGTGTATACGTCATGGGTTTACAGACATGTGTCACTAAGGGAGAGAATCAGGGCACTGGCAGGGATATTTTATGGGATGCAACGGAGGAACAAGGACATCACTGGGAACAGGTGGCATTTAACCTTTTCGGAGGGATATCATAGCTTCCGCGTCAGGGAATTATGGGCGTTGCAATTTTAAGGGGTTAAATGAAGCTGGCTTCTTGAGGTATGCGTGGGTGTGAGTGATGCTTTTGATAAGTAAAGGTGTGGTGCAGTTTGTGAGGGAGGTGTGTGTCTTGCTGGCTGGGAACATTTCATGTATCGTGTTGAGTTTGGATCATCACATAAACCCGGATTGTGGGTGAGCGTATAAGAGTGCTTTCTTTTAATCAGGTGTGTTTTCATGAATTGTTATATGACAGAGAGTTGCTCACGTGATTGCTTGATTGTATCATGTACCTTGAGGTAAGCTGTCTCTGTGTCACTAAGAAGGAAATACAATTCAATTGTGTCTGTGCACAGCATTAGGGTAAGCTCTTGCCACATGATTATGGAAAACCAAGTGAATGCACGATCCAAGTATGTGTGGAGAACGGTATGTATGGCATTCTGGAAGGAGGGGGTCCAAAGGTTGGTAACCCTGGAAGGGATAACCAGGTGTTGGTCCTGGTGATCATGACGTATGCTAGCTGTAGATACATGAAGCGTGTTTGGTGCGCATGGAGTGCACATGTTTAATTAACCATACTTTACTAGTGTCACTGTATACAAGTAGGGTATATATATATATACATATTTTTTTTTTTTTTTTTTTTTGAGTTTAGTTGACTTTTTAAAGATAAATTATAAACATGTTATGGTACGATAAGTTCAGGGATAGTTGTTCAGTAAGCTTGGTCAGTTTCAGAAGACTGCTTAGTTAAGGTTAATAAGATATAATACTGTAATGATATAATAATTAGTTAAGCATTTGAGAATGTTTAGAGATTACTTCCAACAAAATTCACTGAAATGTACCAATTCAGCCAAGCTTTAGTAAGAGTCCAGTTATTTTGTAATAATGAATATTTCAATATGAGTATGTTTAGAGATTACTTCCAACAAAATTCACTGAAATGTACCAATTCAGCCAAGCTTTAGTAAGAGTCCAGTTATTTTGTAATAATGAATATTTCAATATGAGTATGTTGTGACATTTCTCCTTTACTGCATAAAGTTTTTGAGGACATACATTACAAATTCATTATTTTAAAAATATTTGGATTTCTCCTAATATAAATAGACTTAACCATTCTGTGGAATCTGCTGTGAGTAATTCGTCTGTGATCAAAAGGTTCCAAGACTATACATATGCTGTATAAATTTTGCAGTTGTTGATGATTTATATGATCATGTAATTTGTATAATGTTTATTTTTATTATGGAGTCATGATTTAGAATAATTACCAGAGTTTGTTCTTAAGTAAAATCTCATAACAAGTTGCATGTATATATAAACGTCACATAAATTAATGTTTGATCACTGCTGTGATCATTAAGTGTGCGAATGATGTGGATGTATTTATAGATGGGTTTTCATGGGGGGGGCCGCCCCCCAACAGTTTTGTGTGTATGTGTCAGATATTTTATCATTTGGTATAATGTGTGTCAGTGAAAGGTGTGTATGTATTTTGCGTGTTTGTTACACATTCCTATTTTGTATTGGGTTTTCAACATTTTTCTTCTGCACTTGTGATATGATTCTTAGTAATCTTGTTCAGATCCTGTATTGTGGCGTTATTTAATATTTTATACCACCTTCTTATTTATAATATTTTAAATAAAAAAAAAGTAACTCTATTGCTTAAGTGCACATATTACCCTAGGGTTCAAGATCACACTGATTGTTGTTCAAGATCACACTGATTACTCTGTTGTTCAAGATCACACTGATTGTTGTTCAAGATCACTCTGATTACTCTGTTGTTCAAGATCACACTGATTGTTGTTCAAGATCACTCTGATTACTCTGTTGTTCAAGATCACACTGATTACTCTGTTGTTCAAGATCACACTGATTACTTTGTTGTTCAAGATCACACTGATTACTCTGTTGTTCAAGATCACACTGATTACTCTGTTGTTCAAGATCACACTGATTACTCTGTTGTTCAAGATCACACTGATTACTCTGTTGTTTAAGGTCACAATGATTACTCTGTTGTTAAAGATCACACTGATTACTCTGTTGTTAAATATCACACTGATTACTCTGTTGTTTAAGGTCACACTGATTACTCTGTTGTTCAAGATCACACTGATTACTCTGTTGTTCAAGATCACACTGATTACTCTGTTGTTCAAGATCACACTGATTACTCTGTTGTTTAAGATCACACTGATTACTCTGTTGTTTAAGATCACACTGATTACTCTGTTGTTCAAGATCACACTGATTACTCTGTTGTTTAAGGTCACACTGATTACTCTGTTGTTTAAGGTCACACTGATTACTCTGGAGTGCATGGTCACAATGATTACAGTGGAGTGTAAAATCACACTGATTACTGAGCTCTCTAAGGACACAAGGATTACTATGGTATGTGAGGTCATAGTTATGTCTGTGGGGTTTAAGGTCACATACATTTGTAACGTGTAAGATAAAACTGATTACTGTGAGGTGTAAATTCACACTGATTATTGAGGGATCAAAGGTCTCACTAGAAATACAAAATTATAGAAGTCAGGACGGAAATAAGTTATGAACGATCAAAGTCGCTAGTGACATGGTTGTCAGACAAATTGATAAAAATAAAAATAATCTTCGGGCCCCGATGAACTATTCTCAAGGGTTATAAAAGAATATAAGGTGGAATGTAATAATATAAGTATGGAGGAGTACTGCAGCAAACCTACTGGCTCATACTAGGCAGGTCCTTCTCTAAACCAACCATTCCCACCCACCCAGGTGCCAACATTTCCCCAAAATTACCGGGCTGTGGTGCTTGCGTTGATCTGATCAGACTAGCAACCAGGTGGTATAGTCAAGAGAGCACTAATTCTCAAAGCTTATAATTCACACACAACAAAATAAGTATGAAGGTCGTAGGGGGTCATACAGAATCTAGACAATGGAAAGTAATCAGCTTTGACTCAAGAGCCCTTCAGCAACATTTTTTTTTAAGTTTTTCTTTTACACAGTAGCGTAAATCGGGTGACTTGACTCAGACGAGTCGCATTGCCAGAGAGGTTATCATCTCACGTAGTTAACAAGTCAAATCACCTATAGGGCTGGTCATTTCACCTGCAGGGGCAGGTTATATCACTTCGAGAAGCAGATCATCTCACCTGCAGGGTCAGGTCATGTCACCTTCAGATGCAGATCACGTCACCTGCAGGGACAAGTTAGGTCAGGTGGATATCAGGACAGATCATATTGCTCGCAGGGGTTGGACTAGGTTAATGAACAAACCAAGGCTGAACAGGTCAGGCCACCAGCAGGACAGGTAACCAACAGGGCAGGTAACCAGCAGGGCAGGTAACCAGCAGGGCAGGTAACCAGCAGGGCAGATAACCAGCAGGGCAGGTAACCAACAGGGCAGGTACCCAGCAGGGCAAGTAACCAGCAGGGCAGGTACCCAGCAGGGCAAGTAACCAGCAGGGCAGATAACCAGCAAAACAGATTATCAACAAGGAAGTTCAACAACAAGTGATATCACTACCAGGTGAAATAACTAGCAGTGCAGTGCAATTCACCAACAGACCAGTCTACCAGTAGGCCACATTGCCAGCAGGTCAGATCACCAGAAAGGCAGGCCATAAAGTCATCAAAAAGGCCACCTAAAGGGCATATTATCAGCATGTCCAGGGCAGTTCATTAGCAGGTCGGGTCAGATCACCAGTAGATCAAGTCACTAGCAAAGAATTGTATTTCACCAACATGTCAAATCACCATCAGGTCAAATCACCAGCATGTTAGGTTGCTAGCAGGCCAGGCAACAAGCAGGGCAAGTCACCTGCAGCGCTGGTTAGAGCAGGTTAGGTCACCAGCAGATTAAGAGAAAAGGACATATCACCAAAAGGGAAGGCCAAAAGCAGATCTGGTCAACAGCAGAGTAGGTCATCAGCAGAGAGGTTCATCAACATGGCCGGTAACCAGTAGTGATGATCACCAGCAGAGCAGGTCACCAACATGGCATGTCACCAGCAGGGCAGGTGATTAGCAGGGCAAGTCATCAGCAGCGGAAGGCCACCAGCAACACAAGTCATCAGCAGGCAGGTCACCAATAGGACAAGTCGTCAGCAGGGCAAGTCACCAATAGTACATGTCATCACTAAAGCAGGTCGTGACCAGGGAAGGTCAATAATACAGAAAGTTATTACCAGGGCAAGTCATCACCAGGACAGGTCGTCACCAAGGCAGGCCATCAACAGGGCAGTTCACCTACAGAGCTTGTCATCGCCAGGGCAGGTCATCAACAGTGCAGGTTATCACCAGGGCAGGTCACCAACAAGGCAGGTCACTAACAGGGAAAGTCATCACCAATACAGGTTATCACCAGGGCAGGTCACCAACAGGACAGGTTATCACAAGGGGAGGTCACCAACAGGGCAGATCATCAACAGGACAGGGCTATCATTAGGGTAGGTTAACAACAGGGCAGGTCATCACCAAAGAAGATCATCAACAGGGCAGGTAAACATCAGGATAGATCATCAACAGGGCAGGTTAACAGTAGGATAGATCATCAGCAGGGCAGGTCAACAGCAAGAAAGATCATCAACAGGGCAGGTTATTACTAGGGCAGGCCAACAACAGGGCAGGTCACCACCAGGAAAGATCATTAACAGGGCAGGTTAACAGCAGGATAGACCATCAACAGGGCAGGTCAACAGCAGGATAGATCATCAACAGGGCAGGTCAACAGCAGGAAAGATCATCAACAGGGCAGGTCAACAGCAGGATAGATCGTCAACAGGGTAGGTCAACAGCAGGAAAGATCATCAACAGGGTAGGTCAACAGCAGGAAAGATCATCAACAGGGTAGGTCAACAGCAGGAAAGATCATCAACAGGGCAGGTCAACAGCGGGATAGATCGTCAGCAACAAAGTTACTGATGGTAAAATTTGTGAAGCGGCGTGTCACTAAATTTATGTAAGAATTTGCATATAGATGGAGCCCCTTTACACCAGCCTTCCCCTTCCTGTGTTGTTTTCTGCCTCCTACAGTCTTCAACCTCCTCCCCTGTGTATATTCTGCCTCCTGCTGTTTTCTATCCCATCTACATTCTGCTTCCAGCAATCTTCTTCTACCGTAGTGGCTTTTAACTTGTTAATCTCTGGACAACAAAACAATGTGTTCGGTCGTTACAGAGATGAATATGTGTAGTTATATAGTATGAACATGCTGATTCCAAATTTGAAGTCATCAAAGCTTTTTTCTTATTATAGAGTAACTACATCAATAATATTAAGCAACATATTTTCACTGGAAGTGTTAAATATTTAAAAATGTTCGAAGCATTTAGCTTTACGCTCATGACTAACAGTTATATCTTACTAAAGAAACTGACAATTATCCGGCATCTTGCTGGGATTGAAACGCAATTGACAGCGTGCCTCTAATGTACTGATATCGTAACGAAACTTTTCAACATCCCAATCATTAATGGCACCAAGATTGGATGGAAAATCCAGGTGTGAATGAAGAAAGCGCATTATCGGGGATATTTAGGCAACTCAGTGTAGGCTTCTTTCGTGTTTTTCACTATGAATAATTACCTGCTCATTGCCTTCCTGTTTAAAAGCTTCCTATGCAGCCAGTTTCACTGGAATCAGTTTCGACATGAAGAATTGGTTGCAGACAGTTCATTTATTTGTGGCCTAACAAATACTCTGGCCTTAGTTGTGCGTCAGTTAAAATTCCTCAAAATTTTTCCTTTATGTAAAGAAATCCTGAACCTTCACCATCCACAGCCTTTACAAACTCTTCCATTAGGCTCAGCTTTATATCTAACGGTGGAATATATATTATTTTGAGAGTGTACTATTGACATATGTTTCATGTTGAATTTTCAAGGAATGAGTCTTTTCTTGACGATCATTCTTTGATGTTGTAGTGGTTACAATCGTCGCCTTTATTCCATAAACAAACGAAGCGCTGGTGTTTTGTGCAACCCCACTTATTTCCACTAGTGATCGTTGCATAATTTTAGTTTGAGTATAATTTCCATGATCTTGTATGTTTCCTTTCATCCCACAGCACGAGCCACTGCAACACATGGTTTTTCATTGTTGTTGTGAAGGAACACTACTTTCAAACTGATTTTGTTGGTTTCGATGAATAGCCTCCAGTCACCTGAATTATGTTAACCGAGTTGCTTCATAAGACCATTCACATCAATGCAGAAACACACATCATTCTTCATTTGATAGAATGCCGCCACTCTTTCTTTTGTCCGCCGAGGTGGCTCGGAAGATATGAGGTTGCTATCCCGGAGAGCTGGTTTACTGGCGTGAAGGGTAGGGTATAGCATGGGTTCCACACTGCATCTTCACTGCTCGTAAGCTCGAGGTCCTCTCGGATGAGTGGATGAACTTATCGCCCTTCCATGCCTTCTAGTGACTGTCTCTCTGCTGTCCCTCTTTCTTTTCTTTCCTTCTTTCTTTTTTTCTATAAAATAACAAGAAAGAAGCACCACTATCATGGAGTCTTCGTTCTGTGATAACCCTCCTCCACCCAGGTCCCTTTCTCTTCCCACATCCTGTTCTGATCCGGCTTCATTATTGGACCATTATTTAGGTTCTTCTCATACCCTTGTACCTTCTGCTGGTGATGCTTCGTCACCTGCTCCAGGTGCTGAGGCACCACCCATTTCTGTTAATGCCTCTGCTTCTTGCACTCCTTCCCTGAATACGGTGCGACGGTTTATGGATCGCCCACCTCCCTCAGGTCGGATTGCCCATGGTACTACTCCTAAAGGTTCCAGACCACCTACTGACGACAGTTCTTCAATGTTTGCCCAAAAACGACCTACACAATACATACTTCCTTTGTGCACAATGTTGACAAGTACACAGTGGACTAAATTCTTCTCCATACAACCGACATCTCCAACTGATTATCTTCCTGATCGTAGTATTGGTAAAGTTCTTTTATGACACTTTGACCCAAACATATCCTTTCACACTCTTTAAAGCGGTACAAGCATCGTTGCAGTTCAGAAGTCAGAACAGGCTCATGATCTTTCCCATATAACTTCCATAGATAACATTCCAGTCACAGTTCCTAAGCACGCTACTCTCAATACTTGCAGTGCTATGGTGGTTTTACCGCATACCATAGAGCAATTAGCCGTCAGGACCTTCCTATTCTCACAGTGAATACATACGTCCTGCCTTCTCAGATTCGGAGGCACTTTCCCAGTAACATCGCCCGCCTAACCTTCGACTGCCATGAACTCCCGTCCTCAGTTTATATTGCATGCTATCGCCTAGAGACCCGTAAAGCAGTCTCTACTCCCCAACAGTGTCGTAATTGCTGGCGCTTTGGACACCCCGGTAACTATGGCGGAGTGCCCGGTCTGCGGTGCCGCAGATCATGCCGATACATCTTACAGTCTTTCCCCTCTTGTCTCAACTGCAATGAATCTCATCCTTCTTTTTCATGCCATTATCAAGTCTATCGTAATGAACGAGAAATCCGTTGTCTTAAGGAGAGTGACGGCCTTACGCTATGGCTGTCTCTCAGCTCCACCTTCAGGGAAATCTTAATGTTCCTTATTCTCGAGTAGCTCAGAGATCTCCAACCTAGACAGTCCTCCCTCCTAGCATCTCCTCAGCTATCATGTCTTCCGGGGTCACTCCCATTTTTAATTAATTTGCGGTTTTACCCTCTGAAACTCCTCCCTCCGTACCTCTTCCTATTTCTACTTCCTCATCTCACTCGCTAGTTTCTCAGTCTACGAGACCTCGCAAGCCTACACCTTCTTTGTGCCTATCACCTGTGAAGTTGAATCTTATATTTTGGTGCCCAGTTCTCACCCACTTTCTAACTCTCACATGGAAAGTGGAGGTTCAACCCCCTCGTGTAGTCCCCTCTACTCCTGTTCCTCCCAGTCTTCTTCCCATGTTACCTTTCAACCTCCTTCCTCTCGTGTCCCACTGCAGGACTTTTCTGCCCCCACCAACGCATCTCTCCAAGTTCATACTCCCTGCCCCTCTCACACCTCTCTGGTTCCCTCCATAGTCTCCCCGATCTCTACTTGCTCTACCTCACCTGTCTCTGAAATCATGGTATTGGCATCACCCTTATCAGCTGAGACACTTGACGCGATCCCCAACTATATTGCAAAGAAGCCCTCGATGGACACCGATGAGCCTCCTTCTACCCATTCTTTTGCATGACCTTCATAATAATCTCTTCCTTCACAATATTCTGATTCCTCCTTGCTTACATGCTTTCCAATGCCCCCATGTGTTGACTTCACTGACCCTGACAGCCCTTAGAGTTTATCGCTTTATATTGTTGGCATACCTGTCATATTTACAATGGAATATTCGTGGCCTCAGGGGTAATCGGGGAAAACTTCAAGTGTTGCTCTCCCAGTTTTCCCTAGTATGTGTCGAGTTAAAAGAGCACAAAATTCGTTCAACTGGCATTTGTCCAGTTTCGGGCTATGTGCTGTTACATTCTTCTGATCCCTTTCTTGATGAATCATTTAATGAAAGTACGCTTCTTGTGCACGTTGGTATGCCGTATCAACAAGTTTTTGTTCGTTCTCTGCTGCATTATACTGCGGCTCGTATTTATTTGCACAGATGGTATACAGTTTTCTCTCTATATCTCTCCCCTTCCCGTGCATTCTATATCTCTGGTATTGCGTTTTTTGATCTCTTCTTTACCACCGCCCATCTTGTTGTTAGGAGACTTTAACGCTCACCATCATCTGTGGGGAGAGTCTCACTGTGACTCTCGTGGTGATCAGTTGTAGACTCTTCTCGCTTCTCATTCTCTTCATGTTTTAAATACGGATGCTCCTACCCATTTTGATTCTCATACTCAATCTTTCTCTTACATTGGTCTTTCTATCTGCTCCTCGTCAATTGCACTTGACTACACTTGGTCTGTTCTCCCAGATTTACATAATAGTGATCACTTTCCTATTCTTACTTCTACTATGTATTCCCGACTGCCTCGTAGCCCTTGTTGGCAATTTGTACCAGCGAATTGGGACTTATACTCTCATTTTACCACCTTTTGTAGTGACCCTCTTTTGTCCTCTATTTTTGAACTAGTGCTCCAGTTTTCGACCTTAGTTTTGACTGCAGCTCACATTCTGTTCCTGAAACCTCAGGCAGGCATTCGCAGACATGCGTGCCTTGGTGGTCTCCTGAGTGTGCCTGTGCAGTGCATTTGAAACATGCTGTGTGAGGACATTATTGATATAATCGGACCTTAGATCTCTTTTGGATTTTAAGTGGGCAAGGGCAGTTGCTCGCCACATCATACACAATGCTAAATGCACTTGTTGGCAAGACTATGTATCTACCATTACCTCGTCTTTCCCTATGTGTGCAATCTGGAAGACGGTATGGAAGTTGAAGTTGTGTAGTAAGTACACTCCTGACCCAGCTCCCGTTTTACAGGCTGCTGCTGGTGTTAGTGTTGCGGAACCTCTTGAAGTTGCCGCAGAAATTCGGAACTATCTTGTCTGTGTCTCCCAAGGCCTTCACCTTTGTCTCTCATTTCTTGCATCTAAGTCTACCAAGGAGCAATTGCCCTTGGACTTCTCCTCTAATGGAATGGAGCCGTATAACGTACCTTTCACTCTACTGGAGGTAGAGTCCACACTTTCTACTTGCCAGTCATTGGCAGCCGGACCTGATGATATTCATCTCAGTAAGCTACAACATCTGCATTCTATGGCCCTTACAGTCCTTTTACATCTATTCAATCTTATTTGGGCACGAGGGGTTCTCCCTCAACAATGGAAATCTGCTATTGTACTACCGTTTCGCAAACCAGGCACCTCGGGGCTTGATACCTCTCACTATCGTCCCATTGCCCTGACTAGTGTAGTTTGCAAGTTGATGGAATGATTGGTGAATAGAAGTCTGATATGGTTCTTGGAGACCCACAATAGTCTTCCTCCTCACCAATATGGCTTTCGCAAGGGTCGCTCTACTTTAAACCCCTTGCTCCACTTAGATACGGATGTCCGAAAGGCCTTTACTAACAAACACTCTGTCCTAGCAGTCTTTTTTAATCATCAGAAGGCATATGACACCAACCTTCCTTGCTGCTTTCTTATCTGACAGACATTTTCGAGTCTGTGTTGGTGCCTCGCTTTCCTCAGACTTCGTTCAAGCTGTGGGAGTCCCACAAGGTTGTGTCCTTAGCATTACCCTTTTTCTCTTAGCGATAAATGACCTACCTTCCGTTCTTCCATCGCATATTTGGTCGCCACTTAATGTGGAAGGCCTTGCTATAGCTTACTAAGGCACTGAATGTCGCCTGGTAGCAGGCTCCCTTCAGGATGCGATTGACCGAGTTTCCCATTGGACCACTTCTCATGGCTTTAAATTTTCTAGTACGAAAACCCATTTCATTATCTTTACTAGACGTCCTCTTATCCCAGATATTCTATTGTATTTACACGGCTCACGCATTCCAGAATGTGATACGGTCAAGTTTCTTGGCCTTCTGTTTGATCGTCGGTTGACATGGAAACCTCACATTTCCTCTTTAAAGGCAGCTTGCCATGGTTAGCTGAATCTCCTTAAAATTCTTTCGTTCATGGGGAGCAGATCGCCGAACTCTCCTCAGTTTGCATTCCACCCTAGTCTTGTCCAAGCTGGATTATGGCGACCAAGTCTATTCTGCGGCTTCTCCTACAACTCTTTCTAAGTTAGATCCCCTTCATCATCAAGGTCTAGGTTTATGCCTTGGTGCCTTTCGTTCATCCCCTGTTGAAAGCCTCTATGCAGAGGTGAATGTTTCTTCCTTAGCTGATCATCGTGATGCTCATTGTCCTCGTCACTTTGCCCACGCTCATGACCTTTGTGTTTCTTCTACGTATAGGTTGGTCTCAGACGTTAGTAGAAGCACATTGTTTGTTGGATGCCCCTTCCTAATCCGACCGTTGTCTCTTCATCGTCACTCACTCCGGTTTTCTCTCCAGTTGCCTCCCTTGTATGTTCATTTAGCGCCTGCCTTTTCCCTTTCCCCTTGGGAAGTTTCAACGGTTCGTGTCTGTTCTCCCCTACTTGTGTGCCAAAGCTCTCTTGCCTATGACTACTTCTCGCTCTCTTTTTCGTAATCACATGCTCATGCCATCGTTGTTTATACAGATGGTTCTAAATCTTCTCATGGTGTTGGGTTTGCAGCAGCAATCCCGATGATGTTGTTTGAGGTCATTTGTTAGACTCAGCTAGTATTTTTACTGCCGAGTTGTATGCCATCCTCATAGCGCTTCTTCGAATTACGAATTACATATATGTCGCCTTCGACGTTTGTGATCATGTCAGATTCCCTCAGTGCTTTACAAGCCATTGAACAATTTGATTCCCCTCATCCATTAGTCCTTCGCATTCAACTGTGGTTGCGCCGTGTGGCTAGCAAAAACAGACATCGTTTTCTGTTGGGTCCCTGAACTCGTTGATGTGCAGGGAAATGAACAAGCAGATGCTGCTGCGTATTCAGCAGTGCATGATCTTCGGTTTCCTATAGAGGTATTCCATTCGTAGATTATTTTCCAGTCATCTCGGCCCATCATCACAGCCGTTTGCAACAACGGTGGTCGCGCATGCATCATAACCTTTTAGGTTTGTAGCCATCTTCTTACCACCGTTGCCGTACTCAGGAGACTGCTCTCTCCCGGATATGCATTGGCCATACTAGCCTTACACATGGGTATCTTATGGAACGACACCCTATTCCTCTCTGTGTGGTTTGTTGGGTCCCTATTTCGGGACTTCACTTTCTTGTCAGTTGCCTGGTTTACCAGCAAACTCGAGCTCGCAGGATTTACCTCCAACGACACCACTGCCTTACCACCCTTACATTATCTTCCCTTCTTGCAGAGGGTCCTGCCTTTGACTTGCAATCACTTTTTTTTGCTTTTTGTCAGCAACTGCTTTACTGTACGAACTTTGACGCTTAGCCCTCTCGCAACTACTGGATCACTTTGATATGGTCTTGGATACACTGGAAATCAAACAGAATGCAGATGTAGTATACACAGATTTTGCAAAAGCTTTTGGCAAGTGCGATCATGGTGTAATAACACAAAATAACTGGCAAAGTGGGCAGATGGATCTTCAACTTTCTAACCAATCGAACACACACAGAGGATTGGTGAACAGAGTTAAGTTGTAGGCTGCCACAGCGAGAAACTGTTCCACAGGGCACAGTACTTGCCCTCATCCTGTTCCTCATCCTCGTATCAAACAGAGACAGAGATGTAAACCGTAGTGCCGTGTCATCGTTTTGCAGACAATACTAGGATCGGCACGAGACTCATCCATTGAGGATGCTGTAAATCTCCAAGCAGATATAAATCAAGTTTTCCAGTGGGCAACGGAAAACAATATGATGTTCAATGAGGACAAATTTCAACTACTCCTTTGTAGAAAACTGGAGGAAATAATAGCTGGAACTGAGTATACCACTAACTCTAACCACACAATAGAGCGAAAAAGTAGTGTAAAGGACTTGAGAGTGTTAATGACAGGATTTAACTTTCAAGGATCACAAGTGTCACTATCACATCTGCGAGGAAACTGATAGGATGTATAATGAGAACCTTCAAAAAAAGAGATGCCAAACCAGTGATGATTCTTTTTAAATCATTCAATGTTAAAGGTAATTGATTTCTAGTCGCTTGCGCCAAGTTCCTCTGTAATTTCTAAATTATTAACAAGGGTTTCTTTGTTTGCCAGAACCAAGTCAAGAAGGTTTTTTCCCCTTGCAGGTTCTGTCACAAACTTGTTCAACCTTTGTACAAAGACCTACTTACACTAGTTGATGGTTCCACTGTGATCCCCCCCCCCGCTACCTGCTTCCACTCACCTGACTACAATATATAAGCCACTTCTCCGGCCTTTCTACAAGACTGATGGACTGAAAACATCGTGATATACCATCCTCAAACTTGGATAAAGACCAAGGAAGACTTCTGTGGGAGGAAATTGTTAGGTCCACAAGGCACGATAACTTAGTAATTCTAGGGGACTAATTTTAGTCATATTAATTGCAATTCCTTGACTAGGTATGTAGACTCTACTGATGTCTTAGAGGTAATTCAGGATTGTTTTTTAAAGCAGTTTGTAACAGAACCTACAAGAGGAATTAACCTGCTTTACTTGGTTCTGGCAAACAAGGAAACACTTGTTAATAATTTAGAAATTTCAGAGGAACTTGGCGCAAGCGATAACAAATCAATACCTTTAGCATTGAATAGAAGTATGACAGTAAGGATTATTCAGTAACAGTCCCAGATTTTCGCTTAGCAGATTACAACATGCTTAGAGAACAACTATAATCTGTGGACGGGGAAACGAAGAGAGCAATCATTATGAGAGCTTTCTAAACACTATACATGCTCCCCAAAGAACATTTATTCCATACAAAAAAATTAGATAGAATAGAAATGACCTGAAATGGATGAATAATACGCTCAAATATCATTTAGGGCAAAAGAAAGGAATTTATAGGCGCATCAAAAGAGGTGAGGGCCATCTTATGAATCAATATATTGACATAAGAGGGACGTTAAAAAGGGGATAAGAAAAGCTAAACGGGACTGCGAAATTAAAGTTGCCAGGGATTCGAAAACTAACCCAAAAGGTTTTCCCCAGGTTTATAGAACAAAAGTTTGAGCAAAGATAGATCCCCTTAAAAATAACTCTGGGTATCTTACTGACAAGGAGAATAAAACGTAT
Organism: Cherax quadricarinatus; assembly: GCF_038502225.1. NCBI lineage: Eukaryota > Metazoa > Arthropoda > Malacostraca > Decapoda > Parastacidae > Cherax > Cherax quadricarinatus. Next base: position 11,924,102 of record NC_091339.1, on the reverse strand, counting down.
TCGATTTTTAATAAATATTTTCTCTCGGTTTTCATACAGAAAGACACTAACAACATCCCAATAATTAATTTTTATAGCGGGCCTGAGTAAGATAAATTATGTAGTGTTAGGTAAGACACATATGCAACAGTTAGGTATCTTTATTTCGAAACGTTTCGCCTACACAGTAGGCTTCTTCAATCGAGTACAGAAAAGTTGATAGAAGCAGAAGAGACTTGAAGATAATGTAGTCAGTCCATCACCCTTAAAGTTTCGAGGTGGTCAGTCCCTCAGTCTGGAGAAGAGTATTGTTCCATAGTCTGAAACAATATGGAGTTGAAGTGACAGGATGGAGCCTTATATACCACTTTCTTACCTCTACTAGTGGCCTACATCTCACCTCCTGGCACTATATAAGGCTCCATCCTGTCACTTCAACTCCATATTGTTTCAGACTATGGAACAATACTCTTCTCCAGACTGAGGGACTGACCACCTCAAAACTTTAAGGGTGATGGACTGATTACATCGTCTTCAAGTCTCTTCTGCTTCTATCAACTGTTCTGTACTCGACTGAAGAAGCCTACTGTGTAGGCGAAACGTTTCGAAATAAAGATACCTAACTTTTGCATATGTATTTTATACCATTTTATACCATTTTATTGTTCATAAAATATGTAATATCAGAGTTACTAGGGATATGGTACTCAAACAAGTAGACCAATTGAAACAAAGTAAATCCCCACGCCCTGAAAAATGGAACTTTGAGAACCATTAACTAACATTTTCAATATATATCTTCAAACAGGTGTAGTGCCTGATATGTGGTAGATGGCCAATGTAATTCCTATTTTTAAATCAGGGGACAAATTATCGCCCAATAAGCCTGACCGCTTTCGTAGGCAAATTACTAGAGTCACTTATAGCTGATATTATAAGAAGTCATCGTGATAAGCATAATTTGATTAATGATATGCAGCATGGATTCGCGAGGGGCCGTTCCTGCCTAACTAATTTACTTTCTTCAATAAAGCTTTCGAGGCTGTTGATCACGATAAAGGATTTGATATTGTTTATTTGGATTTTAGTAAGGCTTTTGATAGAGTACCTCACCAGAGACTGGTAAAGAAAGTAGCAGCTCATGGCACTGGAGGAAAAGTGCTGTCATGGATCGAGCCATGGCTCACCAACAGGAGGCAGACTGTGAGTGGGGATCTGTAACAAGTGGCGTTCTACAGGGATCAGTTTTGGGGGTCATTGTTGTTTCTAATATATACCAATGATCTTGACGAGGGAATTACTAGTGATATGAGAAAATTCGCTAATGACACGAAGACAGGTAGGATAATCGATTCAGACGTAGATGTCACGGAACTTCAGGAGGATTTAGACAGTCTCAGTTCGTGGTCAGAAAAGTGGGAAATGCAGTTCAATGTAGATAAATGCAGAGTTCTGAAGCTCAAAAATGTTCATAACCCTAGCATTTATAAGCTAAATAATGCAGAACTTAGATGTACAGAATGCGAAAAGGACTTGGGGGTTATGGTAAGCAGCAACCTTAAACCAAGACAGCAATGCCTTAGCGTACGTAATAAGGCAAATAGATTACTGGGCATTATATCAAGAAGTGTAAGCAACAGAAGTCCAGAGGTTATACTTCAGTTTTATACATCCTTAGTAAGGCCATATTACAAAATGGATGTAAATTCATTATAAAACACTCAGTGAAGAATGACAAAATTAATACATAACATTAGAAATCTTGCGAATGAAGAAAGATTGAAGTCCCTTAAATTACATTCATTTTTAAGACGAAGAATGAAGGGGGATTTGATTGACGTGTATAAGTGGAAGATGGGTTTTAACAGGGGGGATGTGGAAACGGTTTTGAGGATATCTCTCCAAGAGAGAGCCCGCAGTAATGGATTCAAATTAGATACATTTAGATTTAGAAAGGATGTAGGAAAGTAATTGTTTGAAAATATGGAAGTTGATGAGTGGAACAGTCTGCCTAGTAGTGTTATCGAAGCTAAAGCCTTCAGTAGTTTCAAATACAAATACCCACATGTTGCAAGAGTGTTTCATTCTTCAACTTGAGAGTTTTCTATATCATTTACATAGCGAATCCCTGCTCTCCACAGCAGACTCTTTTGCCTTACTTATTTTTCATATTTACGCTATTTGTTCCTACCAATTTCCTGTCCTTGGTATCAATATCGGAACTTTCCAGTCCTTGGTACCAGCATAAACATGGCTGTTTTCTACGTCCTTGCTTAGGGGATAACTCTAGTATTTCCTTTTAAGGGACTGAATTTCTTTTCTAGTCTCATCTAATTCTGCCTTAACCTGAATGCTCAGTTGCTCAAGGTTGAGTTAAACCATCTTCACAATTTTAGTTAGCCGAGAACAGAGAGCTCACGAGGCACGTCTTCTTAGTACTCTCAGGTCAGCTCTCTATGCTGATTATCGCTATATAATGAACACATTTTGTATCTGAGAATTTCAGATATGTATTAATGTTGGTAGAATTGCCGACAGTATGTTAGGTAACAGGACACAAGTGCAATTAATGAGACATTTTATTGTGGCAACGTTTCACTCTCCAGGAGATTTATCAAGCCGTTACAAACATTACATGGACACAGAGGGTATATATAGGCTTAGAGTGAAATGTAATACTAGTGGTAGCAGTAGTAGTAATAATATTAGTTGTAGTAGTAGTAATACAATATTGTTCTACCATATTGTATTACTACTACTACAACTAATGTTACTACTACTACCATTAGTATAAAACCTCACTCTAAGCCTGTGTTTACCCTCTATGTCCATGTATTGTTTGTAACGGCTTGACAGAGCTCCTGGAGAGCGAAACGTTGTCACAATAAAATATCGCATTAGTTGCACTGTGTCCTTTTACCTAACATATTTTCAAATATATTTGGATGGATAGATAAATAGGTATACACACACACACACACACACACACACACACACACACACACACACACACTTATATATATATATATATATATATATATATATATATATATATATATATATATATATATATATATATATATATATATATATATATATATATATATATATATATATTTATTTATTTATATATATATTCAATAAGATCACAGTAAACAGGTGATTTTCAGAATATGCAAAACAACCACTCTGAAAGAATAGAGAAATTCCAAGCGCTTTCGTGACTACTCACATTATCAAGGAACTATGTTCCTTGATAATTCCTTGGAATTTCTCTATTCTTTCAGAGTGGTTGTTTTGCATATATATATATATATATATATATATATATATATATATATATATATATATATATATATATATATATATATATATATATATATGTATATATATATATAAACAGCTATTAGAGGATAGATGGGCTAATGAGAGCATAAGCAATGGGGTCGAAGAGGTATGGGGTAGGTTTAAATATGTAGTGTTAGTGTGTTCAGCAGAAGTTTGTGGTTACAGGAAAGTGGGTGCAGGAGAGAAGAGGAGCGATTGGTGGAATGATGATGTAAAGAGAGTAGTAAGGGAGAAAAAGTTAGCATGTGAGAAGTTTTTACAAAGTAGAAGTGATGCAAGGAGGGAAGAGTATATGGGGAAAAAAAGAGAGGTTAAGAGAGTGGTGAAGCAATGTAAAAAGAGAGCAAATGAGAGAGTGGGTGACATGTTATCAACAAATTTTGTTGAAAATAAGAAAAAGTTTTGGAGTGTGATTAACAAGTTAAGGAAGCCTAGAGAACAAATGGATGTTTCAGTTAAAAATAGGAGAGTAGAGTTATTAAATGGAGAGTTAGAGGTATTGGGAAGATGGAGGGAATATTTTGAGGAATTGTTAAATGTTGATGAAGATAGGGAAGCTGTGATTTCGTGTATAGGGCAAGGAGGAACAACATCTTGTAGGAGTGAGGAAGAGCCAGTTGTGAGTGTGGGGGAAGTTCGTGAGGCAGTAGGTAAAATGAAAGGGGGTAAGGCAGCTGGGATTGATGGGATAAAGATAGAAATGTTAAAAGCAGGTGGGGATATAGTTTTGGAGTGGTTGGTGCTATTGTTTAATAGGTGTATGGAAGAGGGGATTGGCAGAGAGCATGCATAGTTTCTTTGTATAAAGGCAAAGGGGACAAAAGAGAGTGCAAAAATTATAGGGGGATAAGTCTGTTGAGTATACCTGGTAAAGTGTATGGTAGAGTTATTATTGAAAGAATTAAGAGTAAAACGGAGAATAGGATAGCAGATGAACAAGGAGGCTTTAGGAAAGGTAGTGGGTGTGTGGACCAGGTGTTTACAGTGAAACATATAAGTGAACAGTATTTAGATATGGCTAAAGAAGTTTTTGTGGTATTTATGGATTTGGAAAAGGCGTATGACAGGGTGGATAGGGGGGCAATGTTGCAGATGTTGTAGGTGTATGGTATAGGAGGTAGGTTACTGAAAGCAGTGAAGAGTTTTTACGAGGATAGTGAGGCTCAAGTTAGAGTATGTAGGAAAGAGGGAGATTATTTCCCAGTAAAAGTAGGCCTTAGACAAGGATGTGTGATGTCACCGTGGTTGTTTAATATATTTATAGATGGGGTTGTAAGATAAGTAAATGCGAGTGTCCTGAGAAGAGGCGTGGAATTAAAAGATAATCACACATAAAGTAGGAGTTGTCACAGTTGCTCTTTGCTGATGACACTGTGCTCATGGGAGATTCTGAAGAGAAGTTGCAGAGGTTGGTGGATGAATTTGGTAGGGTATGTAAAAGAAGAAAATTAAAAGTGAATGCAGGAAAGAGTAAGGTTATGAGGATTATAAAAAGATTAGGTGATGAAAGATTGGATATCAGATTGGAGGGAGAGAGTATGGAGGAGGTGAATGTATTCAGATATTTGGGAGTGGACGTGTCAGCGGATGGGTCTATGAAAGATGAGGTGAATCATAGAATTGATGAGGGGAAACGGGTGAGGGGTGCACTTAGGAGTCTGTGGAGACAAAGAACTTTGTCCTTGGAGGTAAAGAGGGGAATGTATGGGAGTATAGTTTTACCAACGTTCTTATATGGGTGTGAAGCATGGGTGATGAATGTTGCAGTGAGGAGAAGGCTGGAGGCAGTGGAGATGTCATGTCTGAGGGCAATGTGTGGTGTGAATATAATGCAGAGAATTCGTAGTTTGGAAGTTAGGAGAAGGTGCGGGATTACCAAAACTGTTGTCCAGAGGGCTGAGGAAGGTTGTTGAGGTAGTTCGGACATGTAGTGAGAATGGAGCAAAACAGAATGACTTCAAGCGTGTATCAGTCTGTAGTGGAAGGAAGGCGGGGTTGGGGTCGGCCTAGGAAAGGTTGGAGGGAAGGGGTAAAGGAAGTTTTGTATGCGAGGGGCTTGGACTTCCAGCAGGCATGCGTGAGCGTGTTTGATAGGAGTGAATGGAGACAAATGGCTTTTAATACATTTATGAAGGGATTCAGGGAAACCGGCAGGCCGGACTTGAGTCCTGGAGATGGGAAGTACAGTGCCTGCACTCTGAAGGAGGGGTGTTAATATATATATATATATATATATATATATATATATATATATATATATATATATATATATATATATATATATATATATATATATAAAGAGAGAGAAAGAGAGAGAGAGAGAGAGAGAGATTTTAATGGCGCTTTCGACCGAGCATGGCACCGAAGACTCTTTGCAGAACAGGAAGCACTAGGAGTAATCCTCAGTGGAGGTTACTCAACAAGACATTCAATCGGTGCCATTGTTCCTCAGAAAAGTGTCCTTGGGCCATTGTTAGGTAATGTCTACTACAATGACCATCTTCAACTCATCCCAGAAACCCAGGCAAATGCAGACGACTGTACTCTGACATTTACTTATGCGAAAGAGGAAATGCAAGCTGCTCTTAGTTACATCAGTCATCAGCTTACAGCTGTATATCAGTCTGGGAAAAACATAGGAACGCCATATTTGCTCTTGAGAAAATAGAAATGATGATGGTCCCTAGACACTATGATGGTAATGCTGGAGCAGTGGTAAGAATGAATGGGAAAGTGTTGGTACCCGGTGATGAGAATGATATTCTGTGTGAAATTTGAAAAATCATGTAGTAAATCTTGAAAACTAGGCAGCCAAGACGCTAATAGCTGGACTGTAGAGGCTGCAAAACTCTGTACGAGGCATAACTATGGAATATGTTCCACTTTCTTGGATTACCTAACCCCCGTCTCATCTACGATCTCTGAACAGAATAGAAAACAGAGCAACACCACTCATCTCTTGCTTGGACAGATCTGTCAATTCAAGAGAGACTTCAACACCGGAGGGATATGTGTGGCCTTATTGTTATGAACAAAGCCAATGTTGTCAAAGTGCCACACTTGGCTCCACTTCGCAGACAGCGAGAAGGCAGCTTCTACACAACAAGTGCACACCCTGGCCGTATCTTTCTCAAGAACAAAATTTTATCTGAGATCATTCATTCCTAGAATGACTCGAGTCTAGAACATGTTCATACAACATAATAACATCGATGAAATAATGTGAGTTGACCAAATTTAACTGCTGGCACAGAGATGGTTCCAATTTCATACTATTCCTTATTTGTATATCTCATAACAATAAAATGATTTTCAAAAGGCTGAGGTTCGTAAACTCTTAACGAAACCCTGTAAAATCCTTTTGTAAATAGAGAGAGGGAGAGAGAGAGAGCTAGAGAGATTGAGCGATAGACAGAGAGAGAGAGAGAGAGAGAGAGAGGGGATAGAGAGAAGAAAATCAATGATAATGAGAGAGATAGGAAGAGTGATGGGGGAGGAGAAGGAGGAATGTGGGGGGGGAAGGGTAGAAGGCTACTGATGAGGAGGGTGCACCGTGTCAGGGGAGAAGGGGGGGGGGATGGGTCAGTGTGTGTTGCTAGGGGTAGGATCTAGTAGTGGCCTGGTGGAGGCACCAGTAGGTAGGGAGGTGGCATCTGGTCGAGGGGCCAGACTGGAACGTGTCATATTAGCCTTGTTAGCTGTGTAAGGGAGCTGTTTGTTCCAGTAGTTCCCTCCTCCAGCAGCTGTGTCAGCCAGGCGTCTCAAGCCCTTCAGCCTGGCCGCCTTGATGCCGCTGCTGGGCTCTCGATCCGTGGAACTAGATACAAACCTTGTTATCTCCCCTAATCTCCTACTGTATGAACCATGCGCATTTAACTCTTCTTAATGAAGGACGTGGTTATAAAAAAACGTGGTGATAAAGCACGTGTTAATGATCACGTGGTGATATAACATGTGGTAATAAAATTCGTGATAAAACAAGTGATAATGAAATGCGTGGTGATAAAACATGTGATAATAAAACACGTATGGATAAGAGATTCTCTGGACTTCCTTACATTACCACTCATACTCTTTGCACTCTGTCAGCTCCCTGTCAGCACCATGTCAACACTGTGTCAGCACAGTATCAGTTCTTTCTCATGAGTGTCAGCAACTTGTCAGTACTGTGTTAGCACCATGTCGAAACTGTGTTAGCAATGAATCAGGACAGTGTCAGCTCCTTGTCAGTCTCTTGTCATTACTGTGTCAATGTGTGTCAGAATATGTTCAGAACCATGTCAGCACGGTATCAACACCTTGTTAGTTCTGCGTCTGAACCATGTCAGCATCATGTCAGCTCCGTGGTGTCATCACTGTGCCATCACATTGTCAGAAGCGGGTCAGCTCTTGATGTCAGTAATCTCCATCAATTACATCTGTCATCTGCACCAGCTCTTTGAATGAGCTACCTGTATCAGCTCTGTGTTAAACCTCTGCTTCGGCCCATTATCAGCTCTTTGTACCCCCAGTATACGCTTCTTGCCCCAACTTCTATATTTACTCGCCAAACATTACCAGCTTCCGTCGTTTTGAAAGCTAACTTTCCTGCTCCTATAACACTGTATTGAATATGTCTACAACACTTCCATACCATCCTCTAAGGATAAGTTTGCAACACTACAAGATCCTCCTTTTCTAAGGATGAGTCTACACCTCCATATCCTCATACTCTAAAATTAATGCTACACCTCTTCATATTGTCCTACTTTAAGAATGTGCGTACACCACTTCGATATACTGTCACTTTAAGTTTTATTTTCACCACTTATATATTTTTCTACAATAAGAATGTTTCTACACTACATCTACATCCTCCTGCTCTAAGAATGAAAAGAAAAAAAGAGTTTTCTGACAGCGCTGTGACTCGACTCTGTGTTTTGCTTCTGTGTCCCCATGTTATTGGTATTCACTTCTTAAACAATCTGTCCCTTTCGCTCTTTATAGTTTTTATTCAAGTTTTTGTCTTCTCTAGTTTTCTTATCTTTCAGATTTGTTAGATACAGTTCCTTTAGTCTCTCGCTGGACAACCGTTAATTAGGAACTAATCTGGGTGTATTTTCGAGGTTCTGTAAGTAGTTGTAAATGTTGGGGCTCCATGCTAATGCAACGTATTCGAAGCTGAGCTTGATTAAGCTGTATTTAGAGTGCAAAGGGATCCTATACTGAAATACTTGTAGGCATTCGGCTAGCTTTGCACTGGCTGTTGTTGTCACACACAGTAGAACCCCGTATCCTCTGATTCAGTATCTGTGATTTAAGTTATTCACTGTTTACTGTGGCCCAATAATAATGGCTCCAAAGCGCAAAAGTCGAGAAGCTGGCAATTCTTCAAAGCCTAAGAGAAGTCGTGAAGTGCTTCCCATCAGTGAAAAAGTCAAAATTCTCCACTTATTGTGTATAATTTATCAATTAAACTGTTTAACAGGTATGTATAGGACTTGTGTATAGGGCTCACTACTGTCCACAGGTTCGTATCCACTGCAGGTACTTGGAACTTGGCCCAGCGGATACGGGGGTGACACTATAATTGTTTTTCCTTCAATATGTTTGATGTCATATGTTACAACCAAAACTTTTAATGTCTCTCCTCCCAGTCTGTATTCAGACTCCGCTCTTCCTTCTCTTTCCCCGAACTGCACATCCTTGCACTTATTTATAATAAATTTTAACAGCAACTTGTTTGACTAACCTTTAAATCTGTATAAATTTTCCCAGAGGCCGTCCAGTGTGCTTATTCTTGTCAATAGTTTCACATATATCAGGAATTTACTGGCTGTAGTACAAATGCTTGAGGGACCCCACTTGCTACCTTTGTCCGTCTTTACACATCCTCCAGTACAGTTTCTTTTATTTTACTTTCTTTTTATCTTTTATACTCTCATTGATCCATTGTAGGGCTTTCCTATTCACCTTTGCTTTCTCTTCTAGCTTTGAGGATTTATCTTTGGTTGGGATTTATGTTTCCAGCTCCTATGCTTCCTGTCTCTTTTAAAGAATTCAGCAGAGTACACAGAGACATATTCTTTCAAATTAGGGCAGCTCGAGTTGCCTGGTGCCACACCCGGTCGAAAGCACCAGCATTGTCCAGTGCTACCACGCAGCTGTCTTTGGATTCATCCAGTGACTCACTCTCTCTCTCTCTCTCTCTCTCTCTCTCTCTCTCGCTCTCTCTCTCGCTCTCTCTCTCTCTCTCTCTCTCTCTCTCTCTCTCTCTCTCTCTCTCTTTCTATGAAAAGGCTCATCATTGTTATCTCTCACTTTAATCGTGGTATAATCTGAGACATTTTTCTCTACCCGGTTGCCGTAAAGACTCTTTGAGCACACTTGAGTGTCTTACATGGTCTGTTAAGTAGATTTTCCAGCTTGGCAGCTGTATAAATTAAACCTGACAAGGGCATATGTGTTTTAAAACTTGTCGAATTTCCGTAAACCTAGATCATTTTGGAAGTTTTTTTCTCGTGTATTGCTAGATATTTTTTGAGAACTAACATTACACACAATTTTGAAACAAACACTCTACCTTAAAAAATCTCAGGTAAACTTGATAAATTAACGTTGTATAAGTAAACTTACCTGTCTTCTGTAGCTTAAATTTCATTGGCATTACGGTATTTGATATCAGTGAGATATATTAATTTCACGTTGTTGTGAGTGTTCATTCCAACATTTAGAAAAAGAAACACGCTAGACATACTCGGTGGGGCAGCCATTTTTGTTTTAAGCTAAGTTTTTAAATGTTAATAATAACATTCCTCAAACACTGTTCCCTGCCACCGTTAACAAACAGCGCCATCATCTCACAGCGGTAAACTTTGGAGTCTTCTTAATCAGTTAATTGTTAAATAGTTAATATGAGATTGTGGAAGGAATGTTATAACTAGAGACTCGAGGAAATACGACCCTCCACCAACACTTGTTGTTAACATTCATCATTCTCAATTATATTTACATAAATTTCTTGTATTCCTGTAGTGAGAAAAACATATATAGATTAAAAAGATTAAAAGATAATACAGTGAGAATATTTTACCAGGTTTTGTTGTCATGTGAGTATGTCTGCAGGTTAGTACATAGTATGTGCTCACTATGTACTTACACAGTATGTCCTCACAAGGTACTTACACAGTATGTCCTCACAGTGTACTTACACAGTATGTCCTCACAAGGTACTTACACAGTATGTCCTCACAGTGTACTTACACAGTATGTCCTCACAAGGTACTTACACAGTATGTCCTCACAATGTACTTACACAGTATGTCCTCACAAGGTACTTACACAGTATGTCCTCACAAGGTACTTACACAGTATGTCCTCACAGTGTACTTACACAGTATGTCCTCACAAGGTACTTACACAGTATGTCCTCACAATGTACTTACACAGCATGTCTTCACAATGTACATTCAGAGTATGTTTGTACAGTGTACTGCCATAGCTTGTTCATACAATAGTACTTCCAGACAATGTTATTACAATGTACTACTTGACATGTTGTCACAATAAACCTACAGATAATGTCCACACAATGTACTTTCAGAGCATCTTTGCACAATGTATATTTAAAGTATATCCATGCAAGGTACATTGAGTACACTAGTATCTGGTGTTACCACGCTAGCTGGAGATTCGTCTGTAAAAACTTGCATTTGTGGTCACAGAGGTGCCTGTGCTAACCTTCCTATGGTGTAGAAATATACCTAGTTGGATGAATTTTATTGTGGCTAGCTGGTCTAGTGGCTAACGCGACGGGCTGGAGTTTTGAGACTCTATGACCGCGGGTTCAATCCCGGCCGGGGGTATAGTTTAACATCAGTTCATCTGAGATCATTTATTCCTGAAAGGAATCGAGTCTTGAACATGTTCGTACAGCACAACAACTCCGATGATATATATTCAGTTGACCAAATGAAATCTCCGTCTCACGGTTGGCTCCATCTCCATCCTTTTGCTTATTTGCATCTATTGATACCAGGGATGTGCCAAAGTATCGGTAATGGTATTGGCCGGTCTAGGACATTTTTGCGGTATCTGAACTCCGTATCTCTTGAAAAAATCGGCAAATACCAGCCGATACTTTTAAAATAATAGTATTAGACGTGTACTAAAATTTTCAGAATTAACACTCATGACGACTGTGAGGGTTACTCACATACACGTGTAACACACACACACACACACACACACACACACACACACACACACACACACACACACACACACACACACACGCAGCAAAGAAGGACTATGGGTGATATGATAACAACATACAAAGTACTCAGGAACTGATGGGTGAATATGGGGAGATGGTTTGAGAGATGGAAATCAAGAACACGAGGACACAGCTGGGTGTTGAGCAGAGAAGAGTCACTGAGATGTTAGAAAGTGTTTCTTCAGTCTTGCAGTAATCAGGATGTGATACGATCTGGATAGTGGAGTGTAGAGACTTGATCCAAACATAGCTTTAAGAAGAGGTACAATACAGCTCTTGAAAGAAGTAGAAAGTGAACCCAGTAGCGGCTAACGAAGAGGCGCCGCCAGGAGCCGAGACTCGATCCCAATAAAGCATAACTGGCCACACGCTTGTCTTCCCCTGTACTGATGCACACACCAACCACAGCCCTACCTACCCAACTCCAACCAGATTCTCAACAAACAAAAATATTAGACCACAACAACCATAGAATGATAAAGGACAGAAAGCTCAGTGTGGTACATAAATGAATACAGATTATTGAGCAAAAGTGATGAGCTTATGAAATGGATAGCAGAAGTAAACCCTTACACCAGAGCTATCACAGAGACGGAACTACCTGAAATGATAACTGATGCTTTATTCCCAGAAGGATACCAGATAAGGTGGAAAAAAAGAGGAAACAAGAGAAGGGAAAGAATGGCTTTGTTAGAAATTGGTGGAGTTTTGTAGAGATGATGGTATATGAAAATGAGCAAACCGATTACATAGTGGGGTACAATTAAAGTTGGGGGGACCGCCAGGAGACCAAGACACGAATATGAAGAGAACAACTTGGCAATGATTGATATCTTGATAAAAGCAGCAAGGAAAGTTTATAGTACTAAAGTTTAGCTATTAATCATGGGTAAGTAAGTTTATTCAGGTTAACACAAATACAGTTACATAACATAGCAACATAACATAGCAACATATGTGTAGAGAACCTCGGATAACCCAAAACAAATCAGACAGGGTGACTTATTTCCACATATAAACTATTAAAACTAGGGACCCACATGAGAGACTGGAAACATGGAGAGCTTGAATGATAGAGATAGTGAGGAAAAACTTATATCAGTATGTTAAGCACATGACACAGGAGGACAGATGGATAACCCAGTCAGACTGGATCTTGTATTTGTCACAGGCACATCCGACATAGGTGTAATTGAATATGAGAGTCCCTGTGTGCTAGTGACCTTCCAGTACAGGAGAAGGGGTTACTAGCCCATCGCTCCCGGCATTTTAGTCGCCTCATACGACACGCATGGCTTACGGAGGAAAGATTCTTTTCCACTTCCCCATGGACAATAGAAGAAATAAAGAAGAACAAGAGCTATTTAGAAAAAGGAGAAAAACCTAGATGTATGTATATATACATATGCATGTGCGTGTCTGTGAAGTGTGACCAAAGTGTAAGTAGGAGTAGCAAGATATCCCTGTTATCTAGCGTGTTTATGAGACAGAAAAAGAAACCAGCAATCCTACCATCATGCAAAACAGTTACAGGTTTCTGTTTCACTGTCATCTGGCAGGACGGTAGTACTTCCCTGGGTGGTTGCTGTCTACCAACCTACTACCTACATATATATATGTCGTGCCGAATAGGCAGAACTTGCGATCTTGGCTTAAATAGCAACGCTCATCTTGCCATATAGGACAAGTGAAAATTTGTGTATGCAATAATTTCGCCAAAATCATTCTGAACCTAACGAATAAAATATGTTTCACTGAATTTGTTTAGTATTAAATTATTGTAAACAAATCTAAAATATATTTAGTATGATTAGGCTAAAATAAATTGCGATTTTTATAATATATATATATATATATATATATATATATATATATATATATATATATATATATATATATATATATATATATTTATTTATTTATTTATTTATTTATTTATTTATTTATTATTATTATTATTATTAACACATCGGCCCTTTCCCACCAAGGCAGGGTGGCCCGAAAAAGAAAAACTTTCACCATCATTCACTCCATCACTGTCTTGCCAGAGGTGCGCTTACACTACAATTATAAAACTGCAACATTAACATCCCTCCTTTAGAGTGCAGACACTGTACTTCCCATCTCCAGGACTCGAGTCCGACCTTCAGGTTTCCCTGAATCCCTTCATAAATGTTACTTTGCTCACACTCCAACAGCACGTCAAGTCCTAAGAACCATTTGTCTCCATTCGCTCCTATCTAACACGCTCACGAATGCTTGCTCGAAGTCCAAGCCCCTTGCATACAAAGTCTCCTTTATCCCGTCCCGCCAACCTTTCCTAGGCCGACGTGTACCCCGCCTTCTCTCCACTAAGGATTTATACATTCTCGAAGTCATTCTATTTTGTTCCACTCTGTCTACAGAGACGGCCTTAGGAGGTGCGGGGCCCAATTGGGAACAATTTTGGTGGGTCCCATGTATAGAAAGCAATCAAACTGTGCGCAGAAAAATGCATGTGAGATAATAGACCAAACAGATGTAAGCTACATTTTGGTTTAGAAAGACACCTAAGCATACACTAGGACATATTTATTAGAAAACGTTTCGGTCCTGTAACTCTGATCACTTCTAGCATACAGAGGCAGAAAGACATTATATACAGGCTATATGTACTGTCTTTCTACCTCTGTATGTTAGAAGAAATCAAGGGTGCAGGACCGAAACGTTTTCTAATAATTATATCCTAGTGTTTGCTTACTTGTCATTCTAAACCAGCTTGTCGGTATTTATTACCAAGGTTTATACCAAGCTACAAGTAAGCCTACAAGTAGCAAACAAAATTCGTACATCGCCTCCTATAAGTACATAGTCACAGTACCACTTGCTTTAGTGACTGTGAAATGATTTATTAAAAATATTAATTTATTATTTAGATAAGGCTAAAGAGGTCTTTGTGGCATTTATGGATTTGGAAAAGACGTATGACAGGGTGGATAGGGGGGCAATGTGGCAGATGTTGCAAGTGTATGGTGTAGGAGGTAGGTTACTGAAAGCAGTGAAGAGTTTTTACGAGGATAGTGAGGCTCAAGTTAGAGTATGTAGGAAAGAGGGAAATTTTTTCCCAGTAAAAGTAGGCCTTAGACAAGGATGTGTGATGTCACCGTGGTTGTTTAATATATTTATAGATGGGGTTGTAAGAGAAGTAAATGCGAGGGTCTTGGCAAGAGGCGTGGAGTTAAAAGATAAAGAATCACACACAAAGTGGGAGTTGTCACAGCTGCTCTTTGCTGATGACACTGTGCTCTTGGGAGATTCTGAAGAGAAGCTGCAGAGATTGGTGGATGAATTTGGTAGGGTGTGCAAAAGAAGAAAATTAAAGGTGAATACAGGAAAGAGTAAGGTTATGAGGATAACAAAAAGATTAGGTGATGAAAGATTGAATATCAGATTGGAGGGAGAGAGTATGGAGGAGGTGAACGTATTCAGATATTTGGGAGTGGACGTGTCAGCGGATGGGTCTATGAAAGATGAAGTGAATCATAGAATTGATGAGGGAAAAAGAGTGAGTGGTGCACTTAGGAGTCTGTGGAGACAAAGAACTTTTTCCTTGGAGGCAAAGAGGGGAATGTATGAGAGTATAGTTTTACCAACGCTCTTATATGGGTGTGAAGCGTGGGTGATGAATGTTGCAGCGAGGAGAAGGCTGGAGGCAGTGGAAATGTCATGTCTGAGAGCAATGTGTGGTGTGAATATAATGCAGAGAATTCGTAGTTTGGAAGTTAGGAGGAGGTGCGGGATTACCAAAACTGTTGTCCAGAGGGCTGAGGAAGGGTTGTTGAGGTGGTTCGGACATGTAGAGAGAATGGAGCGAAACAGAATGACTTCAAGAGTGTATCAGTCTGTAGTGGAAGGAAGGCGGGGTAGGGGTCGGCCTAGGAAGGGTTGGAGGGAGGGGGTAAAGGAGGTTTTGTGTGCGAGGGGCTTGGACTTCCAGCAGGCATGCGTGAGCGTGTTTGATAGGAGTGAATGGAGACAAATGGTTTTTAATACTTGACGTGCTGTTGGAGTGTGAGCAAAGTAACATTTATGAAGGGGTTCAGGGAAACCGGCAGGCCGGACTTGAGTCCTGGAGATGGGAAGTACAGTGCCTGCACTCTGAAGGAGGGGTGTTAATGTTGCAGTTTAAAAACTGTAGTGTAAAGCACCCTTCTGGCAAGACAGTGATGGAGTGAATGATGGTGAAAGTTTTTCTTTTTCGGGCCACCCTGCCTTGGTGGGAATCGGCCAGTGTGATAATAAAAATAAATTAATTTATTTTTGTTCAAAAGAAAATCAGAAACAAATTATTTTTTTGGACTTCTAAAATCCACCTAACATTCATAAACTATAAATAGTCATATCATTAATACCTTTTATTAGGAGAAAGTTATTTTTTCATGTTTTTTTCTCTGTAAAGTCTCTTAGAATTTTGTCGAAGTTTAAACTGCTAATTTCAGATTCAATGGACATAATCGCCGAACTGTTCAAACGTTCTTGCTGAATTGATGATTTCATGTAACTAGTGTTCAGATTCAGCTTGGAAAAACTTTCTCTACATGCCCCCTTTTTTTTTTTTACTTCGTGTTGTTGTGTGTACTTGACAAGCCGAGAGTACATTACACTCTAGCGTGGGGCCCCCATAGGCGCGGGACATAATTGGTAGCAATCGGTTGAATGGGCTTAAGGCCGGTCCTGCCTCTCTACATGTCCCAACCACCTCAACAATTCCTCCTCAGCCCTATGGATAATAGTTTTGGTAATCCCACACCTCCTCCTAATTTCCAAACTACAAATTTTCTGCACTATGTTCGCATCACACATAGCCCTTAGACACGACATCTCCACTGCCTCCAGCCTTCTCCTTTTTGCAACATTCACCACCCATGCTTCACACCCATACAAGAGCGTTGCTATAACTATACTCTCATACATTCCCCTCTTTGCTTCCATGGACAAAGTTCTTTGTCTCTACAGACTCCTCAGACTAGTTAATATTGTAATAACAATTTCTATTGTTATTACAGTCATAACTAAGTGCTAAACCCACAAAGGTTATACTGTACTGCAGGGCAGAGTGTGCTAAAAGTGTAACATGCCTGACCAGAGACCATCGGGAATGAGGATTATGTCAGAAGCAGATTTAGCAAGGGCAATGAGGAGTGCTAAAGGGAGGTATTATCAAAGTCCGTATAATAAAGCTGTTGCTGATAAAAAGTTAAAGAGGGAGTCTTTGTCAAAGGTGGGACCGTCAGCGAGGATGTAAGATAAAGTAGAGGCGTTGCAGCGGTGACGACGTCGGATGTAAATTCTGCGTTCTCGCTGGTAGACGGGACAATCTAATAGTGTATGGCAAACTGAAAATGAAACTTAAAATTCTCACAGAGCGGGGCTGGTCGCTTCTTGATGAGATACCCTTGTGTGCCCGATACAAAGACGGGAGAGCGTGGTCTTCCAACTATGACATCGATGATAAGAAGACGAAAATCTTAAACACGGCTTGATAGAATGTAATTTGTTATGAATCAACTCAGACCAACGTTGCTGCCAATGGTTCTGAAGGTCGCTAGAGATTACAGCAAAACAGTCTGAGAACACAATACCCCTGTATAAAACATGGAGATCATGTACAGCTGATAGTGTAGCGGAGTCCGTCTACTCGTTACCCTGGACATCCACAAGTCTTGTGGCTCCGGCAGAAAACGATTATTTTGTTTTCACTAGAAATTCGGCACAACCAAAGTTAAACAGGAAAATTTAGTTTATGAGGCCTACAAAACGCTAAAAAGAGTCTGAAACTACCACGAACTGATGTAATGAAAATTTTATACGGTTTAGTTGTGGAAATGCTAGTTGCTTTGTTGTCCGACAACGCTGGCACCGTCAGAGGATTTAGAACCATCAGTGTAAACGGCATGAGAATGAGATCGGAAGTGGTTAAGGAAAGAGAGAGCAAGAAGCATCTGTTGGTAATTAAGCTTCGCGCACGGCACTGGGAAAGAACGGACTCGAATCATTATAACCTCCCATTGGGAAAGAGAAAAGTTAGGTGCCTGATGAAAATATAAAGGGAGGTAATTGAAGAGAAACTAAGAGAAAGTGAATACGAAAGAAAAGAGACGGAGTAAACAAGAGGGGTATAATAAAGCATAGTTTTTAAGTTTTATATTTTTTAAAAGCTAAATTAACATTTAGCTTTAATGTAGCTTGAAATTAATAAGTCATATATTCGTTTTTATTATGTTTTCATCAGATTACTAGTTATGGAGATAAATTCAGAAATTTCATGTTTACTTTTTTCAGCTTATAATCCCCCCGGGATGCTTGTAATTAGTAATGAGTAATGACTGTCATCACACAGAAATTGATATATATATATATATATATATATATATATATATATATATATATATATATATATATATATATATATATATAAAACCTTCCTGCGTTATTTAAAATGCATTTTGCAGTAAGCATTACCTTATATTTTGAGAATAGTCGTCACAATTTAAAAGAAAAATATTGGTATTGATATCGGCCGAAAGTAGGGTATCGGTATTACAAAAAAATTGGTAACATCCCATCCTTATTAAACCATTGCAAAAGGCTTGTCTTAAGATAGGTAAAAGTTCATTGTTTCTAAATAAAGGTGGGAACTCTTAACCTAATATTGTTCATTCCTTTTGTAAATAGAGAGAGAGAGAGAGAGAGAGAGAGAGAGAGAGAGAGAGAGAGAGAGAGAGAGCAGTAAAAAGAATCCTTAACCTATAAATAGCTTGTCAATATAGCTAGGGATCCTTAACCTTGTCAAACCCTGTGTAAAAATAATGAATAGGAGACTGCTGGAACCAGGGGATGAGGTTAATATTCTTAGGGTGAAATTCGATTTCCAACTAATAGCAAAGAACCACGTAGTAAATTTTGCAAACAAGGCGACCAGGAAGATACAAGTACTTAGATGTATCTCGCATCGGCTGGATAGTAGAGGCTGCAAGTCTGTACGATTCTCACATGTGTTCACACTCCTAATGTGTTCCACCTTCATGACAGAACAGGGAACAGAGAAAGGCGACTCTTGTTTCGTATGTCCCCGGCTTGGACTGACCTGTCATTTCAGCAGAGATTAACAACACCGTAGGAATGTGGGTGGACTTTCTGTTATATACAAAGCCATTGTTGTCAAGCCATTGTTCTCACTTGGCTCCACTTCGTGGGCAACATGAAAACCATTTCTTCACAACAAGACGGGTAAGAAACAGCAACTGCATTCTGATTTTACCTTATTCAAGAATATCATTTCATCAGAAATCCGTAATTGCTAGAATGATGACTGGAGTCTTGAACTTGTTCATATAACATGAAAACATTAGCGAAATAAAATCAGGCGACTAAATGAAATCGGTGGCCCTTAGATTCCCTGTTAGTATGTCTCGGAACAATAAAAAAAAGGAATTGCAAACGAGCTGAGGTAATTGCTCTTGGCTTGAAAATTAAAGCAGTAAATTTCTTGTGTACATAAAGAGAAAGAGAGAGGCAGAAACAGACATTCTTGTCTTATAAACGGACCTATAGAGGGATAATGCAGATGATAATTTTACATTGTTCCTATGAGAGTATTATGTGATCTTTAAAAAAATTTCGTCAAGATCCGTGAATTCTCATTCTTTGGATTATGTCATTCGTGATCAACATCAAGGAAGAAGGCAGACTGAGGAGGAAACGGAAAAACAGTATGCACTGAAGGGATTCGTAAAGGTAATAGGCGAGAGAAGATGTGAAATGAAAGGGTATTAGTGATGGAGGAGATTCGAATGAAGGAAGAGATGGAAAATGAGAGGAGCAGGATTATCTGTCTTTGTTCCCCCAGTCTTTGCAACATTACTCGCACTCACATTGCCTCGTTACCATTGTTTATACTCTGTTCTTGTGCTGCCCTTGTTCCTATCATCACAGATTATGTCTTATTCTCTCAGCTCCCTCTCCCTCAGTCTCAGCCTAACACACACACGCACACACACACAGGCATGAGGAACTTCCTGCAAGAAGTTCAGTGGTAGAGAGAATTGGCAGGAAAACCAGTAACAGAAATGATGGATTATGTGACAACAAAATGCAAGGAGGCAGAGGACAGGTTTCTTCGCAAAGGAAACAGAAGTAATAGGAAGATCAGAACGAGTCCTTGGTTCACCCAAAGGTGTAGGGAGGCAAAAACTAAGTGTGCTAGAGAATGGAAAAGGTACAGAAGACAAAGGACCCATGAAAATCAAGATATTAGCCGAAGAGCCAGAAACGAAAATGCACATATAAGAAGGGAGGCTCAGTGACAATACGAAAATGACATTGCATCGAAAGTCAAGTCTGACCCGAAGCTGTTGTATAGCCACATCAGGAGGAAAACAACAGTCAAGGACCAGGCTATCAGGCTGAGGAAGATATGTGGGGAGTTCACAAGAAGCGACCAAGAGCTATGTGAGGAGCTCAACAAGAGATTTAAAGAAGTATTTACAGTGGAGACAGGAAGGACTCCAGGAGTTCAGAATAGGAAGGCACACCAACAAGTGCTGGATGAGATACACACAACCGAGGAGGAGGTGAAGAAGCTGCTGTGTGAACTTAATACCTCATGGAGATATGTTGTCTGGTCCCAACCAGACAACATCTCTCCATGGGTCCTCAGAGAGGAAGCAGAGATACTGTGTGTGCCACTAACAAAAATCTTCAGCACATCCACTGAAACTGGACAACTACCTGAGGTATGAAAGATGGCAAATGTAGTCCCAGTTTTTAAGAAAGGAGACAGAAACGAGGCATTAAACAACAGACCTGTGCCACTGATGTGTACAGTATGCAAAGTCATGGAAAAGATCATCAGGAGGAGAGTGGTGGAGCACCTAGAAAGACACAAGCTTGTACACAACGACCAGCACGGTTTCAGAGAAGAAAAATCCTGTGTCACAAACCTACTGGAGTTTTAAGACAAGGTAACAGAAGTAAGATACGAGAGAGAGGGGCGGATAGACTGCATTTTCGTGGACTGGAAGAAGGTCTTTGAAACAAGAGGATAATGCAAAAGCTAGAGGATCAGATATGCATAATAGGAAAGGCACTGCAATGGATCAGAGAATATATGACAGGCAGGCAACAACGAGTCATGGTACGTAACGAGGTGTCAGAGTGGGCGCCTGTGACGAGCGGGGTTCCACAAGGATCAGTCCTAGAACCTGTGCTGTTTTTGGTATATGTGAATGATATAACGGAAGGGATAGACTCAGAAATGTTCTTGTTTTGCAGATGATATGAATTTAATGAGGAGAATTAAATCGCTTGATGATCAGGCAGGACTAAAAAGAGACCTGGACAGGTTACAAGCCTGGTCCAGCAACTGGCTCTTTGAATGTAACCCCACCAAATGCAAAGTCATGAAGATCGGGAAAAGCAAAGACGACCGTTAACAGTGAGCAAACCAGTGAGCTCCTTGAGTGAGCAAACCTCACTCAAGGAAAAACATCCTGGGGTGAGTATAATACCGAGTACATCTCCTGAGGCACACATCAATCAGATAACTGCTGCAACATACAGGCTTCTGGCAAACCTAATAATAGCGTTCCGATACCTCTGTAAGGAATCGTTCAAGATTCTGTACACCACATATGTTAGGCCGATATTGGAGTATGCAGCACCAGTTTGGAGTCCACACCTGGTCAAGCACGTCAAGAAATTAGAGAAAGTGCAAAGGTTTGCAACAAGACTTGTCCCAGAGCTAAGGGGATTGTCCTACAAAGAAAGGTAAAGGGAAATCGGCCTGGCGACACTTGAGGACAGGAGGGTCAGGGGAGACATGATAACGACATATAAAATACTGAGAGGGATTGACAAGGTGGACGAAGGATGTTCCAGAGATGGCACAGAGATGGGTCACAGTTGGAAGTTGAAGACTCCTATGAATCAAAGGGACGTTAGTAAGTGTTTCTTCAGTCATAGAGTTGCCAGGAAGTGGAATAGCCTAGAAAGTGACGCAGTGGAGGAAGGAACCATTCATAGTGTTAAGACGAGGTTTGATAACGCTCGTGGAGCAGGGAGAGAGAGAGAACCTAGTAGAAATCAGTGAAGAGGCGGGTCCAGGAGCTATGATTCGACCCCTACAACCAAAAACAGGTGAGTACAAATAGGTGAGTATACACACACATACGCACACACACACGCACACTTACACGCACGCGCACACACACACACACACACACACACACACACACACACACACACACACACACACACACACACACACACACACACACACACACACACAGGCGCTCACACAGACATAAATACTAAGATCATGTCTTCTGTCAGTTCGCAGTCCCACACTCTTATTCCATACCAAGATTCGAACCTGAACACTCTGTATCAAGGTACACAGTACGAGTCCAACTCTTGACTGAGAGATAATGTTTGCAAATAAATTCACCTCTGTGCAAATTCCTAAGCGCATATATATATATATATATATATATATATATATATATATATATATATATATATATATATATATATATATATATATATATGCAATAAGATGATCACAGTAAACAGGTGATTTCAGAATATGCAAAACAACCACTCTGAAAGAATAGAGAAATTCCAAGCGCTTTCGTAACTACTCACATTATCAAGGAACTATGAAAGTAAAGCATCCAAGGAAGCTATATAAGGGGTCTGGCCAACACCTCACTATCAGATTCCCTTACCATGAAAACTTGGTTGATATGCCTTCTCTTCTTAAGACTTTTAATATTAAAGTTGTATTCAAAAATCTTGATTCAGTAAAAAAACTTTTGATAAAGAATTCCCCCCAAAATGCTAATGGATGTGTCTATAAGATTCCTTGTAAAATTTGCGATAAAGTTTATTACGGTCAAACTGGTAAAAATCTCGAACTAAGATTAAAATAACATAAATATAGCATTAGAACTGGACAAGATTCCAATGCTCTATTTATTCATGTAAGAGATTTTAACCATCCAATTGATTTTCAAAAAGTTGAGAAAGTAGTATCAAGCAAGTCCATGGTTGACAGGAATATAATTGAATCTTGTTTCATAAAAAGCAGTTTTGACAATAATATGAATATTTCCTTTGGTTTATATAAATTAGATCCATTTATAATTAATAGAATTTGGAATGAATTTGATAATACACTGGACAAATAATAATTTTTAAATTTTCTTGGGTAGAATAGTTTCTGGGTGAGTTGTGCAAAGGACCTATCCAGTTGGGTCGGCGCGCGTCAGGTGTTTAACCGTTGTGGGATCTGATAGTGAGGTGTTGGCCAGACCCCTTATATACCTTCCTTGGATGCTTTACTTTCATAGTTCCTTGATAATGTGAGTAGTCACGAATGCGCTTGGAATTTCTCTATTCTTTCAGAGTGGTTGTTTTGCATATATATATATCTATATATATATATATATATATATATATATATATATATATATATATATATATATATATATATATAAACAAGTCGTCTGTCTCCCACCGAGGCAGGGTGACCCAAAAAGAAAGAAAATCCCCAAAAAGAAAATACTTTCATCATCACACAATCACTGTTTTTGCAGAGGTCCTCAGAATAGAACAGTTTAGAAGCATATACGCATAATGATACACAACGTATCCTCCAAATTGCCAATATCCCAAACCCCTGCATTGTACTTCCCATTTTCAGTACTCGCGTCCGGTTATATAAAAATAACCGGTTTCCAAGAATCCCTTCACTAAATATTACCCTGCTCACACTCCAACCGTTCGTCAGGTCCCAAATGCCATTCATCTCCATTCACTCCTATCTAACACGCTTACTCATGCTTGCTGGAAGTCCAAGCCCCTCGCCCACAGAACCTCCTTTACCCCCTCCCTCCAACCTCTATGAGGACGACCCCTACCCCGCCTTCCCTCCCCTACAAATTTATATGCTCTCCATGTCATTCTACTTTGATCCATTCTCTCTAAATGACCAAACCACCTCAACAACCCCTCTTCACCCCTCTGACTAATACTTTTATTAACTCCACACCTTCTCCTAATTTCCACACTCCGAATTTTCTGCATAATATTTACACCACACATTGCCCTTGAACAGGACATCTCCACTGCCTCCAACCACCTCCTCGCTGCAGCATTTGCAGCCCAAGCTTCACACACATATTAGAGTGTTGGTACCATTATACTTTCATACATTCCCTTCTTTGCCTCCATAGATAATGTATTTTTATCTCCACATATACTTCAATGCACCACTCACCTTTTTTCCTTCATCAGTTCTATGGTTAACCTCATCCTTCATAAATCCATCCGTTGACACGTCAACTCCCAAATATTTGAAAACATTCACTTCTTCCATACCTCCCCTCCCCAATTTGACATCCAATTTTTCTTTATCTAAATCATTTGATACCCTCATCACCTTACTCTTTTCTATGTTCACTTTCAACTTTCCACTTTTACACACACTCCCAAACTCGTCCACTAACCTTCGCAACTTTTCTTTAGAATCTCCCATAAGCACAGTATCATCAGCAAAAAGTAACTGTGTCAATTCCCATTTTGTATTTAATTCCCCATAATTTAAAACCCACTCCTCTCCCGAACACCCTAGCATTTACTTCTTTTACAGCCCCATATGTAAATATATTAAACAACCATGGTGACATTACACATCCCTGTCTAAGATTTACTTTTACCGGGAAGTATTCTCCCTCTCTTCTACACACCCTAACCTGAGCCTCACTATCCTCATAAAAACTCTTTACAGCATTTAGTAACTTACCACCTATTCCATATACTTGCAACACCTGCCACATTGCTCCCCTATCCACTCTATCATATGCCTTTTCTAAATCCATTAATGCAATGAAAACTTCCCTACATTTATCTAAATACTGTTCACATATATGTTTCAATGTAAACACTTGATCTACACATGTCCTACCCACTCTAAAACCTCCTTGCTCATCTGTAATCCTATATTCTGTCTTGCCTCAAATTCTTTCAATAATAACCCTACCATACACTTTTCCAGGTATAATCAGTAAACTAATTCCTCGATAATTTTTTCAATCTCTTTTGTCCCCCTTCCCTTTATATAAAGGAATTATACATGCTCTCTGCCAATCCCTAGGTACCTTCCTCTCTTTCATACACTTATTAAACAAAAATACCAACCACTCCAACACTATATTCCCTCCTGCTTTCAACATTTCTGTCATGATCCCGTCAGTTCCAGCTCCTTTACCCCCTTTCGTTCTACGTAATGCTTCAAACAGCTACTCCACACTCGCATCCTGCTCTTCTTCACTCCTAAAAGATGGTATACCTCCCTGGCCAGTGCATGAAATTACCGCCTCCCTTTCTTCGTCTACATTTAAAAGTTCCTCAAAATATTCCAGCCATCTCCCCATCTACTAACTCCCCAACTCTGTTTTTAACTGACAAATCCATTCGTTCTCTAGACTTTTTAACTTGTTTTTGTCTTTCCAAAAACAAGTCTCCTTTTGCACTCTCTCACCACTCTCCTCACTTTTCTTTTACTCTCCATATACTCTACTCTTCTTATAACACTTCTGCTTTGTAAAAACCTCTCATAAGCTAACTTTTTCTCTTTTATCACACCCTTTACTTCATCATTTCACCTATCACTACTCTTTCCTCCTGCCCCCACCCTCCTATAACCACAAACTTCTGCCCCACATTCTAATACTGCATTTTTAAAACTATTCCAACCCTCTTCAACTCCCTCACTGCTCATACTTGTACCAGCCCACCTTTCTGCCAATAGTTGTTTATATCTCACCCAAACTTCCTCCTCCTTTAGTTTATACACTTTCACCTCTCTCTTACTTGTTGCCATTTTCCTTTTGTCCCATCTACCTCTTACTCTAACTGTAGCTTCAACTATATAATGATCCGATATGACTCACGAAATCGTAATGACACGATTGCAAACAAACCATACCACGGGCGGGGATTGAACCCGCGATCAGAGAGTCTCAAAACTCCAGCCCGTCGCGTTAGCCACTAGACCAGCTAGGCACAATAAGATTCGTCCAACTAGGTATATTTCTACACCATAGGATCCGATATGTCAGTTGCCCCTCTATAAACATGTACATCCTGAAGCCTACCCATCAAAGTTTTATCCACCAATACATAATCTAAGAAACTACTTTCATTGTATATTTATTTATCCTCTTTTCATGAAATATATATTACTTATTACCAAACCTCTTTCTACACAAGGGATCTAATTTTAAATGAGTTATTGCTAATTGACCAATTTTACCCATTTGGCACGACATTATATATATATATATATATATATATATATATATATATATATATATATATATATATATATATATATATATATATATATATATATATATATACATATATATATATATATATATATATATATATATATATATATATATATATATATATATATATATATTGTATTTTTTTTATTAACACATAAGCCGATTCCCACCAAGGCAGGGTGGCTCGAAAAAGAAACTTTCATCATCATTCACTCCATCACTGTCTTGCTAGAGGTGTGCTTTACACTAGTTATAAAACTGCAACATTAACACCCCTCCTTCAGAGTGCAGGCACTGTACTTCCCATCTCCAGGACTCAAGTCCGGCCTGACGGTTTCCCTGAATCCCTTCATAAATCTTACTTTGCTCACACTCCAACAGTACGTCCAGTATTCAAAACCATTTGTCTCCATTCACTCCTATCAAATACACTCATGCATGCTTGCTGGAAGTCCAAGCCCCTCGCACACAAAACCTCCATTATCAACCCTTCCTAGGCCGACCCCTACCCCGCCTTCCCTACACTACAGATTTATACACTCTCGAAGTCATTCTGTTTTGTTCCATTCTCTTTATATGTCCGAACCACCCTCCTCAGCCCTCTGGATAATAGTTTTGGTAATCGCACACCGTCTCCTAATTTCCAAGCTACGAATTCTCTGCATTATATTCATACCACACATTGCCCTCAGACATGACATCTCCACTGCCTCCAGCTTTCTCCTCGTTGCAACATTCATTACCCATGCTTCACACCCATACAAGAGTATTGGTACAACTATACTCTAATACATTCCCCTCTTTGCTTCCACTGACAAAGTTCTTTGTCTCCACAGATTCCTAAGTGCACCACTCACCCTTTTCCCCTCATCAATTCTGTGATTCACCTCATCCTTCACAGACCCATCTGTTGACACGTCCACTCCTAAAAATCTGAATACATTCACCTCCTCCAAACTCTCTCCCTCGAATCTGATATCCAATCTTTCGTCACCTTATCTTTTCATCCTCATAACCTTACTCTTTCCTATATTCACTTTTAATTTTCTTCTTTTATATACCCTACCAAATTCATCCACCAACCTCTGCAACTTCTCTTCAGAATCTCTCAGAAGCACCGTGTCATCAGCAATGAGCAACGGTGACAACTCCCACTTTGTGTTTGATTCTTTGTCTTTTAACTCCACACCTCTTGCCAAGACCCTCGCATTTACTTCTCTTACAACCCCATCTATAAATATATTGAACAACCACGGTGACATCACACATCCTTGTCTAAGGCCTACTTTTACTGGGAAATAATCTCCCTCTCTCCTACATACTCTAACCTGAGCTTCACTATCCTCGTGAAAACTCTTCACTGCTTTCAGTAACCTACCTCCTACACCATACACCTGCAACATTTGCCACATTGCCCCCCTATCCACCCTGTCATATGCCTTTTCCAAATCCATAAATGCCACTAAAACCTCTTTATCCTTATCTAAATACTGTTCACTTATATGTTTCACTGTAAACATCTGGTCTACACACCCCCTACCTTTCCTAAAGCCTCCTTGTTCATCTGCTATCCTGCTCTCTGTCTTACTCTTAATTCTTTCAATAATAACTCTACCATACTCTTTACCAGGTATGCTCAACAAAGTGATTCCTTTGTAATTTTTGCACTCTCTTTTATTCCCTTTGCCTTTATACAGGGGAGCTATGTATGCTCTCTGCCAATCCCTAGGTACCTTACCCTCTTCCATACATTTATTAAATAATAGCACCAACCATTCAAAAACTATATCCCCACCTGCTTTTAACATTTCTATCTTTATCCCATCAATCCAAGCTGCCTTACCCCCTTTCATTCTACCCACTGCCTCACGAACTTCCCCCACACTCACAACTGGCTCTTCCTCATTCCTACAAGATGTTATTCCTCCTTGCCCTATACACGAAATCACAGCTTCCCTATCTTCATCAACATTTAACAATTCCTCAAAATATTCCCTCCATTTTCCCGATACCTCTAACTCTCCATTTAATAACTCTCCTCTCCTATTTTTAACTTTCAAATCCATTTGTTCTCTAGGCTTCCTTAACTTGTTAATCTCACTCCAAAACTTTTTCTTATTTTCAACAAAATTTGTTGTTAACATCTCACCCAGTCTCTCATTTGCTCGCTATTTGCTCTTAACCTCTTTTCTTCTCTCCGTATACTCTTCCTTGCATCACTTCTACTTTGTAATAACCTCTCATATGCTAACTTTTTCTCCCTTACTTCTCTCTTTACATCATCATTCCACCAATCTCTCTTCTTCCCTCCTGCACAAGCTTTCCTGTAACCATAAACTTCTGCTGAACACTCTCATACTACATTCTTTAACCTACTCCATACATCTTCGACCCCATTGCCTATGCTCTCATTAGCCCATCTATCCTCCAATAGCTGTTTATATTTTACCCTAACTGCCTCCTCTTTTAGTTTATACGCCTTCACCTCTCTCTTACTTGCTACTTCTATTTTCCTTGTATCCCATCTACCTTTAACTCTCACTGTAGCTACAACTAGAAAGTGGTCTGATATATCTGTGGCCACTCTAGAAACATGTGCATCCTGAAGTCTACTCACCAGTCTTTCATCTACCAATACATAGTCCAACTACTATCATTACACCCTACATCATATCTTGTATTCTTATTTATTCTCTTTTTCTTAAAATACGTATTACGTATAGCTAAACCCCTTTATATATAAAGGTCAAAGAGCTCCCATTATCATTTACACCTGGCACCCCAAACTTACCTACCACAATATCTCTAAATGTTTCTCCAACTTTGGCATTTAGGTCCCCTACCACAATTACTCTCTCACTTGGTTCAAAGGTTCCTATACATTTGCTTAACATGTCCCAAAATATCTCTCTCTCCTCTACACTTCTCTCTTTTCCAGGTGCATACACGCTTATTATGACCCACTTTTCACATCCGAACCTTATTTTAATCCACATAATCCTTGAATTTACACATTTATATTCTGTCTTCTCCTTCCGTAACTGGCCCTTCGGCATTTTTGCTATCCCTTCCTTAGCTCTAACTCTCTCAGCTACTCCTGACTTAATCCGTTTATATCTTTCCACTGAAACTCCCCTACTCCCTTCAGCTTTGTTTCGCTTAGGGCCAGGACATCCAACTTCTTTTCATTCATAACATCAGCAATCATCTCTTTCTTATCATCCGCACTGCATCCACGCACATTCAAGCATCCCAGTTTTTCTTCTTCTGATTTTTAGTAAACGTATACAGGAGAAGGGGTTACTAGCCCATTGCTCCCTGCATTTTAGTCGCCTCATACGACACGTATGGCTTACGGAGGAAAGATTCTTTTCCACTTCCCCATGGACAATAGAGAGAAAAAAAAACAAGAACAAGAGCTATTAATGTGTATATATATATATATATATATATATATATATATATATATATATATATATATATATATATATATATATATATATATATATATATATATATATATATATATATATATATATATATATATATATATATATATATATATATATATATATATATATATATATATATACATATATATATATATATATATATATATATATATATATATATATATATATATATATATATATATATATATATATATATATATTTATTATCACACTGGCCGATTCCCACCAAGGCAGGGTGGCCCGAAAATGAAAAACTTCCACCATCATTCACTCCATCACTGTCTTGCCAGAAGGGTGCTTTACACTACAGTTTTTAAACTGCAGAGTGCAGACACTGTACTCTCCATCTCCAGGACTCAAGTCCGGCCTGCCGGTTTCCCTGAACCCCTTCATAAATGTTACTTTGCTCACACTCCAACAGCACGTCTAGTATTAAAAACCATTTGTCTCCATTCACTCCTATCAAACACGCTCACGCATGCCTGCTGGAAGTCCAAGCCCCTCGCACACAAAACCTCCTTTACCCCCTCCCTCCAACCTTTCCTAGGCCGACCCCTACCCCGCCTTCCTTCCACTACAGACTGATACACTCTTGAAGTTATTCTGTTTCGCTCCATTCTCTCTACATGTCCGAACCACCTCAACAACCCTTCCTCAGCCCTCTGGACAACAGTTTTGGTAATCCCGCACCTCCTCCTAACTTCCAAACTACGAATTCTCTGCATTATATTCACACCACACATTGCTCTCAGACATGACATCTCCACTGCCTCCAGCCTTCTCCTCGCTGCAACATTCATCACCCATGCTTCACACCCATGTAAGAGCGTTGGTAAAACTATACTCTCATACATTCCCCTCTTTGCCTCCAAGGACAAAGTTCTTTGTCTCCACAGACTCCTAGGTGCACCACTCACCCTTTTCCCCTCATCAATTCTATGATTCACCTCATCTTTCATAGACCCATCCGCTGACACGTCCACTCCCAAATATCTGAATACATTCACCTCCTCCATACTCTCTCCCTCCAATCTGATATCCAATCTTTCATCACCTAATCTTTTTGTTATCCTCATAACCTTACTCTTTCCTGTATTCACTTTCAATTTTCTTCTTTTGTACACCCTACCAAATTCATCCACCAATCTCTGCAACTTCTCTTCAGAATCTCCCAAGAGCACAGTGTCATCAGCAAAGAGCAACTGTGACAACTCCCACTTTATGTGTGATTCTTTATCTTTTAACTCCACGCCTCTTGCCAAGACCCTCGCATTTACTTCTCTTACAACCCCATCTATAAATATATTAAACAACCACGGTGACATCACACATCCTTGTCTAAGGCCTACTTTTACTGGGAAATAATTTCCCTCTTTCCTACATACTGTAACTTGAGCCTCACTATCCTCGTAAAAACTCTTCACTGCTTTCAGTAACCTACCTCCTACACCATACACCTGCAACATCTGCCACATTGCGCCCCTATCCACCCTGTCATACGCCTTTTCCAAATCCATAAATGCCACAAAGACCTCTTTAGCCTTATCTAAATACTGTTCACTTATATGTTTCACTGTAAACACCTGGTCCACACACCCCCTACCTTTCCTAAAGCCTCCTTGTTCATCTGCTATCCTATTCTCCGTCTTACTCTTAATTCTTTCAATAATAACTCTACCATACACTTTGCCAGGTATACTCAACAGACTTATCCCCCTATAATTTTTGCACTCTCTTTTATCCCCTTTGCCTTTATACAAAGGAACTATGCATGCTCTCTGCCAATCCCTAGGTACCTTACCCTCTTCCATACATTTATTAAATAATTGCACCAACCACTCCAAAACTATATCCCCACCAGCTTTTAACATTTCTATCTTTATCCCATCAATCCCGGCTGCCTTACCCCCTTTCATTTTACCTACTGCCTCACGAACTTCCCCCACACTCACAACTGGCTCTTCCTCACTCCTACAAGATGTTGTTCCTCCTTGCCCTATACACGAAATCACAGCTTCCCTATCTTCATCAACATTTAACAATTCCTCAAAATATTCCCTCCATCTTCCCAATACCTCTAACTCTCCATTTAATAACTCTCCTCTCCTATTTTTAACTGACAAATCCATTTGTTCTCTAGGCTTTCTTAACTTGTTAATCTCACTCCAAAACTTTTTCTTATTTTCAACAAAATTTGTTGATAACATCTCACCCACTCTCTCATTTGCTCTCTTTTTGCATTGCTTCACCACTCTCTTAACCTCTCTCTTTTTCTCCATATACTCTTCCCTCCTTGCATCACTTCTACTTTGCAAAAACTTCTCATACGCTAACTTTTTCTCCCTTACTACTCTCTTCACATCATCATTCCACCAATCGCTCCTCTTCCCTCCCGCACCCACTTTCCTGTAACCAGGAACTTCTGCTGAACACTCTAACACTACATTTTTAAACCTACCCCATACCTCTTCGACCCCATTGCCTATGCTCTCATTAGCCCATCTATCCTCCAATAGCTGTTTATATTTTACCCTAACTGCCTCCTCTTTTAGTTTATAAACCTTCACCTCTCTCTTCCCTGATGCTTCTATTCTCCTTGTATCCCATCTACCTTTTACTCTCAGTGTAACTACAACTAGAAAGTGATCTGATATATCTGTGGCCCCTCTATAAACATGTACATCCTGAAGTCTACTCAACAGTCTTTTATCTACCAATACATAATACAACAAACTACTGTCATTTCGCCCTACATCATATACATATATATATATATATATATATATATATATATATATATATATATATATATATATATATATATATATATATATATATATATATATATATATGAACTGTGAAAGAGTATTGAAATTCCAAGAGCTTTCGTGAAGGAACTATGAACTATATACATGTATATATATAACTATATATATATATATATATATATATATATATATATATATATATATATATATATATATATATATATATATCGTGCCGAATGGGTAAAATATGTGAATTAGCAAGAACTCACTTAAAATTAAGTTCTTTCTAAAATTTTCTCTTACACGTTTCAAGATATATTTTTTTTAAGTTGTCTTAATGTAAAGATTAAAAAATTTTTACAAAAATAACCATAGAAAATTTATCTAACCTTATTACAATAAGCGCAATTTAATTTAGCCTAATCCATCTAAAAATATTTTAGATAAGTTGACAATAATTTAATAATAAATAAACGCAATGAAATATATTTTTTTTCGTTAGATTATAAA
Source organism: Cherax quadricarinatus (assembly GCF_038502225.1). Classification (NCBI taxonomy): domain Eukaryota; kingdom Metazoa; phylum Arthropoda; class Malacostraca; order Decapoda; family Parastacidae; genus Cherax; species Cherax quadricarinatus. Next base: position 11,891,377 of record NC_091339.1, on the reverse strand, counting down.
TGATTTTTAACGAAATTATTGCATGCATAATATAAGGCAAAATCGCAAGTTTTACCTCTTTCGCACGACATATATATATATATATATATATATATATATATATATATATATATATATATATATATATATATATATACTCATGCAAACATATATATATATATATATATATACACGTGTTTATAAGAAAAGAAAATATAATGCTTTAAAACAGAAAATTAGAGAAATTTTGCAAATGAGAAAGAAAATTCTAGAAAAGAAAAAAGAAGAAAGTTGGAAAATAAAATAATAGACAAGAGCAAAGAAGATCCAATATTTTTCAATGAATAAAAGTCGACGACAAACTCAGTGAAGTAAACGAAAAAATGTGATTCATTAAATAGAGAGTTTCAGAAGGATGTAATGAAAGAAAATATTGTAAATACAGAGGATGTTATTCCTATATAGTTAAAATAACTGGATGTGAAGTGAGGGAATTACAGTTCACCTTTTAAAATTATTATTTTTATTATTATTATTATTATTATTATCATTATTATTATTATCATCATAATCATAAATAAGCGCTAAACACACAAGGGTCATACATGCAACGCTGAGGTCTTTAAAATAATTAGTGCCGGAGATGGCACTCGTTAACCAATAATTAAAACATGAAAGACCTGTTGAATTATTCGCAGTTTCACTGACAAACATTATTTTCACGATGTTAGAAAAAAAGAAGCAGAGGAATATTTATTAAAACTTATTAAAAAATGACGAACGGTTAAACAATTAAGTTCTCAGTCTGTCAATTTATGTACTTAAATAAATCTCCTAGTTTATTATGACTGGTAAAAAATATTTAAAAAAAATATATTGATGTGATTGTATTTATTTAGAGTACCAGAAAGATTCTGACTTATTCCCTTGATAGGTAAATCGTGAAACTCCCAAATATATGAAGAATAAAAGGCAAATAAATGCCAGAATAAGGAATTAGATGCCAAAATAAGGAATAAAAGGCAAATAAATGCCAGAATAAGGAATTAGATGCCAAAATAAGGAATAAAATGCAAATAAATGCCAGGATAAGGAATTAGATGCCAAAATAAGGAATAAAAGGGAAATAAATGCCAGAATAAGGAATTAGATGCCAAAATAAGGAATAAAAGGGAAATAAATGCCAGAATGAGGAATTAGATGCTAAAATAAGGAATAAAAGGGAAATAAATGCCAGAATAAGGAATTAGATGCCAAAATAAGGAATAAAAGGCAAATAAATGCCAGAATAAGGAATTAGATGCCAAAATAAGGAATAAAATGCAAATAAATGCCAGGATAAGGAATTAGATGCCAAAATAAGGAATAAAAGGGAAATAAATGCCAGAATAAGGAATTAGATGCCAAAATAAGGAATAAAAGGGAAATAAATGCCAGAATAAGGAATTAGATGCTAAAATAAGGAATAAAAGGGAAATAAATGCCAGAATAAGGAATTAGATGCCAAAATAAGGAATAAAATGCAAATAAATGCCAGGATAAGGAATTAGATGCCAAAATAAGGAATAAAAGGGAAATAAATGCCAGAATAAGGAATTAGATGCCAAAATAAGGAATAAAAGGGAAATAAATGCCAGAATAAGGAATTAGATGCTAAAATAAGGAATAAAAGGGAAATAAATGCCAGAATAAGGAATTAGATGCCAAAATAAGGAATAAAAGGGAAATAAAAGGCAAATAACTGCCAAATATAGGAGGAATAAAAAACAAAATATTACAGTAGATGAAATTTTAGTAGAAAAAACTGTGAGCAATTAGAATAAGAAAAAAACATCTTTGTGGAAGATGCTTCAAGTGGGACGCCACGACGATGCTCACTTGCCAGATATTTTAATAGCAGGGATTTTCAAGGAGTAACAAACTACATGAATATATCTGGAAATGATGCAACAATCTTGTATAAAATATATAAAAGGCCATAAATCTCACGGGGATGGTTTAATTAAAAAGAGTAAATATTTGGTTCTACCATACTTTCGTCTACTATTTCGTTTTAAAAGTTTCGTTCGTGTCTTTCCTATAATTACATATTTATTACTGACATCTTTGAGTTTCTGATAAATTTTTTGTTAGGCCGAGCTACCAGTTACTTTCTAAGTCCTTTTTTCCTTAACTCTTCTGCATCTTCCATTAAAAAATCATTATTTCGTCTTACATTTTTGTTTGGAATAACTAGTTTTATTACATTTTCGTTTGTTATATATGTGTCCATTTGTACTCACCTAGTTGTTATTGAAGGAGTCGAGTCATAGCTCCTGGCCCCGCCTCTTCACTGGTCGCTACTGGGTCACTCTTCCTGCTCCATTAGCTTTATCATACCTCATGGAAATAAATGGCATAAAATACCGACACAAAGGAAATATAAACACTTAACCAGTATAATGTGATCCTTTATTGACAACGTTTCGCCCACACAGTGGGCTTTATCAAGTCACAAACTGATCTACTTGGTAATAGGTACGTGAGGATTTATAGGATTTAGTCAGACTTTTAGACTACCCATGGGTTCCCCACTTAGTGCCGTCCTGGAAACCTATACATGGAATATCTGGAAGCCGAGCGATTTTTCACTATTATTCCCACTTCTGTCACCTGGCTCCGTTATGTTGACGACCTTCTTATCCTTACTCCCAGACGTCTCCGCGTTCAAGCTCTTCAACACAGGCTCAACTAGGTCGAGCCCTCAATCCAGTTCACACTACAAGTCGACAACACTCTCCATTTTCTCGACGTTCTTCTCTGCAAAGCTGACCATGAACTTCGTTTTAAAATTTATCGAAAACCCACCAACCCATACGATTTTCTCCAATTCTACTCGCACCACGACACCAAAGCTGAACGTGGTGTAATTATAGGCTTTTTCCTGTACGCACTCAGAATCTGCAGCAATAAGTTCCTTGAGGAAGAATGCTCTCTTATTGAACAATTATTTTCTAAACTTCACTATCCTCGTCACTTCATTAGAGACTGAAGGTGACGGGGATTAAACATCAACACACCCAGAGAAGACACTGCCGAGAAGAGATACATATAAACCCCACCATTTCCATTGCCAAACACGTTTCCAACATCTTTTGCTATACCTCATTCCATGTATCTACCTCCACATCCACCACAATCAAGGACATTACCAGTAATTGACAGGACAAGCTTCAATCCTCTGCAGGGGTATACACAATCCCATGTAATGACTGCAACAAATTATACGTCGACAAAACATCCAGAGACCTCCAAAACACGTATTTCAGAACAACA